>NC_088980.1:112660749-112974749 GCF_963932015.1 Anas acuta | reverse complement strand
AAACAGCTATGTAACAACCGAGACTGGATCACATTACGCAGCTTTAGGAAGCGTTTTATGGCCCATTCTCCTGATAGCGAGAATTTGGGGGAAGAAAATTCATTGTGTGCTAACAATTACAGAGATACGAGTTGTGTAATTGTAGAAATTGTTCTGAGGAGAATCCTCTTGCGCCATGTGTTTTGTCCCTCCATCCAGAATGTCAGACAGAATTTCACAAATGAATAAATAAATACCTACTTCAAGGCAAAATAAGACTCCAGAGCCTGCATTGCTGTTTTCCATCTTCAGAGGTCTCATAGGACAGCTGTGGCTCTGAACATCTTCAAAACGGCGGATCTGTAAACTCTGAAGCCAGCCTTCACTGGCTTTTACAAAAATAGGATAAAAATATCGTGAAATAACCTGGACAGAGTTTGGCTATAATCATAATGCAGCAAGAGAATTAATTACTAGGGTTTTATTTTTATCTTTATTTTGGATTCTTAACAGGGTAGGTCAGGACCCATGACAGCAGTAGCTGGTTTCTCTGCATCTTTTGTCCTATTCATACGAGTGGAAATCTGAAGTTTTGATGATTTGGTTGCAGAAATACATTTTTACTTAGGATGTTTTTGGAGCAATGATATCTGTCACACCTTGACTAACCTTTTTATCTTGGAGACATTATGAAGTTATTTCGACTCAAAATGCCCAGCGGGTTTGGGGGAAGGCTCGTTGCTGGGAAAACCCCAGGAGAAGCACTTCTGAAAATACCGGCACAGTTACTGTGACATGGATCAGGTCGCTGTCAGCTCAGCCACTGCTCCTGAAGAAGCTTCCTGCAGGGGAGAGGCCTGGCTCCTCCGCCCTTCAATCCTTGTCTGCCTGCTGAAACTGCTGGGGGAAGCCCACCCTGCTCTCCGCAGCAAGACTTTGTTCTCAAAGGTTCAGTTGCAGGGTGATAATTCATGTATTCCAGTACACTTCCCAAGGTAGGCTTTGAGTGATAATATTATACCCTCGCAGCAGTGCAGGAATTCATTTGAAGCTGGAGAGCATCGATGTTTAACTCCAGAAACTCTGCTGTGGTTAGTGCTCATGTTTAATGCAGGAGGGCAGCGCTAATAATGATAGTTTAGCATTTTCCAGATACATACAATCCTGTTCCTCAAGCACACAGTTTTGTAAAACCTTTCCAGGCCAAGGAGGTGGAAGTGCATGCCTGCTTTGTTTCTGAACCCGGGGTGTGTCGCCTGTACTGATCATGCAGCTGTACCGCTGCATTTCTGCCCGCCGAGCACAATCCTGTGCTTGCATTTCCTATGGCAGTAGTGACCTAAATTTTGGAGCCAGTGAATGGCAGGAGCAGAAAAATAACAATCGGCTGTTTAAGGGATCAGTGATGATTTCATACCTATTAACTCATTTGTTCTCTTGAAAACGAAACCCAAATCCCCTGAAGTAAAATGCAGAGTTTAATCGTGCCTTTCTTTTTAGTCTTCTTCACTGCTTAGCTCTCAGAGGCGGCACGAGTCTGTCTGGATGGGGTTGGCTGCATGACCCTAACTATCTCTGGGTGGAT
Organism: Anas acuta; assembly: GCF_963932015.1. NCBI lineage: Eukaryota > Metazoa > Chordata > Aves > Anseriformes > Anatidae > Anas > Anas acuta. Next base: position 112,973,185 of record NC_088980.1, on the reverse strand, counting down.
GGACAGAAGAAAAAAAAAAAAACACCCTACAGCCCCTCCCCAAAACTTTTTGTCAGTCTTTTCTGTCGCAGCAGCTGGATTCATCGCTGCCAAGGCGACACACCACATGATGAGGTGCAGTAGGTTGCTCGGTGGAGCACGAGGGGAAATGAGAGAGCACAGCGCCCTGCTGAAGGCACAGGTGGCTCTGGAGCTGCTGCTGCAGAGCTGGGCAAGGTCAACGGCTCGGGTCTCCGGCACATGTTGTGCTCAGAGAAAGGAGCGAGGGCGGCAGAAGCAGGTAAGCATCGATTAACCCGCAGTCTCACCTTGCTCCCTGCAGCAGCAGAACTTCCCAGAGAGTTTTCTCTTAGTTTTTCCAAGTTGTGGGAAGTTACTTTGTTCGTGCGGCAATGTGAGTATGCTGACAGGTGTTTAGACTGTCTGAGAGATTCTCTCACTGCAGAGAAGCAAATCTTAGAGTTCAGGAGGCAGGTGCCTTCAAATCAATGCAGAAGTGTTTGGAGATTTCTGCTCTTCCGTCAGCTTTGCTTTGAGGTATTGGACAAATTTTGTGTTTGTTATTATCTACACAATGGTTTGGAACATCTCTCATCAGTCAGGCATTTTGTATCAATACCTTTATCTACTTAGGCATTTTTTTATCAATACTTTTTAAGATTTTGCTATCTTTAGTATTTATTAACATTTCTTCCTTCCCGATCAGTGACATCAGTGCCTCCGAGTCTTTGGAAACGAATTGCTGTGCAATTTCCTCCTTCAGACTTTATGCTGCCTCCTTAAGTCTGTAGCTTTTGTAGTGCCATTAACCAAACTTCAGTGCACTTGTAAGGACGTGAAAGTGGAAACTGTGCCACAGTATATTCTGTTTTTCACCCTGTTAACTGTTCATTTGCATACAGGTAAATAGTAATAATTACCTTCAGCATTGGATTTATCTGTTTGTTCAGACCCATATCAAATTCAAACAAGATTTATCCTCCCATGTTCTCTATTCCTGTATTCCTTTTTCTTTTCTTTCTTCTTTTTTATTTTTCACATAACCAGGTTAAATGGGACAGGCTTTCAGGTAGCACCCATTAGGTGAAGGAAAACAGCTATACTGTGGAAAGGGAATAGCTGAGGGACAAAAGCGGTACTAAGGAGGGTGGACAAACTGTCCGAAGTTCAAGTTAGACAGTTCAGTACTTTTCCAGCTTCCCATGAGGGGTTTCCAACATTTTGAATGCTTTCTGTTACTTAGAAACTGTTTCGTTCTGACCATTGGGCTCCTCTTTGCTTCACCTCTTTGCTCTTCTCTCGACAGACTCAGGGGTGGTGAAGAGCCTCAACCTTTGCTCCTTCGATGGTTCTGCTTGTACAGATAATAGAAGAGTCTGAGGCACACTGCCCTAATCTAGGTAGCTTTAGTGCTTTTTTAGGGGCAGTGGTGGGGCTTAAGAGTCATTGACTCCCAGGTTCTGTCAGAAAGCACAGGCTGCACACATGTGCGTGAAGCTGCTCCACATCAAAGGCTCAAAGTATTTCATGATAGAGGGATATAAAAAGCAAGGAAAGGGTGGCCTGGCTCTCCACTTTCACATGAGGCATAACAAGGGAGTGCAAACGTGCAGTGTTTCTCCATGGCTCCGAGTACAAGCTTTCACGCAACCTTTCTGTTCCCCCAGATGTTCACCTCCCTGGCAGCCCAGTGCTTAAAGCCCTCGTTCTCACTGCGGGCAAACTGGAAGCATTGCTGTGGAAGCTGCTGAAGGTCAGCCTGCCCCTCCTGCTCGCCCCTGCCAGTGGCAAGCAGCAGCAACCTGAGTTATGGTGTAACTAAAACGAGTCTGAGTGGCAGGCAACTTTGCCACAAGCAAAGACAACGTGTGCTTCATGCCATGCTGTAGGGAGTAAGCGGTCAGAGCCCAGAGTTTATGTAATTAGCTGATTTTATCGGGGGTGGAGAAAGAAGCAGCCAACCCTGCCCGTCAGCTTACGGGAGAGAAACTTGGGAAAGTGCAAAACTGAGCAGTCTGTTTGTAAGCCCAGAAGGAAACAGGTTTACAAGGAGTTGAATCGGGATTCTCGAAAATGAGCATTTGATAGGGGTGGAACTCTTTGAAGGGGAAGATTAACCGTGTGGGGAAAAAGTCAAGCAAAGTAGGACTGTGGTTTAGCTCTGATTCCGCCAGTTCAAGCAGAGCAAGGAAAATTCTGATCTAATTATCCAAGCAGTCAAAGAAGCTTAATCTCTCTAGATTTAGGGACCTTGTTCAATTTGGTGAATGAGGAATCTAATTGAAACACCCAGGAGCTGATTATCACTAATACAGCACATCCTTTGTGGCCCAAAGCATAAAGCGTCAGGGGAGCAGCTGCTTCATCACATAGTATCACTAACACACTCATCCAGCTGACTGTCACAGAGATGCACTAGATGTGATTTTGTCCAGGGGATTCAAAAATTAAGGAATTTAGATGAGAGGAGATAAAGCACCCTCTAATAAGTAGTTCCCTCTCCATTTCATTTATCTTTGAGCTTTTGTTGTGATAGCTTATCACGGGGGAGGGTGACAAGGAAGCAAGAGTCTTAGTTAGGGATGTCATTATTAAACAACAGCAAACAAGGTAAAAAAGTTTGTGTGTGTGCAGTCTTCTTTTCTAGAGCAGCAAAAAGGTGAAAGATTTCATAAATATGGGTATGGATGTAAACAGAAGGAGCACGAGCACTGTCAGAAAAAGCTTCCTAGGCCAAATCAGGTGTTCCTTTGTGGGGACAATACTAGTTCCTTTTTCTTGGACAATACTTGACTGCAGTTGTTCCTAAAAATGGCCATCATTGTTTTGAAAAGTAGTCATGATTTGGTGAAGAAGACTATTTTCAAGTCCCTTTTTGTCCATTTTTAGGAACTGTAATTACATACCAACCTTCCCCCTTGACTTTTGTTCCAGTTGCTCTCTACTGTCTCATTAATCCTACTGATTCTTGTATAAAGCTTTCTGGAGGGACACTGTCTTATTTGCCTACAGCCCATACAAGGTATTAACATCCAGTGCTAACTGGAACCTCTGAAAGATGCAGTAAAACCAATAATAATTCTTTATAACATAAAGGTGCCTCTTATACATGGACTGATTGAGAAAGACTCCAAAGACTGCTTAAATGTCCTCCTGAACCTACCGTCAGAATAATTTCATTACATGGTTTTGTTATTTGGATTTTACCCATAGAAAACTCAAAATTCACTAATAATATCAACAAGGTTATTAGAGAGATCTTATCTGCCTGGTCCTACTGATTAAAATTACATGATTTGCTAATGTAGTCAACTTTTTACTAGTCTTGGATTCATGGAAAACAGTGGAAAAGTCAAACTGACTCCACTGGAAAGAAAAAAATTAATCCATTGGATTGACACAACTGCATCAGCCTCTGAGAAGAAATCTGGAGTCTTGATTTCTCAGAATCAAAACAGACACAAAATTTTAAGGCTAGTTACTATGATGTGTGTATGTGTTGTATGCAAATAATAATGCAGGCCAAATTCTAATAAAGAACAAGTCGCAGTGACTAATTGATGCAGGAATATGTGTACCAGGAGGAGCAGGCCAGTCCCTCACTCAACTGTCAGATGGCTGAGATATTTTTCTAGGGATAAATATGTACAAGGAGGATTACAGCAACAGATGCTTACTTTAAGAGCTCGAGCTCCACATCCAAATGTTCATCTGGCTCAAGTCAAAATGGGCAAAAGCATTTCCAAAAGGAGGGCAAATATCTCCTGAGCCACATCTCAGATCAGGAGTGGGTGGACTGACAGCAGTCCGGGGTATCTTCTTTACATGCAGGACTTTTGCTTTTGGGACCAGTTATTTCCAGAAGGTACGGCTACTTTAAAGTGTTCGATACGGAGAATTAAAGAAATCTATTCCCTGGAAAGAAATTCGCTGTGAAATCATCACAGGAGCCATTGATTCAGTTCTTCATGGAGCACAAGCGCTTGTGGCATCGGGATATTTATCTTGGATGTCAGCACAGCTAGCTCCAATACCCATTTCAGTTTTAAGGGTGTGCTGGAACAGAGCAAAACAAACATACCCAACAACTTGCAGAAAACGAGTCTTTCTGACTGCTGTGCCACTGAGTGAGTGAGGCAGTGTTGTATACAAATGGCTCAGGGATAGGTGTAAAGCCACCAGCTGGCCATCAAGCTGCCTATAATTCTTCCTCCCAGGCACTTGACTTCAGTACTGCTGAAGTCCCACTGCTCATAGATCATGAGTCAATGCTACAGGCCAGTCACGAGATTTCAAACCTTCTCTTTGCCTGAGTCTTTCTGACTTGTTTCATGTTCTTTTCTGCAACCATGAACCTTGGCGGACTACACTGTGGAGCAGAAAGAGATGGTTAGCCCCCTGATTCCAGCCGCATGGTCTCTACAGAAAAAATGCCAAATGCTGTTAGAGTCAGAGATGAGAACTTCTCCTGACAGAGAATGTCAAACACTGTGCTAAGGAAAAGCTCCTCTCTGTGATTCTACTACCTCCTCCGTCAGCTTCAGGCTATTATAAGTTAGTAGTTAATCTACATCAAGACTCCTTCCTTCCTTCCCGTCCCATGTAATGCAACCCTCGTATGCATGCTTTTGTGTGTACACACGGACACTTAAAATAAATCATGTATCATCGTATGTCATTGGACACAAATTACTGGATTTGGAATGAATTACTTTAGTTTTCATGGCTTACAAAAACAAGCAAACAAAAAAAGACTGAAGAAAGTATTAAATGCCGCAAGCTATTTTATTAAAGACAAGTGACATAGTATCACATTAGGTCAGGGTGAGTGAAACAGGACCAAACTGTAAGTCTCCCCTTCCTTTTACTGCACTGCTAGCCTACTAATTGTGTCAAATTATGTGCTGATCTGAGATGATGAAGAGATTCTCCTGCCTCTGAGGCTGAACGTCCCAATCTTGTTGTGAGTTGCAACCTAACGCCGGGTTGAAAGTAACGGGATTTACAGGGCTGAGAGGCACAGTGCCACCTACCTACTAACTGTAATTAAGTATGTATTTCTTATACATTTATGTCATGAGGTGAAAACTAAAAGCCTGCTCACTCTCTTTAGCTATGGATATTTTTGTGTGGAATGCTGCTTAGAATTTAAAGTGGCAGATTAGACTTTCAAGCACCCTTTGACAACCACAGTGAAGCTGTGGGTGCACTGAGGAATGCTAATACTGGAAAAATAGGAACATCTTGATTGTTAATTCTGCTGAGGTTAGCAGAGCAAAGCAGAAAAAGAAGGGTTTTTTCCTTTTCATAACCCCTAGGCTTCATAAATGCATCACACTTCCTTATTGTCAATTTGCTCGGGAAATCACTGCTGACATCTCACCTACAAATCTATTATCATTCCAGTCAGGCCATCTTTCACGTATATTGAAGATCTCTTGGATTTTTACCAGCTTTAAATTGTATTGAAAGCAAGCAGATGAACATTAAATTAAAAGGTTAATTGAAACTGAAATACTGTGCTGGCACAGCTGATTTGTTTCAGTTAAAATGTTTATTAGCTTAATTGAATATTTACAGAACCAAGACATACAAAAAAAAAGTTGTGCATGTGTTTCCACACACAAAAGAATTAATGTACCTGTATTCCGAAGATAAATAGCCATTAATATTCCTTAAAAACAATAGTCAATGAGAGGATATTACCAAAACAAGGAAAGTTTTTTCTGAACCCCAAAGCCAAATTTTTTATGGTTTCTGTCAGTCGCCACTGAGGACACTGAAGTTTTCAAAGGTGACAAGATAAAGAGCTTACAAAATACAAAATGTGTTGAACATATGGTTGGTTCAGCAAATATTCATAAGGTCTTCTGCCTGGCAGAAAACAACCAGCTCTGTGAATCTTTTGTTGCCTTTGAGGTCTTTTCTGAGACTGGACGGCAAAGATCCTCGTAAGAAAGAGTTATTAGAGAAGCATGCTGGCTTTCTCTTTTTTTTTTTTTTTTTTTTTTTCTGATTCAAGAGTGGTCAGGCTGTACAGGTGGAAGGAAAAGGAAACCAATTCATTCCTGCTTTCCTGGAAGAAACCAGTTTTCATGTTAGTTGGCTTTTCTAGGGTGCCTCATTTAACAGCACTGTGGTAATTATTAATCTTTAGCAAGTAACCAATGGGTTAGACCTCATTGGCTTTATAGCATTTAAAGCTCTGTTCAGATTTTACTAGGTATTTTGCCCACTATAACATCTGCCTCACTTATGGGGATTCAGGAACAGTATCGTACCAAAACCACCAGCCTGTGATAAGTAGGAAGGGGGCTTTTAACCCCAAATGATTTTGTGAGCTTATTCATCCTGCTGGCTGCACTGCAAGAGAGGAGACAGGAGGCAGATGGAGAGAAAGGTCCGGATGCCTCCTGTTTTGCTTGAAGTGTGACTAGAGATGATATTGATCCTCTTTTGTAAGCCTTTCTTTGTTTCCTTTGTGCAGGGCACGCATGGCTCTCACATCAGCTGTCACCCAGCAGAGAATAGGTACCCAAATGCTTCCCTGGTGCACTGCTTCAAACTGGTGTGGTTTACGAGTAGGCTGACCTCAAATACCTGCTATTCAGGTTTTATCCATGAGTCTGGTGTGTTTATCACATGTTGGAAATATACCTTTGAACCTGAAAACTGTGTGCAAAGGTAAAATTCAGTGACTTCAGTGGGCTTTGAAGAAAATTCCAACACCTCAGTGTGAAGGGCATCAAGAGGAACCCTTAAGGTCCATGCTGTTCATTGCTTTTCTTACACCTTCTGTATGTTTACTGTCCTGCTGTGTCTGCCTTGTTGCTCTTTTCTCTCACCCATCAGTCCCATTCCTCCTTCTTCACCCCTTCCCCCATCCTCACTACATGTACACAATTTTTTGCCTCCGTTGCTCTATTCCTTGCAGCCGACTCACATTTTCTAATAGCCAGATGCTCTTCCTTCACATCTGCCCTTTAACACCTATGCAAGGAATCTCTTCTCCTAATAATCATCCCTGCTCCTTTTCATTCCCTTTAATGATTTCCATATGTCGTGTCTTCTTGTCATGTCTTCCTTGATGTCACGTTTTCCTGTGCTCGTGGAGCACTGGTTACATGCATGATGAATGGATGCTGATTGTTTTCGACATTCTAGCTGCAATTATTTTTACACTCTGTGGAGGGTCCATCACTGATGTCATTCAGTGATATTAATTGGACTTCACCCACACTGCCTCATATCTTTGCTTTTTGTCTGATAAAGCAACCTACTCAATGTCCTACGTGTCTTAGTGAAGCAAGGCATTGCCAGAGCCCAGCAGTTACCTGTAGTCACTTAGAGGAAAAGTGCTGAAAGAGAGCTTTTCCTCTGTAGACCTTTTCCATAATGAAACCCATGTCACTCCTGAAGAGCAGCTGCTCTCAGGAGAGGCTGTGAGCAAAGCGTGTTCCTTAACCCACCTGCCTCTGCCTCTAGTTCACCTGGCTGCCCTGTGTGCACCGCTGGGTTACTTCAGGGTATCGCCTTCTCCAGGTGTCCCCACTGGGGTACAAGCAAGTTTTGAGCTGTCAGCAGCATGGGGCCTTCCACCCAGATCTGGAAGGTGACCTCTGGAGGTGCCAGGGGCTGTGGCACCAGGTCTGGGTTGTCAAGAGAGCAGCCTCAGGAAGGCTGCCAAAGGGCATGACACAGGGTAGAGGCATACCCTAAAAACATCTAAATTGCAAAGTCATTTATTTCTGCAGCATCTTTGTGTGCTTCCAGGGAAGCTCATTCCTAGGTAGGGAGCAGAGTGAGGTAATGTGAGAGAGGAAACAAATCCAGTCTCTGCACTGTGAACACTGAACACTGATCTTTGGAAAGGAAAATCAACGCACAAGTGAGCAAAGGTGATGGTGGGGTATCACAGAGACATGGACTACCTGCTTGTAACAGGAGAAGCCTTTCATAGCTACACCAGGCAGAAGGAGATGAAGCCAGCTTCTGTCGTGCCATCTTTTTCTTGTTGCTGCACCTCACTGCTGTGTCTCCTTTTCAGGGTGATTTTATTGCAGTGATATATTGAATGCGGAAAAGTAGTGTAATCCTGAGCCGTGATTAGAAGCTGCAGAAGGAGGGTGTTTTAAGCCAGCCATTAGTAAGGAGTTCTCCCAGTTGGCAAAGTAAAAGTCTGTAAATCACATAAATAAGCTGAAAGACTAAAAGCAGAATTAAATAATTATTCATTTGGGGTCAGGTTTTGATTTTTTAAGAGCCTGCGCGTAATTATGCTGGTTTTAAGGCAGGGCTGGCTACAATAGGAAAGCTTGTGCCTTGAAACCAGAGCAAAGCAGTCAGGCACAGTCCCACAAGCCAGAGCACCACCAGCTCACACTTGCTCTGGGGCCGTCTCGTTGCAGGCTTGGGTAAGTGCAACTGCCTCCTGCCAGTCTTCCAGCAGTCACGAAACAATTTATAATGGAGTCTTTCACCTCCATTTACTCATAAGTGATTTAAACCTCTTGACGTTGTAGGAGCCTTATTTTTTGTAAGGCAGAGAAAGTGTCAGGTAAGTGCAGAAATAGATCTTGCAGGTCGGAAATACGTTTTGTATTGCAGAATATCATAGGCCCCTAAATCTGGGGCAAAGAAAGACAGTTCAGAATTTAGCCAGGCCATTCTGTTCCCCTTTGTTTCTCTAAAACTGAGGAGATACAGAGTTTAATCAACAGTGCACCACTGCAAGTAGTATTACTATCACATGAGAATATAGGTGATCGTCCCCCTGTACTCTGCTCTGGTGAGGCCGCACCTCAAGTGCTGTGTTCAGCTTTGGGCCCCTCACTACAAGAAGGACATTGAGGCCCTGGAGCATGTCCAGAGAAAGGCTGTGAAGCTGGTGAAGGGCCTGGAGCACAAGTCCTATGAGGAGCAGCTGAGGGAACTGGGAGTGTTTAGTCTGGAGAAGAGGAGGCTCGGGGGAGACCTTACTGCTCTCTGCAGCTACCTGAAAGGAAGCTGTGGGGAGCTGGGGGTCAGCCTCTTCTCACAGGTAACCAGTGATGGGACAAGAGGGAATGGCCTCAAGTTGTGCCAGTGGAGGTTCAGGTTGGAAATGAGGAGACATTTCTTCTCAGAAGAGCAGCCAGGCGCTGGGACGGGTTGCCCAGGGAGGTGGTGGAGTCACCGTCCCTGGGGGTGTTCAAGGAGAGGTTGGATGTGGTGCTTACAGACATGGTTTAGTGGGTGACATTGGTGGTAGGGGGATGGTTGGACCAGACGATATTGGAAGTCTTTTTCTACCTTAATGATTCTATGACTGTATGTCTTTATATTTCTCATCTTGAGTTAACTCTCAAGCCCAGACATAAATATTGAGCAGTTGTATCTACTGGAAGGAGAAAATAAAAACTTGAAATCCCAGTTCTGAAGCTGTGGTCAGGACTTTTGGCAAAGTGACACCAGGGCTGTAAGTGCATTCTACCTGTGAGTACAGTGATCCATGTTCCTGTCTACTACGGCTGGTCAGGCACAGACAGAGAGGTCCCACCGGTGTGCTGGAGACAGAATAGCACATGGCCCTGCTGCCTGGAGCATCTTCCATCTGTCTTTCGAAGCTGGCCGTAAAGGGCAGGACTGTGTGAACTGTTGCTAATTAGAGTCCTGGCCCTTTAAATTCTTTTTGTGTCAGATGAAAAATTGGTGTGTGAGAATACCTGCAGGCCAAGAAGAACATTTTAAGTGGTTGTGCCTGCATTTTAAAATAACTTCTCCTCCCCACCCCGTGATTTGTTGCATAAAAATAGCCAATATTTTAAGCCTGTCTCCCTTCTGGGAGTATCCCAGTCTATCTCCATACCTTTGCATCCTCTCTCTTATATATTCACTGTTTAGTAGATACACTTTTCCTATCAAAATTCTGGAGAGCTAAGGGATAGGTTATTTTCATTGGAATCAGTGACTGAAATTATTACATCAAGGTCACTCGGTTAATTTCCTATCTTTGTAAAACAACATATAATTTTAAATCCAGAATTATCTGAAGTGGATAAAGGTGTGGAGAAATGATCTGCTATGATGATGCATAATATCTCCCAGCAGTGGGTATTCCACATCTGCCACTTAAGGGGGGAACAAGATTTTGTCGTTTGTAACAAATACCACCTTTTTCATGGAGAATCTTACAATAATTAAAGAACAGAAGGGACTGCCAATCCACACACTGCAGTAACTCATTGTTTATCAGTTGTTATTTTTGATGTTGCTGTTTTGTTGTCTTGACTCTCTCTTGATTGTGATCTGTTCGTGCTACAATTTAACCTTGCAGCATTCTAATTTTAACACCACAACACTACAAAAAATACAAACATGCTAGACTCTGATTTCAGAAGATGATGTTTATTTTCATTGCCCAGCTTGGTTCCGGAGGGAGAACAAGCACTCTTCCTTTTGTGAAAGGCAGACACCTAATGGACATCTTTAAATATTTCCAGTAATAGAGATGTCCTAAATCACAGGTTACTTTTGTAAACGTAAGCCATTATAGCTAAAATTAAACATGGGTAAAATCCTGACAAAACTGAATTCATTGTCATTGAAGTCAATGAAAACCATTCTATTGGTTTAAGTGGAACTGGGATTAAATCCTGTATTTATATAGAAGATGAAGAAGGATGAAGAGCTCTTAGTTTTTTTCACACACAGATACGTGTGCACTTTCTGTTCCTTTTTCTGCTATAAATGTACTGTGCTGGGAAAGAGCCACTTAAAGTTCACAACCTTTACGAAAGATGTCATGCCAATAGCAGAGAAGCATTAAGAAGTGAAGGACAAGCATGGACATATGCATCAGCCAGTGCTTTTTGTTCCAAAAAGACAGGGCATTTCACCTGCAGAAAAAAAAAAAAAAAAAAAAAAAAAAAAAACACAACTCCACATAGATTTCAACAGGCTTCACCTGCCATGCTTAAATTGAGAAATTTCAATCATATTTACTGAAGCTTTCACATTCGGTGCAAGACATTTTCCATAAAATGTTATGCAGGCTACATTTGCAAAAATATATTGTTAGAGCAGCTTGAAACAATGTACTGGATACCCACTCTGCAGCAAGCTAAGCCATAGCAATGTTCATTACAAAAGGCTATTCACTTTTGAACATGTCTGTTTGCACAGACAGATGTCAGCTCCACCCTTTCCCCATGTGGCAGAAATCCGAAGAGCAGAAAGCTTTGCCAGGTCTGGCTTGTTCCAGGTGTTTAACCTGAGAAGGATTGCCTGTGGGCCTGCAAGCAATGAAACAATCACGCATTTTACAATGGTCGTCCTTAAGTAAGAAGCATGGGTTGTACCAAGGTGCCATGTTTTCAAAATAAAATTTGCAGGGTTTGTTCCAGCCAAGATAAATTTGCCACAATATTTTGCTCGAGTGCTCATGGAAACCCTGGCCAGGAGTCCTCAAGCACAAGTCTCCCCAGGTGTGTGCTGTTTCTTGTTCTAGGGCAAACTTTGGCCCAGCCCCTGAAAAAAAAAAAAAAAAAAAAAAAAAAAACTTGATTTTTAAGAGCAATTACCCATGCAATTACCTACCCAGAACACACACAGTTTACTGAGAAAAAAAAAGAAATAATGGACGATTTTCTTTTTTAAAGCCACCCTCTGAAACGGATGAGAAGTGTCAATTACAGTTCCTCTCTTTCCAGAGCAGTATTTTTTCCCCAGAAGTATCAGCATAAACAGATGCATATAGCGAAGTTCAGAGTTGTTGCAGATACATCCAGGACTTCAAGAACAAGTGAAAAAGCTTGGTACCTGGACAGAGGCAGTCCAGATGCTGTGTCTTCCCTGGAAGGACAGGAAATCTGGATAGAAATCTTTTTCATATATAGGGATATAGCAGAAAAGATTATTCTGAGTAGCTGTGGCCCGCAGGAAGCCTAAGAGGCTTAATTTTAAAAGGTTTTCCATCCTGTATACATTCAGGTGTTGCCTGTTTTGCAGTCAGTGTTCACATTACTAGGGAAACAAATATAAAACAAGCTGGCTTTTATCCTGATATAATCAAATGTGTGCAGATGTGATCTCTGTTTGCTCAGTATGCATAAGGAGAATGAGAACCAGGGAAAGGAGCAAATAAAGAGTTGCTTTCTCTCTCTTTTTTTTTTTTTTTGGTACAGAAAAAAAAGTTGTTTGTACAGAAGAAATACAGACTTTGTGTGATACATTATTTATTTTTTTTGATAAAAAATGAGTGGCAGGATGGAGAGGGTTGCTGCTTACCTGAGAGAGCTGTTTGGTGTGGTTTGTCCTTTTGTCAAAGTAAGAAGCTGGGCAGGCAGCATGATAGTATTTGTTCTCTGAAACAATGTTGTTAGAGGGAAGTATTAGCTTTAATCCATATGTGAGTGGTTTTTCTCTGCCTACAAAAACTGTAAGAGGGAGGCAGATTCGTTTTTTGGACACTTGAGAGTACTGCATTTGTTTTTTCCTAATCCTTTGCTATATCAACAACTGAATAGGCAAGACAAAGATTGTAGGATGAACATTTTTGATCCTAGCAAACATATGATTCAAGCCTGATGAGCTGCTTTTTAAAACATGTTTGTATATTAAAGGTGAAGGGAAAGCATATGAACTTAGTGAGTGTTGGATTTGGTGCTCAGCATTCTTCCTCCTCGGAGCAGCTCACATAAAACTGTTCCAGGATCTGAGTTTTCGGCAGTGTTGAAGTGTTCGATTGGTGTCATTAACTATTGCTGGCAGCTGCAGCAACTTCCAGGTGTGTAAAATTGTTGACTCTCCAAGTCTTTTTTTAAGTGCACTAGTTCATCATTTTAAAGGTTTTACAAATTAATAATCTTGCAATATTTTTAGTGATTTCTAGTCTTTCCCTCTAAGACAGTGACAGATTATAAGTCAGTAAAATTTCAGCAGGTCTTTCAGAAGAAAATTTAGCTGTTTTTGTCTCAACCTTGAGTATTTTTCTTATCTAGCTAACAAGATTTTCGAAAGATGTATTGGTTTTCTTCCTTGTATCAGATCTTAGATGAAAAAAAACATTTGAAGAGATCCCATTTTGTGTGTGTGTGTGTGCACCTTCGTTATTTTGACCTTATTAATGCCAGGGGTTGTTTATAGCCCTGTGACTGCTATGTTCAAAACCTTCGCAGGCAGACTGACTCTATCAAAAACTTCATGTTTCTAAGGCTTCCAGGGTCACTGCTACTTTGGAGGAGGATCTGCTCCACCCTGCTCTCTTCTGGACCCTTCGGGACTTCTGCCCTGAGAAGACCTCCTCGTGTAGGCATCTCATACAACTGGCAGTGCTTACCTCCAAAAGTGTTGCTCTGTAGTACCTAAATCTCTGTACCACCTAAATCTCTGTGATGTTGTGCAGAAAAAAAATGCAGTTGATGATAATACTTTAAATAGCCTGTTGCAGTGAAGAATGAGTGGCACTTGACACAAACGAATGGTCCTGGCACTGGGAATTGCCAGTGGAAATCTTCTCGGTACATCTCAGCTGAAGAGAAATGAGATGTACACAATGAACACCATCAAAAAGCCTTTTTTTTTTCTTTAAACAAATACTTCAACACTTTATAGCATCTAAGTCTGTTCCAGACAAAGATATTTGCCTTCTCTGCCTGCTATATGAATATAATTGAGTGGTAAAATTGTAAATAATTTTGAAAGTAAGATAAAATTATGAGTAACTGGAGAAAAAGCCTCTCTGTCTTTTTAAATTTCCCTTTCTAACTCATTTGTGTTGTAAAACCACGCTTCCACGGGCTTGCTTAGAACCAGGCCTGCAGCTAAATATTTACCCAATAGATTTTGTTAAATCTGTTTCAGTGCCTCTGGAAATGAATTCACACCTCTAATTCCTAAGTACCCTTTGCCTCTGGGCATATGTAGTGAAAAGCGGGTATTAGAAGAGCTGAAATAGAGTTGAGATAACTGATAACCTGAGTAAATAGGTAAGGGGTAGAGAAGACAGCACCATCCTTTGTTTCTCCAGGGTTTGGAAATGGAACTTTTTGAGGTGAAAAGCTGAGCTGGGCTTGGGTGTTTCAGGTCCTTCAGATGGTGCTTGAAGGATATTTTGATCTGAATGTTGTCGGGCTCCCTGTGGCTCCCAGGTCCCCTCCAGCCCTTCCCAAGCTGGTTGTCTGGGGAGAAAGCAATGACCGTGAGGAGGTGCCACCAGCCCTGCAGCAGTGGGAGAGGTGAGGAGGAAAATTTCCCACTTCGGTGGGAAATCAGCAGTGGCACATAGGGATAGCCCACACAGCTGGGCATGAAGGACACCGTCTTCTTGGAAGTGTCTTGGTCAGGGGACAATGAAAAGCCCTGGTCAGCTCAGACGGCCTCTTCAAGGCCCTCAGTCCTGCAACAGTATCTCTTCATATCCTGGACATTATCTCTTGATAATGCTTTGTGATGGCAGAGCAAGGCTCACCATTGCTTCGATAAGCAGTGGGGTAGAGACCCAACAGACAGGTTTGCTTTTCCCTTTTCTGCAGGAAGGAGCAGCTTCCTAACAACACTCGTCCGTACTCTTAGTCACCTTGTGTGACTTTAATGCACTTTACTGATGTGTAGTTTGTTGCATCATTGTCTTCTTTCTCATAGGTTAAAAGGAAAGTTTGGTGATTCTTCAGTCCTTTTAATGTTTCAGCCTTTGGAGTTGGTTCAGTACAAGGAAAAGATCAGCCCAGCATCCAAAATCCAGCTATGCCGTTCACTCGCCTCCTTTCCTCTCCATTTACACTGCTGGCTGAGGCAAGAATAAAGTGTTTGGCTGCTGCTGGGCAGCCTGCTGTAGGACATCACAACTTGATGACACAACACAGAGGAGGTCTGAGAGGCAGAAATCAGTAGAGGCAAAGTGAATGGTTTGAGAGAGGTGTGACAAAAGAAAGGTAACAGTGAAAGCAGAAAAAGCAATGAGGGAATATGATGTGACTGAAGAACTAGCCTTATATTAAAGGCTGCGTGTCTAAGAAACTAAAATATGAAATATGTAAGAAGAAAAAATGTATATACACCTGGGGGATGGATGATGATCCTCTGCTAATGAAACTCCACTACCTGCTATTTTATACCATCTGATGATCTGGCCCAGAAACACTTACAGAGCCTCCATTGCACCTCATTGGAAGTGCAGGGTTTGGCCTACAACATATGTGTGAAAGATTTATTGGGGTAGTTTTAAAAACCACAGACTATAGGGCATTCAGCACATCTCTTGAGAGCCTGTCCACAGCATAATACATCTTTCACTTCAGAACTTCCCTGTTGAGATCCGACATTTTCTGTGTTTAAATATCACTCCTTTTATTCCTAATCAGACCCTGTGTCACACCTCATAATTCATCTCTCTCCTCAACATCAGCAGCATACAGCTGTTTCATTCGCCAGTTCACCACCGTTTAACAAAACTGTGTAAGTTTGATGTTACTCTCTTCCCAGAAATCAGACCCTCCCATGTCCGCCCTTTGATTACTTTCCCATGTCTCCTCCTTGCTCCTTCCACTCTGTCAATAGCTTTCAGACAACGTGGTGCCTAAACCAGAATGTAATATTGGAGTGTGGTTGAACCAGAGCCAAACAAAGGGGGAAAGTCTCTTGCTTCCTGCTCGGATGTGATGCATTTGATAACACACACTGCTGCTGCTTTTTTGCCAGAATACTCGGAAGAATATTAGACATGGTCTGAGAATTAAGCAAATGACACTCAAGGTGCAAATGCACTTATTCTTGTTTGCAAATATCATTAAGCAGCTTAGTTTAAATCCGCTTAAACTACTTCAAGTTAGATGCCTGTGCACCGATGTAAGTATCTGCTGCATCTCCCAGCAGGGTTCAGTTTGGACGTGGTTTTGTCAAGGCGGCTACGTAACACTTCTGACTAGCACAGAGTTCTCCGCAGTCTCAGTTTCTGTTGTTTTCTGAAGTAAACTGGTTGCTGCTTTGAAAGCAGCGCGTGGTCAGAGCATCCCAGCAAGGAGCTGGCTGCTGGCTCAGCAGAGGGCAATGAACGGTGCTTCTGAGAGTGAAAGAGCTCTGTGCTACCTGCTGGTCCTAACTACCCAGAGAAGTGTGCCTCTCACCTGTCACAGTCAGTTCGGGTACGTTTTTGGATCAGCATTCAAGCCTGGAGAGGTTACTGCTCTCCCAGAGGTCCGTGTAATACTCTCGCTCTTGGGGCCCAGTTTGCAGTCCCCTTGTGGACAAATACCCCAGCAGGTCCCACTGAGGTGCTACAGTTATAGGTCGTCAGTGCCTATTACTGAAAATGCATGTACTGGCTTACCTGCTCAGAATCAAAGCATTTCACATAAAAAATTACGTAATTACGTGCAACAGTTTGTATTACCTCTCTCTCCAAAATATATCAAAATATATCATGCCTTGCAGGTTGCTGGAGGCCCTGGCAATGCCTGGCAGTTATTCCTGTCTTGGTTTTGCAACAACCATCCTTTCTCCTTCTTCCTCAGCTGTGAACCTATCTGATAGCTGATGGCCACTCATTTTTGGTTACCAGCCTTTGCAAAATACCTACATAAATGTACTGGATCTTGGAAATCACACCGTGACAGCTAGAAGTTCAGTGGCTGGGATTGCTCTGCTGGGTGTTATTTGAGACCATTCACCTAAAAATAGTGAGTCGTTTGGTTTTTCAAAAACTGCTGCTGAATGTGACCATGACATAAAGACAGGGACAGGGAAGTCCAATATGGCTGTATAGTGACTTGCAGTCTTACTGGTTCAGTCTTGCAGAGTATCCCCCAAAACTTAGAGATTGGTGGTCTTGGATTGTTACGTACCATCTGTCACAGCCAGCCTAATTAAAACCCTCACAGCTGATAGCAGCTTGTGAGAAGGGAAAGGATGACGTATGCCAGATTTCCACAGTCTCCAGGCACAAAGATCAGCACCAGCTGTGGTGGGACACAGCCGTGTTTCGTTTTCCTGTTGGGTTTAGGTCACTGCTCCAGCTGCACTCTCAGGTTTGTGCTTTGCAGCACTGACTGTGTGTCTGCACAGGTGTTTGTGTGTTTGCAGCAGACTGTCTGTGCCCTCTTTGGTTTTCTAGAGGAGGAAAGAAAGTTTTGCCTGCTGTCTGTTCTCTGGAGCAGAAGTGCTGCATCCTGTCCATGAGATGCTGTGGAAGAGCTGTTGTATTGCTTAGCTCATATCTGTTTACTTCACAAAACAAGAAGTAGCCAGCTGTGGCCTCCAATATTAACTTGCAAAAGTAACTGGTTTCCTGGAGCTGGGTTTGGATCTTTCTCTTCATCCATTTGTATTGAATAGCCTCACTGAAGTCCACAGCACTTCTCCTAGGGCTATCCTGCACCGGTGGCAGTGTGAGTTAATTCCTCCTGGCAATGGGAGACTTACACCATGGAAAACATTTAATTTCCTTCACACCTTTAGGTATGCATTTAGATGCAAACTTGTTTTTGTACGAAACCTAGATAGAATAATAGACCTGAGCAGAAACAGAAGGAATGAGATCCTTGTAAATGAAGGAGGTGCTGGAATATTAGCCTGAGGAAGTCTGGTCTGTTGTGCAACATGACAGAACCACGCACAGACCTCAAGTGCTCTGTGACTGTATCTTGACTGTTTTGACACCTCTTGTAACCTGCAGTTAGTGTTGCAAAAGTATCTTTTTCCACAAAAGCTAATGCATTCTGAGCATCCTAGAGCCATGCTTGCGTAGGAGCATGTGTTTTGTCCTGACTGCCCTTAGATTGGTGTTTCTAAGAAACTAGAAACTACTTCATTTACATGAACAAAAATCTCTTTAACAAGCCGTGCGGGATTTCAAAGCACACCAGGAATCCGTGCAAACGTAGCTGCCAGCCTGATGAGCTGTTCTTCCTCTGCGGTTGTTGTTCTCCCCTTTGCTGTCTTCACATTCCCTCCTCACCATCTGAGAGGTAAATTCAGGACACCGAAATTTCTCCAGATGAATGTCTGCTCACCAGCATATTTCTACCAGCTGCAATGTTTATGCTGCACTGGAAGGATTTTTATAACCTAAACGTTCCTTCGCAATATAATTAATAATGTTTTCTTAAAAATATTTCTCTTTGAGCATATTTTGTGTATACAACAGTAACTTGAATCTAGCAGGGTCCAAGCAGTGTCGATGTGTGTAGCTGAGAGGAAAGAGCAGGGTCAGTAATCATACATACAAAGCAAGGTATTTCTGCTGTGTCCGCTTACAGGAGTCACCAGCCATTAGCTTTGCCTTCAACATTTCCAATGTTAGATTTGTGTCCTGGCTTACTGTATAAGACTATTTGCTACGTAATTATATTGTATTTCATTTTCTTCTGTACACTATTGTAATAATGATATTGCCTAATAAAATAATGTCAGATTTTAATTAGGTTAAAAGTAATTTGGTGTATTAGGTTTTTTATTTGAGAAAATAAACTAGCCAGTAGTGCATATCAAAATAGCCATTTTTTCAGTTTGCATTGGCTTTCATTTCCTGTCATCCTTTACCTGTTGAAATAAGGGTTGGTGTGTGGTTAGCATTTTTCGTTAATGAAGTTATTACAGTCCCTCAGCACCTCACATCTAGCAGTTTTATTTTGCAGTGAGGATGCAAGCTGCCTGATTTACCATTTATTAAATGCATAGTTTTGCAAAAGTTCCCACTCCTAATAAATAGCTGCATGTTATTAATCACAGAAACGAGTTAACCAGGCTAATGTGAGGACGTGTGGTAATCCTGCATGTGAGTAGTTCAGCAGCTGCAAGCCTAAACTTGCTGGGAGGCAAAGACATTTGCATCAAAGGCAGTTTTGTAGCATAAGAGCTTATGCTAGCCTTCTGTGGTGGGATACTTGAGGAATACCCAGTGGTGTATGAACTGACAGAAAATCTAGGTCTCCTCTGCAGCTCACTTTTATAGGAGTGTCGTGAACAGCGTCTCAACTTACAGCCGAATAATGAAGGGGAGAGGATGAAAGAGGGAAATATTCTTGTGGTTTTTACCCTCAAATCTCTTAAATTTTTTCAATTCCTTGTGTTTTCTAAGTGACCTCAATACTCTAAACCTCTACGTATACGTGGACATACATTTTTTGTTATGCAGAGGATATATGAGAGGTCACATACCTCTCTGTGTGACTAAAGCCCATCTTATATTGGAAGGAATTCTGCCTCCTCCAAGGGCCACTTCCAAGTGCATTCCCTTTTCTATTCATTGTTTGTGTTGTGTCGTTTTCTGTAAGGTGTTTACTAAGGGCAAAATAGAAAAATCTTTGAGCCAGTTCAGCAGTCCGTTCCTTTTCAGCTAATACTTGGTCAGCACAATGGAATTCAAGCGTATCCTTTAAGTCTAACGCGTGTATAAAGGGTTTGCTGAATAAGGACGTATTAAAGGCAGCTTTTGTTGAACTGGAGCCTATCTGAGTTTGCATTTCCTTTGTGTTCATTGTTAGAAGACTCACAAATGTTTGTATTTGGCTGTAATTTCTGGTCACTTTCATTTTTACAAATTTAGATGCCTCATTGCTTGGATTTTTTCCCTGCTATTTCTTCTCTTATCACGTGGTACTGCCAACCTGGCTGTTATGTCTCTATTGGATATAGCAATTGTGTTGCTCTGCTGCTGGTGTGATCCTTCATGGGTGTGCAGGCAGATGCAGAATGAGAATATACAGACACTGGTATCAATCATTATGACTTTGGACAGTATCTTAACTGAGTATCTTGAGGGCTGAACTGTTGTAGCTAAGGCTGCCAAATGAAATAATTTGAACAATACATATGGCACTTAGTTTCCCACCACAAACTTATAATAAGACTTAAACAGGTGTCCTTAATTGTGATCTGGTAGTTGAGGACAGAATTAAAAGCAGAATTAAAAGCTGAAAACAGAATTTAAAAGTTGGTGTCTGCTTTAAAGTCTTCAGCTGAATACAGCTGCCAAAATGATGAAGTTGCACTTTCACCCAAGTCATCAGGATTCTAACAGAAGGGATATGGATGAGTAAAAAGGAGAAAATCTCCTGTTTCCTTATTCCTTGACAATAGCTAATTGCTAAAATGCGTCTTCAGATATTGATTAGATCAGCCTGTATGTTGCTGTTACTTGCATTGAAGATCTGTTTTTTCGCTGCATGAGGGTCATAAAGACTCAGAAATCAAAGCTTTTTTTTTTTTTTTCTTATCTCAGAAAGTATACTTATCCCAAGTATGCTCATAAGTTCAATAATTGCCATCCTAGTGCCATTCTTCTCTTCTAGTGCCTGCTATCACTGAACTTAAGGCAAATTAACAGCTACCACTGTGAAGGAATATATGTGAACATTTTCATCAGCGCCTCATCATTCTTTCATTTGTAATTTGTTTTCCACCTTTCCCCAAATTAGATCTTGAGGGATTTGGATTTCCGTGGGAATGGTTTTAAATAATCTTTTTTCTTAGCTATAATTCTTAGCTTTTTAGATAAAATTCAGAATATGTTTTCATGAACCAATTTGTTACAATGTTTCAGAAAGCTAAAAAGTAGAAAAAGTCCAAAGGGGCCTATTTCATGCATAAAGATGAAAAAGTTTAAATTCTTCTTGGATCTCAGTTGAATAATGGAAAACTCTTCTTAGCTGATAAGGTTGTTTCATCTTCTCTAAATCTATGGCTATTCAATTAATAGTTTGGATGCTGAAACTATTGATCAGATAAGGTGACAAAAGCCAGCAGCTCCCTTATTAACTAATTTGTCTGACTACTCAACAATACTTTCAGTGAAAGATTTTCCTGGTGCACGCAAAGGAGCTCAATAATTTCAACTGCCTGGGAACGTGTCTTCTCCCACAGCTACCATTTGGTTTATTTAGATGTTTTTGTAATTCAAAGGAGATGAAAGTACCCACTGTCCTACAGCAAATAATCATCAAATCCCTATTTACAAAAACTGACAACTTGTATTATTAAAATTGGCAGAAGCCAGGAAATGCTTCCCAACACAATTGTATCACTGACAGCTTACTCAAATGAATTTGGGTTTAATTATGCCAGCACAAGAAGAACTGAAAGAAACCTTTGACTAAGTAGGAGTTTAATTATATGTGAAATCCTGCAACCTCCTTTGTGCCTCTACAATGGCAAATGAAAGACCTGAGAGAAGATCAGAGTACCGAAGTATCAGATATCAATTACACGCTTCCTGTGATAAAGTCCTTCTAACTTTTTATGCCTCAAGTTTCATTAAGGTTTTCCCTACAAATCATTCTTTGCCTAAGCAACTGAAAGAAGTAGAATTGCAAATCTGAGTGGTTAGAGGTAATCAATACTTTATTGATCCTGTGTTTTTTTTTTGGTGTTGTTGTTGTTTGGTTTTTTTTAGCAAAATAGTATAAAAACAGATGTTGAAGGAAAAACTATGTTTTGGGTAAAATCCAGGTCCCTGGTGAGGGCATGGCGAAGCTCCCATAGCAGATTAACACATCAGATGAGCAGATTTGGCATTGACTATTGTTGACTTTTGAGCCTGAGTGTTGGGGGGTTTGTTCTTTTTCTGGAATGTTTTTAGTGTAACAAGAAAAGAGATGACTGGTAGCGGAAGTTATTTCTAACAAGTCCTCAGCTGTACAAAGGCTCTGAAACATCATGGAGTATAAAGAAAATCAATACCTGCTTTATTTGTTCTAAAATATTTCATGAAACTCAGACTAAATATGATTTAAAGATAGCATTTCAATGGGACTTTGAAGAGCTGTATTTAACTCTACACCATTTAGCTAAAATCAATTGTGTCTCTTTATCAGAACTATTTTATCAGAAGTGATGTCAATGAAGTCCTGGAAAAAAAATTTGGAGCTGACTAAAATTATTTTATTGGATCATTTTGTACTCTCAGAGAGTCAAAACATATTTGAAGCATTGAACGCTGGTTTTCCTTCAGGTGCTGCAGTGGAGCAATTTCTTATAGTGCCAGGAAGGCCGACTCTAAAAGCACATGGTTGGAAAAACTCACCTGAGCAACTCGTGCAAGGCAGTTTTATAAAGTTTCGTGTATTTGTTATAAGTCTCAAGCATTGTTTTTCTTAAGTGTCTTTCCTGTCTAGAGTAGTAAGATTCTGTGTTACATGAGAGAAGTCCTCCTCCTTAGTTTTGCAGAGAAAAGCTGAAAGCTATACAAGCACACATGGATAACAGGAGAAAAAAAAAAAAAAAAAAAAAAAAGATTTTAGGATATATTTTGACCTAATTAATAACGATTTGAATTTTTAAACTTGACAATGCCTGGTGTGCATGGGAAATGAATGACTGGTGGTTCACTTGTTCCCTGAAATGCATTGTCAGTCATGACATCCACTGTTAAGATTCTCAATCTGTATGGTATTAAATATGAAATTAGTATGCTTTGGCTCTCATGTTTCCTATCTCCAAATTGTTCTTTGTTTGTGTTTTTTTACCCTCAGACTTTTTCACAATTTGTTTTTCAGACCTCCCGAATAAGATTTGCATAACCCTCAAACTTCCTTGAATACGAGGTGTTACAAAAATGAGTTGCAGTGGGTGCCTTATGGGGCATTTTTGACAGTTTTCTGTCAAGGATATAGAGCTCCAAAAGGGGAACTGGTGAACAATTTTTGGATTTATCTTTTCTTTAAAATGAAAGACACATTTTGCTGAAAGAATAAATCGAGAGAGATATTTTGGGGGGCAACATTAAAATTGCAAAAATATGACACTATTAAGAAGAGGCAGATTTGTGGAGAGTCGTGCTGATGATAAGCTTAGCAACAGCTTTTATTTGCCTTCCTCACTGTAAAAAGCTCATCTAGATAAAATACAAACAAGTACTGTAAGTGCAATGCAATTATACCTAGCCTCAGGAAAGAGCTCTGAACAATTTTATTAGAGTGCCAAAGATGAGTCCTGGAATGTAAAGCTGAGAGAGGCCTATTATGGACCTGCTTCATTAAAAGATGTGAAACAAGACATTCATAAGGCACCAATAAATCCATTAAGGGGAAGAGAACTCAGAAATGGCCTTCCATGATTCTAGTTATTAACTTCAAAGATTGCTGAGGTTGGGGACTTGGCAAATACGGTTTTAGCTAGCACTCACAGTCCCTTTTAACCCTCTATGCTCTGGTCCAAATTCACTTTGAAATAAGCAGCTCTAACTCTGCTATAGTTAGCTGAGCAGCACCCACCTACCAGGGCTGAATTTGGAGAAGATGGAGAAGAGGGAAAAACTATGGGTTTGAAATCTTCTCTTTCATATTATTATGACTTCTGAAAAAAAAGTGCTTCAAACCCAGCTATCGACTAGAGCTTTTAAGTTCCTCATCAAATCACTGAAAGCTAGACCTTAGCTGGCTCTTTCATTTCCAGGCATCAAAATTTCTGGAGCTGATAGTGCCTGAAAAGGAATAGCAGCGCTCTGATAAAACTGTCCCAAGCAATGGCAGACAAGAAGCCTGTGCTACTGAAAAATGCTTCTATCACCTGGACAAACCCGGCTTTAAACTTCAACCAGCTGCATAGAAAACAGCATCTGATTTGTCAGCAGCATGAAGAATAGCCACTGAGAAACCTGCACATTTCTCTGCATCCTTACGCCTCCAACTCCCAGAGATACCTAAACAAATACCTAAATTGAAGTCTTCTGAAATTTCATGGTAGAAAAAGAAATAGTTTTTTAGATCGGGAGTTGAAGATTTCTGCACCAGGGAAATACAGGCTGCTTAGGTGAGGGATGTTTGAGCCTTATTGATGTTGTCTACCAAATGAATTTATTCTTTCCAGAAGTGATCTTGGGGTACTCACTGTTGATTTTACCAATCTCCTGGAGCAAAACTTCCATCTAGAAGTCGCATCCCAGAACATTCCCAGGTGCTTCAGAGCCGCAGTGAGCACATTGGACAAGGCTCAGGCAGACAGAAGTGTTTTTCTTTTTCCTCTGTGCCAGCTGCAATGGGATGAGCAACTTTTATCCGGTCAGCAAGTTGGTCAGGGATGTCACTGGTCAGGATCCGGAGCCTCTTGTATCAAAGATATAAAAATGTGCGTCTGCGTCACAGCTATCACGTGGGACTTTAGAAATTTTCCATGCCACAATTAATCAATTTCAGCATATGATTTTCCTCGCTGGCACACTTCCTGACTCCCTGTGGCACTTCATCTGTCACAGACAAACAAGATGGGGATTTGTCGAAGTGTTAATGGGGTGGCTTTTCTCAGAGTCATCAAACTGAGCACGTATGCATGTGTCACATCGGTAATTTTTGACAGTTTCCTATTAAGTTTACAGGACTCTTGAGTAGGGAGCTCCTTTGCCAGGTAAACAGGCAGTTACCTCTTTTTGGTTTTTGGAGCTAATGATTTAGTAGTAACAGGCATTGCTTTTACCAAGCACAGGCAATAGCTCAAGAACTAGAAATGCACTAATTCCAAGAAGGCTGACTTAAAACAAAGGTTAATAAAATAAACTATTTACTCTAGATATACTAAAGCAAGAAAAACTCTTATGTGAGAAAATGTTATTATATTATTCATAAATCAAAGCAGCACAAAGGAAGGAAAAATAAGGCATGTAATTCTCACCTTATGTGTATAAATTATTCCTTCCCAGATTTTATAAGCAAATAAAGTATACTAAAAAATGAACCAGCTATGCTTCTGATACATGACAAGCATGAAGATGGAATTGCACGTGAAACAGCTCAAATCAGACTAAGCTCTTTGTTTATTGATTGTTTTCCCTCAAGCTCTGCTGATGTTATAAAAGAATTCAGCTCAAAGCACCAGTGGATGTGAAACACTCGCAGTATCTTTTTCAGAGGCTGGAAACCTTATGTTTGGAATGATTTCTGCTCTAGAATGTCTGTAATATATTGAAGCCTTAATACCTTGCTAATCAGTACATTACTAATTAGCCCATGACAAGAATTTTAATTAGATGCACAGTAGGTGTTCTCCCTACCTGCAGTGGAGGAGTTATTTCCTGAGAGAAAAGTGAAGGGAAACAGATAGTGAAAGGGATCAAGAGAAGATAAATACGTCTTTTCTACTCTGGGAAGAGTATACATGAATTAATATTTTTAAAAATTATGTCTCTGATAATTTATTCTGTTTTGTAAAGTATAATAAAGTTCACTTTGTGCTTTGCTTTTTTTCCCTGTAGAACAAAAAGTACTTTTTTTTCTGTGAATTGACATCTGTTGTAAGCCAAATGAGAAATGCTGGAACATGACTATAGTCAATTATGCTCATGGCCAGCCCCAAGGACTGAACTGAGAGCATTGCCACCTCAAAGTACAAGTCTTTGTAATCTGTGTTTAAGAGCAGAGCTGCGTATCTGCGAGCTGGAACAAGGAGGTATTCAAGAGATGTGTAGATGTGGTGCTTTGGGTAGGTAACATAGGTTAGTAGTAGACTCGACAGTGCCAGATTAGTGGTGGGACCAGATGATCTTGGAGGTCTTTTCCAACCTACATGGTTCTATGATTCTGTCATTCTAAGGCGAACAAGCTTAAACAGAGAGATGCACAAAACCCATGACCATTGTCATTAGTTGAGCCTTGACTCAGGTGCATTCTAGAGTTAAAAATGTGTAAGAAAAGCCTGGAAGGTAAAGATGAATGAATTCCTGTCAATGGGGACTCAAAAATAATAATTATTGAGCAACATTGTCTATCTTTTCTTTTTTTTTCCATCTGGAAAAGATGTGAAGAAGGGATAGAAGGTACTTCTGAAAATACTGCCACCACTGATGTTCTCATTAGCTTAATGGCGTGTATGCTGTTGCAGAGAACTTTAGGATTGTCATTTGGGATGAAGGTTTTAAAATCTGCAAAACATCTACTGCAGTGAGAGTCCTTCAAAGTTATTTGTATTTATATGCACATAACTCAGGCTTCCATAGGGAGGCCATTTTGAACAAGCCTACAAATAATAAAAGTTAATCTAAACTTGTATTTGCTGTGAAGTATTCACTCAACTGTCCTGCCTGGTAAAAGATGCTATCTTTTCAAATGGCTTTATTAACCCACCTGTCATAGGAGACCTGGTGGTTTTCCATAGCAAATTTGTCTACTGTTGTAAGTTCAGTTAGAAGGAGAAAGGGGTGGGAGATTTGAGCTGGGGTTAGTGGGATCACGTACTTTTTCATCTTCTATGGGCAGAGATTTAAGGCTGATGCAGGGACAAACAACATTCCTATTTAGGATGCAGGCTGGGGATCTTAAGGTATATCTCATTTTGCAGATAGATGTGAGCCTTCCCTGACACTTCTCAACCAGCAAGACGTGAACGAGCTTCAGATCAGAGGCTGTGTGGCCACTTCAGCAAAGCTCTGTATTGAAAGCTGTTATCTCTGCAGAAGGGCAAGATATATTAGCTCCAGCTTAATGCCATGCTACACACATCCGTATCACTCCCAGCCAAATTAGAGCATGAGCGAACTTGAATATACCTGCAAACACGATGCAGCCATAGCCTTTGTCCTCCTCCTAGTGGGGCTGCTGCTCACATCACAAAGCGTCCACTGTAAATAGCACTTTAGTGGAGCCTTTATCAGTACTCTGAGAGTTGAATAGACTATTTGGAAAAGACAGCTATAATGTCGCCGCACTTCATTTGAACAGTGCATTATGAAGGAAAAAAATAAAAAAAACTCTTATGTGATTGCCTTCCTTTCTCCAAGAAGTGAAAGGAAACTGGTCTTCCATCCTGAGTCCTTTGGTGGGCAGATGGTAGCCTTCAGCATCCAATACTTTCATCCTTCCTATTAAATTCATGTGTGGGTTTGCTACTGAAGACAGCAGAATGTTTTGGATTGTGTTTCTCTGCAGAATATCTCTTTTTTAATCCCAGGTGGCCCAGTGTTATCTCACAAAATCTAGTTGAAATAAGGGTGTAGATTAAAATGCAGGTCAGATGTCCTAACCAGGCTTGGCAGGGAGGGAAAGATTTTGGTTTGCTAGAGTAATTATCCATAGGAACTGGTGAAGCTGACACTGGTTTCATTTTTTGAGTGCTGCTGAAGATGTTTGTCTGTATTCTGGAGGCTTTAGTCTTTCCCAGTGTGAATGCTGGCTGTGAAGGAAGCCTTTGTTTATTCTCTATCTAGCAGTAGTGCTCTTAGTAATATTCTGAAGACTTGGATATCTGAGAACTGAAGAAAAAAATATCCTTACTTCTGAGCCTTTTACTGGGACCCGTTTAATCAGAACCATACTGTCTTGAATTTGAATGAATATTTGGAGTGTATTTGCTTGAGTAAATGGAGGTGTTATATGGATTTAGTTGCTGTTGTGTTATTTTTTGTTTCTGTTTCTTCCACCCAGAACTGGCAAGAAAGGCATTTTCTAAACTATAAAATAATATCTGGATCTTTTATGATTTCTTCACTCTTATATAACTTAAACTGAAGATTCCTTATTTAACAAAACCTAAATTGAATTTCAGAGCTTGTGTTATGTAAGTCAGTCAGTTACATCAAGCGGAAAAACGAAACATTGCCTTTGGGAGAGAGAGAGAGGGAAAACAAATGCTTGAAAGCTGAGTCTAGGGAATGGAGGACAATTTTGGGACCAGCTTCCCCCCAAACGACGCCACAGAGAGGCTGGGAAAAGGCACTGGGTGCATTTGGAGCACCAGTCAACCTCAGAGGTTCTCCGGGATCAGTTCTGGATGCTTAAATATGTATGTTCAGCCTGGGAATAATACTCAATATTTTCACACGATTTTGTCTTCCAGAATGATTGAAGATTGCGGGAAAAGAGGAAATACCATGGCAGAAAGAAGGCAGCTGTTTGCAGAAATGCGTAAGTACTTCCTAGAAATGTCACTGTGGTAGACCATGCCAGTTGCAATGCAATGTCAGTAAAATTTATGTAAGCTTTCCATCTCAAGTAACTGATACATTTGTTTCACAGAAAGTTTAATATTGTGAGACTAAAACTACAGGAAAATGGGCTGATTGGACCAAATAGCAGGGGAGAGGGATTTTCTACACCAGTTTACATATTTTTCTACACCATATTAAATTATTTTAATCAATGGCTCCTTGAGACAAATATGCTGAAATACACAGGTAGCAAGGAAGAAGGAAAAAAGGTCTCCAAAAGACTGTATTTGGGGGATTTCTGTTGTGGGTTGAGCCCAGCCAGCTGTTAAGCATGCACCCAGGCACTTGCTCACTCCCTTCACATCCCTGAACAGGAAGAGCAAAAGCAAAAAAACTTGTGGGTTTAGATGAAGACAGTTAAATAAGTGGAGGAAAGAGAAAAAAAGAAAAGAAAAAAAAAAAAGTGATGCAAAGGCAGTCACTCACCATCTCCCAAAACCAAACCAATAGTCAGGCAGTCTTCAAGCAGTATATACATTGGAAGACAAAACTCCCCATCCCCTTCTTCTACCTCTGGCTTTTATTGCTGAGCATGACCCTATATGATATGGACTACTACCCCTTTGGCCAGTTCAGGTCAGCTGTCCTTAGTGTGTCCTCTCTCAGCCCCTTGCCCACCCCAAGCCTACTCACTGTTGGGGCAGAGTGGGAAAAAGAGAGAACCTTGATGGTCTGCAAGCACTGCTCAGTGATAGGTAAAACATTAGTGTATTATCAACACTGTTTTAGCCACAAATCAAAAAGATAGCACCGTGCAGGCTGCTATGAAGAAAGGTAGCTCCATCCCAGCCAGGCCCAGTGCAGGGTCTCATGTAGAACATATCCCACTTCAGTGCAATTTTTATATTTTCTAGAGAAGCTTTGTGGTCCCCACGGACCCGTGTGTCACGGGTGTGCTATACTAATAGAGCTCCTACTATTCTCTTGGAAGTCATCTCTTATTTCCCTTACAAACAAACCACCATTTCTCAGGGAAGTTGCATTATGTATGAAGTTTGAGACTGTCAACCTTTTACTAGATTTACCAAAGTTTTATTGGTAATAAGTACGCTGTCCCTCACAATATAGTAAAAATGACAGAACTATCATACTTTGATTTTTATGAATATTTATTTTTCAAAATATTTCATCTGGTTATCACTAGGAGCTGGTTGCCTGTTCTGATCTGTTTATCAAGACTTTAGGCCTCTGAACTCAAAAGTAACAAGGCCGTAATGGATCAGGGCATTAATGGGACCAGAGCAACTGCGCACACTGAAAGGCCAGGTCTGTGCTGGTGAATCATTGTGGTGGGGGCTCTTCAGTTCCCAAGGGCACCAAAAGGCCTGCATCTGTGATCACAAACTCTCCAAAATAAGGACTTTTCATTCCTGGCCTATTGAGAAGCATGGTCTTGGCCCGTACCGTGGTGTCCACTAACTGTATTGTGCTCTGTACTTCTTTCAATACCACATGAGGGTTTCTGTTGTAACTCAGATGGATATTCCTCTTGTCCCTTTGGTACAACATCCCAGGCCAGTGGAAGGAAAGCATGTTTTTTAGCTAGAAGGAGAAAAAGAGAAAAAAAAAAAAAAGGATGATGCATTTCTCCGTTACCATAACATAGTATACTTTTAATTACAATTATACGGAGGACTTGAGCTTGTATCAGCTCAAGTCAATGACAAAAATTCCATTAACTTCAGTCTGCTTGAAATGCTTCTGAACTCCCAAACCAGGAGATAATTCCTTAAGAATTTGCAGTGGGTGTTTATGGTTTGCTCCCACAGGTCTGAAGGCTGCTTTGTTGTTCTGGGTTGTTTTGAGGGAAGTAAGGCAGTGCTGGGAAAATTGGGAAAATTGACAATGAATAGTTGGAGAATGAGGAGGGATTATTTTCCCATAGTCTACACAAATACTTATTTTTCTTTCACATTTTAGTATTTTGACATATTTACTTGTGTCTGGTTTATCTCGTGTGTTCCTCCCTTTCCTATCTGCCTGCCTTTGTTCCTACTTTTGCTGCACATGCACACAGAGAACCAGGTTCCAACCAGGTAAAAAGATAGAGGGGAAAATGCATTTCTTTTGTGTGTGACAAACTAAATATGTTTTAGGCAAAGAAGCATTCACATTCATAAAACGCTCAATTTTGCATGTTGAGATCCTGTGGGTATAAAGGGTATGCTGCACTGAAACAGAAACTCATCCTGCTGTCATTGCGTTCAGGTGCCCTCAGATGGGTGCAAGCCCACACAGTCCATGCTGAACAAAAATCATGCACTTAACATGCCCTACATACCCTGGGTCGTGCAAAGTTTCCTAACATTGTAAAAAAACATAAGTTGCTGGTAGAAAGTAGAACTCCTCAACCTGCCGGTGTTAGAGGAAAAAATAGATGATGTAGAGGAGTTTGCCAGTGTTTTAGGTTCTTGTGGTAATATCTGCAAGTCTGTAATTAAAACTCTGCTATGTTTTTAGAAAGTGGATCATGTTCCAGACTGCACCAGAGAGCAAAAAAATCCAATTGTTCATGCCTTTGTAGGAAGCTTGTTCTGAACAAAGTGTAGATGAATTTGACTCTCACTTCAGATTTGGGGCAGTGTATGATTTTCCCTGTAATTAGAGATGTTTAGTTTGACTTCTTTGTTTCCCTTTCTTCAGAAGAGGCATCTTTCTAGTGCCAAATAACAAGCCTTTGTGAATTAGTATCATAACCAATATCATATTCTGTAGAGTTAAACTTTAGGTTGAATCTTATCTCTCAAGGTGCACCACTGGATGTCACATCAGTAGGCTACCCTTAGTCTTACCTGACATGCTCATATATCCAGACTGCTCTGATGAAAAAAAATCAAAATGTACGTTATGGTAGTGCTGCCAGCACATATTATCCAGCATGAAAACAGCAGCCAAGGGTTGCAGTGTTTCCTTTTATTATTTTTGAGAACTGCCAACAGTATTACCTAGATGAGAATATTTAAAAGAAACCGTGAAACACTGCCAGTGGGCAAAGAGAATGAGAGGCCACTGGCAATCCTGTAGGCAAGTTGTAAATTCCCATTCTCATTTGCCGTGCTCAGTCCCACACATCTTTCTACATATTTTTCAGCACTCTCCATGTAAATGAAGTCATGTTTTTACAGAAGTTATTTGACAAATGGATCTCAGACCGTGGTAAAATGTGAATCATGGTAGAAGTAAGTCGTATGTTCCATGGATTTATCAACAAAAACACCTCCTCCCAAAGTAATACAATTCAGTGTGCGCAATTAGTAGGGGGAAAAAAAGCACCATTACTGCCTACAGTTTTGTTTATTTGGAATTAATACTACAACCTAGAAAGTACGAGGCAGTCTCACTTTGCTTTGAACCCGTTCATCTTATTAGAATGCTGAAGTTTCATGAAGGAGCTCTGGAAGCTTTTATTAGTGTCTTGCACTAAGGTTAAAAGGGAAAAAAGTGAAGTTTGTATTACTCATCGGTCCTACTAAAAAAGGAAAGACTTGTTGTTGTAAGCGTTACCCTCTCCTTCAACAGTAAAGGAGTTTTCCAAAAGCTGTCAATGGGGTACTAATACAGAAGAGAAAAACAATAATTCAGCAATAAGCCTATGGTGAAAAAAACACAAGACTTTCTAGACCTGATGTGAAGTAGTTAAAGATAGCTTCTTCCAGGAACAGATGGTGTTAAGACAACCAGCTGGCAGAAGGGAGTAGCTGAGAGCCCCAGGAAGATGGTGTGGGACAATGCGGTCAGGAAAAGAGCAGAGTCTGGGGAGAGGGGAGAGTATCGTTCTCATTTTCATCTCACAGGGTGGAGCACATTTGCAATACTCAGGTCCAAAGGGTGCCAGATTGTTTAAGAAAGTATGGGTGAACGATGCTGACATGGCCATA
Organism: Anas acuta; assembly: GCF_963932015.1. NCBI lineage: Eukaryota > Metazoa > Chordata > Aves > Anseriformes > Anatidae > Anas > Anas acuta. The sequence continues at coordinate 112,941,421 of NC_088980.1, read as the reverse complement.
CATGCAGCAGTGAAGCCGAGCGGCCAGTCAAATAACATGAAGAGGAATTTCAAGGAAAGCCTTTGGGAAATGGGTAAAAGCAGAATAGGGCCATATTTCACTTGTATGGATGTGTTTCATTTGGACAGTTCCTGGAGAAGCCCTGCTCTTGTAGGTTGGTACCGTTCCTAGAGAGGAGGCTGCTCAACTGAACAGAACAGTTTTCACTCTTTTATTCTAGGGCCAACCACAGTGAGAAAACAAATATGCAAGAGCTCAGTTGTACATCATTCCATGAAATGCGTGGCACAATTAATAAGCAGTCTCACATCTCATAGGCCATATTGTAGCCATGCAGCAACACTTCTTGTGTAAGGCATACCAGCCAAGAAAGAGAAACATTTAAATAACAACCTACTCATCAACTTTTTGAGACTTTTGGAAAGTGTAGCGGATGATACACACCAGCAGTATGCCTGAAGACACCGTGCCAGATTCTGCCCCCCATCCCGGTCCCTTTCTGCTGCTCTTTCACGTGGAGTAGCTACCAGTCAGCTCCTACCCGTGTCTCCTGGACAGCTGCTCTGGAAACGCTGCCAGATCTTTAAGCTGGAGAGGCCAGGGCCAAGCTGTGTGTGAGCCAGGGAGCCGGCTCAGTGATCTCCGTTGCAGAGAACATGCCTCTGCAAAACAGAGGATGCCCCATGCTCCTTGCAGCATTTTTGCCCCCTTCTGCAGATCACTATCAGCCTTTTAGTTACGGCATGATATTGTTTCCAATTTGGTTTGCTGGCAATACCTCTTTCTGATCTGGCATGTCTGCCAAAGATATTTGTTATGAGCTTTGTTGTTAAATATTAAAATTAGATGGAGGTTTTCCCTTCTGTTGGAGCCTGGCCAGTGTGTCTTTTAGCCTGCAGCTTGACCAGATTGTTCTTCAAAGTGACAGACACAGTGGGCTGACTATTCCTTGCCTTCCTTCGTAAAAGTCTTTTAACGCTGTAGCTCCCACCTTTCCCCATCTTTCTGCCCTCCCCTCACCACTCTCCCTGCAAAGGAGATAACCTTGAAAATAATTAAACAGAGTCAGCTCCTGTGTCCCCTTTGTTCTCTGGCATCCCTGTTACCAAAGATACACATAGGTTATATTCCATACAAATGTCTCTGCTATTCTCTTCCACTAGGGGCTCAAGATCTGGATCGCATTCGTTTGTCCACCTACCGAACAGCCTGTAAGCTCAGATTTGTTCAGAAGAAATGCAACTGTAAGTATGTCAGCCCTTCTTTCATATACTATTGCAATTAGCTGTCCACTGCACTCCACGGTCTGTGCCTCAGAGCCATCACACACAAAAAAAAGAACTATTGGATCTTGCATGGCAAAAAAAAAAACAACACAACACACTAACCAGAGTACCTGGGTAGATTTTAAATACTGACTTGTTTATGTAAGGACCTTGTCTCACATATGCCTGTGACTCTGTCACAGAAGTGTGGGTCTTCATGCAGGCCACAGCTTTAATTAACATGTATGCTGACTACATTGTCCAGTTTTCTTGTAAATCATATTTGGGAGTTACAGCAATCCTGCAAATTAAGTGCTTTTATTGCAGCTCTGCAAAGGAGAAATGGTGATTCTAGTCTATTTGGTTTGCAGCAAAGTGTGTGCAACATTAGTCGGCAACTTTTTTCCAGAAGGTCAGCTGGAGAGATCTCTTCCAAGAGGAGGAACCTGCTTGTAATCTCTGCATGCCTTTCTTCCACCTTCTAGGCTTCATTCCTGAGAAGTTTCCCACTTAATTAGTGATCTTTTTAGCATTTATTCTGAGATTCTGTCTGTCTTCCTCTACAGTTTCAACTTCTATGAACACATTCATGAGAAAAGCTATAAACTTTAATGGAAAAATGCATATAAAAGCTGTAATGGATTGTATCATTTGTTCTCTGTCTGAAATATTGTGCAATTATGTAGAATGGTGGGTTTTGGTTTATGTGCTTTACTGGACCTTTTCACACTAATTTTAATTTTAAAATATCCTACCCATGGGAACTTTTGTCATTAGTACTAGGAGGGAGAGGACTAATGCAGAGAAAACAAGTTTTTTAGTTATCACATTTAAACCAGAGTGATAGCATGGCTACGCTTTGTGCTGTGTGCAGTGGTAAATACATTAAGAAAAGCTCAGTGTAGATAGGGATTACCCGCCTGGGACAGAAGTCCTAGTTCTGAGGCTACATCTATCTGTGTTACAGAAATATTTAATTTATGCTGTCCAAACATACTAGAGTGGCCAAGCTGTGGTGGAAGACTTTGGAGGGTATTAGATTATTAGCTACAGAGTTGGTCTTTCAGTCACCTCTCCAGCACATTTCTAATATTTTTAATTTGTGTTTAGCTGAAGAAAGGTTCGTATCACATTATAAGCAGGCTGCCAGACACAAAATTTAGGAGGGTTTTAGTACCTGTCCAGCAGCTGTCTTATGCCATTCAGAAGGAAATGTATCAAAAGACACATTTATGCTGTGTTCAGCTGTTAATTTTATGTTTTGTATATCTTATGCTTAAGTGGATGAAATTTCCACTTCATTTTCATGGTTATAGTTCAATAACCTGAAGTGACAGAGATATCTAATGAAGTTGATGCTGAGAGCAAAGTTGTAGCACTAATTGCTTTGGTAACTGTGTATGAAGCAAATGAAAAACAAAAACGAAAACAAAGACATAAAGGTGCAGTAGCCTCATTGTTGGGAGTGGCTGGCTAATTAAAAATATTGGTTGTTAATCTTAACTTTGTTCCTCGTGTTTATCAAGTTGGATCTGCTTATATGAAACTTTTCCTTCTGTTCATCGTATAGTGAACCAAAGCAAATGCCCTTCAGTTTGCCAGGTTGTGCCAAGTCCCTCATGGACACCGCTTGCCTTCTGGCCTTCTGGTTACCACTGATAAGCTAGGAGAAGCAATTTACGGGTTTTATATCAAGAGTTATGTTGTAACAGCCTCTTCCAAAAAAAAAAAAAAAAAAAAAGAGAGAGAGAGAGATGAAAATATTGTCCTTAGAATTAGGTTCTGTGCAACTTAAGAAATAATTTCCATTGCTCTGGAATGGGATGAGTTGCACACATCTTTTCACCGTGAAGTACAGTTTTCTTCTCATTGCTTCTATCCGACTGCAGTTCTCCCAGATGGGTTACTCTTACTAGTAGGAAGAGAAGTCATTCATTTACCTGATGGGATTTCAAGCAATGCTTCTAAACAGAGAGCTGCTGACCCAAGAGCTGCCCTGAAATGGTTAATATCAGACCTCCTGCTCATGTCGGTGACTCTTTTTTATTTCCTGCAGAAATTGCCATTAAGCAGTACCCAGTAATATGTTCAAGAGAAAAAAAAAAAAAAGTGACATAGGAAAAAGAAAAAAAAGAAAAAAAGCCCTTCTGCTGCATGCGAGATGTTTCATTTAGGGGAGGATATAAAAAGAAAAAGCTCAAAGGCAGTCCCACTCCACTCCCTGTGGATAGCACCTCCTGTCACTCAAGCCATGCTTTCAGCTGTGCTCTCCTGCCCTGCCTCGACCAGCTTTTCACTCACTCATACCAGCCCAGGCTCACTGGGAAAAAAATTGCTCGGAAAAAATGTATTTAAGGGGTTCTTTAAAAGAACTAATTTAATAAATTGCAGGAGCTGCTCTTGGCTGCGGGCTGGAGGTGTATGAGGATGGAAGCAAAGAGCTGCTTTGAGTGCCAGAAGTGGCTCTTCCAAGAAAAGTAGAGCAGAGGTTTTATTAACACCAGCTTTTTTTACCCAAAGGTGCACATTAGCATAGAACAGTGTGTGACAGTCCTGGGATATCAGGCAGCTCCACTTACCGCAAACAATGCAATGTTTGTTTCTGCTGTCTTTAATGCAGGCACAGCCTCATCTCCTTGCCTCCCTTTGTGAATTCTCTCACTACAAGAGTGTTTTGCTGCAACCTTCATCAGAAGAATGGGGTTTACTGGTGAAGTAAGCACTGTATAATGGGAGAAGATGCACTGGCAGTCTAAGGGCTGTTCTCTCTTGCAGTATCTCTCCTTGAACTAGTTAGACTGTGTGGCCAAAAATTATAGGGGAGGTGACAATTTACCGCCCTTTACCAGAATACCCCTACGTGTGTTGTACTCTGGATACTAACACTTGTTGATCAGCTTAATTGCACGACTGAATTATTTCATTTTCACAATAGGAAGATAACTAAAGATACATAGCAAACATTCTTCAAAACTGCAAATATATGTCTTTGTGATAATTCTGTAAAACTTTAGGAAAACTACTGTGCATGTGAGAAGTGTTTCTTGTATAAAAATCTCTGTGAGCGTTTAAACCAACAGCCAGTTTAAATAAAATCAGCAGAGTGAGAAAAATCAATATCAGTCATTGCAGTTATTTGTCAAACAGGATGGAATTGAAATCAGTCCAGCTTAATTCTTCAGAGGAGCAAGAAATTCTTCATAAGGACTCAGAAAATATGTACATAAATTTGAAGGAAAAAAAAAAAAAAGCAAAACTATCTTTTAAAAAAAGCTTCCTTCAGATTTAAGCATACCCCTTTTCCTATGTTGATGCTACCAATGAATAACAATAACATTTACAAATTATTGGTGGCACACCTCTGACTCTGCTAGTGCCCAAACGTGGAATGCAATCTATGACATTCCAGAAGTAGAAGATCAATCAAATTCTGCATGCAGGAATTCCAAAACCTGGGAAGCTTTACTAGTGCAGCATGAATATAAACTCACTATATGCTTCCCTATTTCTGATTACAATTTCCAAGCAGAGGAGTAATGAACAGACAAACTCTGTCGGTAGTGTAGGTACATTTGAGGATTTGTGGGGTACAGAAAGAGACGATTACATGCTACTTGGTTCCTAGTTTGCACAACTCCTGTAGAAATAGAGTTATTGCAATAACAGTAGTCTTCTCTTAATCATAAGGACTAGCACAAGATGTATGTACCTCTTCTGAAAAACAAAACAAAACAAAAAACAAACAAAAAAACCCTCAAAACTTGAAACTCAAAGAAAATTTGATGCTAAAAAAGAAAAATCTTGAGGAGAAGAAAAAGAAAAATCTTGAGAAGGTCTTCAGACTGGGACATGAATAGTTTCAGATGCATTCCAATAGTTTTGGAGAGATGGACCTGAAAGAAAACCCTACTGGTGGTTGCATCATCCTTAGATCTAAGAATGTAAAGCAGGAGCATGTGAGCTGACCATGGCTACTCTAGTGGGTCTTTCTGTTGAATGTAGTCTCAGAAATAACAACGCCCTCATCATCTGAGGTTAAATTTCATTATCTGGGATAATCAAAACAGACAGGAAGCAGGTGCAGAAACCTGATCAAAAGTGCTACATGTTTATTGCAGTCTGTACTGTGCAAAATGTAGCTAGCTGACTTCTTCATCACCTAGATTTCCTAGTGTGCTTTAAAGGAAGCCCTAAATAGTGCCCACTGTCAAGGGGGGAGATGGAAAAACTACAGATGAGCACTATGATGTCTGCAACAGTCACGGAACTTAAATCCTACAAACCCAACGTTGCTCAAAGTCAAACATTAGGGTGCTGTACTTCGCTTGACCTCCTGTGTGTTGAAATAGGTTTTGAAACATCCAATGTACATTCTCACCATGCAAGGAAGATGCCATCTTGACTTACAGCTCTCTATCCATAGCATTCAGACACAGAAGAGTAATAAGGCTTTCCTAAAATAAGGTACAAGTGACCAATGGCAGCAGCTGCATCTATTTTTCAACAGTCATGTATTCAGGAAACACCAAAAGTATGATTTGTGGTACTCCCCAGTCATCATTGTTCTGTTGGTTTATTTTAATATTTGATTTCCAGTGAATTTATTAAAACCCATTTGTTTATACAGAAAAACAATCTGAGATGAAATACCATGTTCGCATGCAAATTCCCTCCGGGATACGGTGGCAGCAGGAGTAGAACATAACAACATATCATAATCAAAGCCATTATACAATTAAACATCACTCACTAATACAGAGCTGTGCAGCTGGAAAACTACTGCTGTCCTTAATGAACTTTTCTGAACATGTTGTGAGTTTATTCTATGACTCTGGCTGCAAAAAGCAGATTTTGCTGATTTCCCTAGATCAGAATAAATCATTGGCAGTTGAAAGCTTGAATCTAAAGCCATGATGAAGATGGTAATATGAGGCTTAATTAATGCAGACAAAAAGGAAGCTTTTTTCTCTGATATAGTTTAATCCCAACACCTTAGGGTTTCGCTGTCTTTGTTTCTCCCTTCAATATTCTTCTGCATGAATGATTTTTTGTTTTGTTTTGTCTTATCCAAGTCATAATACAGCTGTTTGCACATTGGAAGCGGAGCTGCCACCGTTGTGATGGAGACCTTGTGAATGTCCAGGGCAGCCTCCTCCACCTCCACCCTGCCCTTCCTCCTGCCTCCTCTGGGCTTAAGTAGTCACAGCCGGGCATGTAGGCATGTCAGCTTAATCTCCATACGTGCTCTTGGGTGCCTCTCTGATCTGATCTGCCTTTTTACATTTGTTTTAAGTTAGAATAATTTCTCACCCTCCTGAAATATAATAATTTCCCACTGAAAATGAATGACAGTTATTGTAAACACACTATTTTTAGATACTTAGAGCTTTTTTCCTTCTGTGCTCTTATACCTCCTGTAACGCTACAGCAAGCTGCTGAAACTGGTTTGTCCTAGAAACTGGCAATTTTAGTATAAAATGATGAGATCAACCTGTGTGAGCTACTGGCCCTGCTCAGGATGGCAATCGGTTTTAAAAACATGATTTTATTAAACTGAAATAGAATTACTGGTAGGTTTTGGTCTGTTTTCTTTACTGGACTGATGCTTAAAATACTGTCTTAACACATCCCATTCAATCTGCCATCCACCACAAAATGAAAAGTCACAGTATCTGCTACTTTGAGTAAAAGGAAAGGATATGAAAGTCTTGATTCCATGCTGGAAACGGTGCTGTGACCTTCTTCTTGTCCAATGGCTTAGGAAGTTGATAATAGATACAATTTCAATTTGCTCTTCTTCATGAGAAAATATGCTCCATATCCAAAAAGTTGCCTGTTTTTGAACAAGCCTAGAAGATATTTATAAGTGTTCGGGACTGGCCTGTTAGTACTTAACCCAGCAAATCTTTCGTATTTATATGTTCATTGATTCAGTCATTCACAACAGCTTCTTTTTACTGAAATGAAACAATTCACTACCATACCATACAGCCATTCTTTCTTTGACTCGGTATCAACTTTCTCTAAAGTGAAACGGAGTCTGGAGTCCACAAGAAATGCTTGATGGTGTTTGCAAGAATCCCATGAAGATCCTTGCTGTGGCAAGAGGCCATTATTCCCAGTATCCTGCCTTTTAGTTTTCAAGGACTGTATGGGCTGTGCAATTTGTGCCTGTCCCTCATTCTCTTTTTTTTTTTTTTTTCTTAGGATGACCATAAGAAATGGAGGCACCAAATTATCATATTTATAGAGTTGTTTAAGTTAAATAACTTAATCCTCCATCATTGTAGGGTTCTACGATTAGTGCTCTTTTCTTATTGTTGGTTTTTATCATGTTTTTCATTTCATCCTGGAAGCAGTAAAGCACAAGATAGATTCGGGCTGGGTCACAGAGCAATCAGATTGAATGACAAGCAAAGTTGCATATTCGAGAAGTGTAAAAGGTCTGCTTGCCTGCAATTTGAAACATTATTTCCTGTGAAAACAATCTGCCTCTAGAATTTTTGATCATGGTATCTTCTTATCCTTCTAGACCCTCAGTGGTAGTCTTCTGGGAGATTTGTTTAGAAGTTCTATAACTGTTTTTAAAAAATAGATTTCTTCATTCTCTGTTGATCCTCTTGGATATTCTATGATCTGCTTATTACCATTAATTTAATATTTATTTTTTTTAATCAGAATCTGAGACTTATAGTCATTCATATGACTCCAAATGATATAGCTTTAAAAAAAAATCACTCTATTACAAGACCCACAATACCATTGTGTAAGTTACTAATTCTGGTATCCTGCTGTACTTGAATAATGGAAAGAAAGATGAGCTAATGATTTTAAAAACTTTTTTGTTCCTTTGTCTTTACCAGCGACTTAGAGACTAAATGCTCCTGGAACTGCTAGTACTATTCCATATGGGTTTCCAGGCAACTATGGGAAAAGGATGCATATATTATACATTCTGCATTATGCATCAATTATTTAATCAAAAGTTCAAAAGGGCTTGATTTAGCATATTCCCTGCAGACAAATCCTTCATAAGGATTTTAGTCTGTAAGTGTTCACTCACAGAACAATATCCCGAAAATGGGTTCAGATTTTCTTTTCTTCTCCTTTTAACTGTAAAAGTCTATTAATATGCTTTACAGATCCTAATAGCTGTTAAGAGAGCGGGCATATAACCTGTGTATTTGGCACGTTCATAGAGGGACCACAATTACAAATTCAGCCTTATTTCAGCGGTGGCACAAAGTGGACCAGGTTTTTGGTCTCTCAGATGTCCCTAATTATTTGCTTTTAAAGGCTACCACCACAATTCTGTCTTGTACAGGATTAATACAAGACCTATCAGTGGACATTTGGAATTAATTTCAATGTCAAAAAAAAAAAAAAAAAACAAGGCTGTGTATCCTAAACTCCTACCTCCTCATGTGCTTAGAGACTGATTTTTCAACCATACCATTATTCCAAGTAACTCCTGTTAAGAACTGAGCTGCAGAAAATTGTCAGATAATATTATTTTGTCCTTTACAGAGGAAAATGACTGAACTGGCATCCTTTGAGCCAGTAGTTGACAGACACATAGACTAGGCCACGTCCCAGGTACACAGAATAGACTGCCCTCCGCTACACAGGTGCCTCAGCCCCAGCTTGATGCCGACAGCTTTGCAATTGGATCCTAGCTGAAAACCTTGTCTGACTGACTTCCTGAACTCTGCTAACACTGCCATTCACTGTGCTATTTCTGACACAGGCTTAAGGTTGGGCAGTCTGCTCAATTCACCAGCTGATGACTGAACGTTTGCTCCAGGCACCAGGGATTAGTCACCTGTGACCCGGCATGCTTTGGGTTAGTCACCCAAAACTAGAAAGCTTGTGCATCTTATTTCTTTCTTTCATTAGGGAGACCAATGGCCTTAATGACTTAAAAAAAAAAAAAAAACAAGCAAATAAAAAAAAAACAAAACAGTTATGAGCTTAGTATTCTTCTAGACATTCTAAAAATTGCAAGATACGTGCAGACATACAATCTCATAAAAACAAATGGATATCTTGCTGATGATAACACGATCACTGTATCTTCTGAGAGCTGCTGCTTCTTCATGTGAGAGCTTTTTCTTCTGTGACCCTCTTGGTCTTTTTTTTCCTTCAACCTGAGGCTGTATTTCTAAATCTCCCCTTTAATCATTTCACTCCCCCTTCTTCAGCTTCATCTTATTACCTGTGGCATGTTTTATCTCTGACTTCTCTTCAGCCCTTGGTCTCTTGGTTGCTCTCTCCTTCATGTTAGCCTCATGGCTGCAAGAAGACTTTCTTCAGGCAGACTGTCTCTTACACTTGAGCCTTTGTTTCATTCCTGTGTTTTCACAACCTGTGGTAGTTTTATCTGGGTGGGCAGCCGAACTCTACCACAGCTGCTCTCTCACTCCCCCTCCTCAAAGGGGAAGGGGGAGAAAATACGATGCAAAGGGCTCAAGGGTTGAGATAAGGACAGAGAGATCGCTCAACAATTCTCATGATGAGCAAAGCAGACTCAGAGTACGGTGATACTAAGATTTATTGCCTGTTACTAACAAGCTAGGGAAGTGAGAAACAAAGGAAAGAAACTAGTAACAGAGAAAGGGGAAAAAAATATCTAAGTTTTCCTTGGAGCAGCTTTGGAGTGAGTTTGGTGATCGTAGTCCTTTGTTCCTAGGGACCTTCAGTCCATCATCTCAAGCTAGCCCTGCCTCTGTTCTGGACTCAAAGCAGAAAACTCTTTGAGGAGTCATACAAGAGCTCTGTCCATACCTATGTTCTGCGGAGAGTAGAGTACAGCTTTGATGCCCTTGCAAAAAAAAATGTTTTCCCTGAGAAGATAAGCTGCAACATTTTGCCTCATCCATGTGCAGTAGCATTGCATTCAAAGTGTACTTCCCCATATCATCTGCTGAGTTGAGAATTTTGTTGAGGTGGTTTTTGTTGTTGTTTAGTTTGGTTTGTGTTTCCTTTCCTTTCCTTTCCTTTCCTTTCCTTTCCTTTCCTTTCCTTTCCTTTCCTTTCCTTTCCTTTCCTTTCCTTTCCTTTCCTTTCCTTTCCTTTCCTTTCCTTTCCTTTCCTTTCCTTTCCTTTCCTTTCCTTTCCTTTCCTTTCCTTTCCTTTCCTTTCCTTTCCTTTCCTTTCCTTTCCTTTCCTTTCCTTTCCTTTCCTTTTTTCTTTTTTCTTTTTTCTTTTTTCTTTTTTCTTTTTTCTTTTTTCTTTCTTTTTTCTTTATTCTAGTTTGGGTGCTATCACATAGCTCTGGAGAATGGATAGGCACTGTGCAGCTTTCCTCCACCTTAACTGAACCATCTGCACCATCTTCTTACCTAAACAGTTACCTCCTCTGCAGAAGGTCTGATCTATCTTCTGCCCTTCCTCGTTCCCTGCTTCATTCCCTTTCAGCCTCTGTCTCCAGCAACTTTTACAAATAAAGCTGCTGTGGAGCCAGCAGACATGCTGTCTGTCTGCGGTGAATGTTCTCAGCAATTACAGGCTTCTTTAGGGTGAGCAGAGCAAATAGTCCAAAGAAGAAAACTCAAAGTGTAGAGCCTGACATAATTTTCACTATAAATCACTTCTTCTGTAATTCCCAAAGAGTGTTTTTTTCCTTCTAAAACCATGTTAATTTGTTTCCAGAGTCACATCAAAAGTCAGTCTGTGTATCTCTAATGCTGTAGGTCAGCTTCGTAACCCTCAGAAAATTCAAAGGCAGGCTTTAGCTTAACGGTTATCTCTTATTTTTACCCACCAGCTGTACCTAGGATCATTTTCTCTAAGCCTTCGTGGAGGATTTCTTACAGCATATATCTGGTATGTTAGGACAAATTGTGAGAACAGAAGATGTTGGCCATAAAAATAATTTCCCAGTTTTGTAAGTGTGAAGAGACTGCACAGCATAATGTCCTCAGTGTGTGTTGTTCTCAGTATGGTGCTGGGACTCCACACAATGAACATTCAGCTTCCCAGCACTGACTCGTTTATGATGCACAGTGGCTTTACAGAGACAGTTTTCCTTGTGCTGGATTAAGCCATTTCTAGGCCAAATTCAAACTGAAATATCTCTCTGATATTGTTGTTGGCTGTAGAAGGCTTGTAGCAGTGGAGCTGCCAGTGGTCTCTGGTACATCTCTGTGCAAAGCGTGGCAAATCCTGGTGGAAGTTGCGTGTATGCTCAGCCCTTACTTCAGTTCCTGTAGGTGTCTTCTTTCCCAACAGAAAGTAAATTGAAAGTAAGTCTGTTGAACTCACTGACATTACTACAACATGAGGAAAGAAGTGAGTCAGTCTCTCAGTACATATAGTTTGAGGAGGTTGAACATTTCTAACAAATGAAGTCAACACTGGTATAGCAATGCATCTCGTGTAAGGGTGCTGACCTTCCCCAAGTTTAATTTTCCACATTTCTTTCATCTACATTTTGTCTTGAAACTCTTTTTATTGTCTCAGATTTGTAGGATATCTTTAAGAATTGCATGCGTAAAATAAAGGATGACAAATAAGTGGCTGTGCACATTGAGACTCTTACTCCATCTAGGGGCCCTGACAACACCATTAAACACAGAGGAGAAAGGATATAGATGTGTGCTCCTTCACTTAGATCCCATTTCTCTGTCATTTTGCATTCTGCATTTTGGTTTCCTTTCTTATTGTTGCTGATTGTTGAGTTATGTTTGTGTCAACGGGAGCTTTTCTCCTTTTCTTGGCCTATTCCTCATGCCTGTTTCCTTGAGAAATGTGATGTTTTGGTACGTGATATAGCACAACTTGCTGAAATGGGAGTCGCCACAATTGCCTCCTGGTTCTGGGGTTCTCTTTGCTGAATGATTCATCCAGGGCCTGGAGCACTGGATCTTGGAGAAGACACTGCCTGGAATATGAGTAATGGCTGGGGAGCAAATGCAGAAAAATTATGTGAACACAAGGACAGATTTTAGTCAAATGTTCTCTATAGTTTGCCTGAATGAGACATTGTCTATTCAAACAAATTTAATATGAAAAAAAAAAATGGATCTTCAGGATACCAGAATACTTCTCTCCTTATCTCAAGACCAATTATAACTCAGATCCCCAAAGACTTTTAGGCAAATAAATCCTCACTTTCAAATGTAATAGGTGTTTAAATACGAAAGCCTGAATCGGTGGCAGTAAGTAGCACCTCCATTACCAATCTCAACAAAAGGTTAAATGAGATTGAAGTCTGAACTGTCCCTATGACTTCAGACATAAGATGGTTTTCTGCCTAAGTCCAATGTGCCACATGAACGTCCTACTTTAGATCGAGTCTCTTGCTTTTGACAGCTGAGGTAGATTTGGAGATTTTGTCCTAAAATAAATCCATCACTCCCAGAAACCCTCTGGATTGACCCAAACACTTCATAAAAGAAGAGAGAAGTGTATGCCATCTCTCTTTTGCGTGTCTCTTCTGTTCTGAGGATGAAAAATACAATTCTGATATCAGGAAACTTACTCAGGCATTAAGTATAGCTTCAGTAGTTCTCTGTTTTTAATTGATGAAAATGTTGTGGGCCAAATTCAGTCCAGATCATGTAAGAAATTATTTAAATTAATATTAAAAATATCAGTTTAACTATATGTTTGTATTTAAAATGCTACATCTTTCATATTCAAGGAAATACACAGCTGCTAATTCATTAGTATTCTGTACCTTGTGTTGCTGTTTACAGTCTTGCCAACCCTAAATGATTAAAAAAAATAAAAAAGAAAATATTACCATGAGTCAAACTCTGAAAAACAGGAGATGGGCCAAGGAAAGGTTTTGTCTTCGAGCAGTTTTGAATGTATAATAAGTGCTCATTCTATTTCGCTGACCTTTGTGATGTGACTGAATATTAAAGGTTGAGAATGTAATCTCAACATTTTTTCTATGGCCATGAGGGAAGAAATTGTTATGAGGAACTGTTAAACTGAATATTCTCGTGTCATCACGAGCTTTCAGTGTCAGGGATTTTAGAGAAAACAGCAGTTCATGTGAGATTGGGGATAATACCTTGCGTCTTTAGAACTGGTAACACGTACTACTTCAAAATTAACGAACAGTATGAGTAGTAACTCATTTTTTCAACATTTGCATTCACTTTACAATTGCTTTTTGCAAGTAACAGTGCCAGAGCAAGCTGAAGGCCTCCTGTGGTATGGAGAGGTTTTGTGGGTTAGAGGGCAGCTGGGAGCAGTTGCATCAAAGGGGGAAAAAAAAGAAAAAGAAAAAAAAAAAAGTTATTTCAGAGAGAAAGATGTGGTATTAGTCAGACTTGGCACATGAAGAAACGCACTTCTGGAGGAGGTTTTATCACCATAATAAGGACATTCAACATGAAGATTATTCTGCCCTTTCCACCTCCGAGGTTTGGCATTATTTGCCTATCAGATGTGATAGCCTTTATGGGCTATTCACACAGCCAAATCTCCAAGCACATAGTCTTTATTCAGCTAAATGCACGGACAAGGCAGTTTTCTGGAGGCAGCGGTGGGAATACACAGCCTTTGATTTGTGTTAGTTTGCTTGACGTCGTGCCAATAGAGAGTTAAAATTTAATAGCCAATGTGTGCTGCATTTCCTAAAATGCGCCCAGTAGTGCCATCCTGTGGTCAGCACCACGGTGAACAGAAGGCTTGTGAACAACCTCCTGCCTGTTCCCTAAAAGCTATTTTGCCTTGGATTGTTACACAGAATCTGAGTTGTGCCAGGCTGTAAAATTATGGTTTGCCACTCAAATCAGTCATTTCTGAACTTCTAGTTTAATCTCATAAACAGGAATGCAGAACCTTTTTTTTTTTTTTCCGGAAACATTTTTTTGAAAATCTCCATAATCCAGTTTCTGTCACCAGATACATATAGCAGAGACGGTACTTTGAAAATCAGCTGCAGATACGGTAACACCCCACCCTGGAGACATTTTTGCCTCCTTTGGGGAGTACAGAAGCTTTTTTTGCTTTTTTTTTTTTTGCAGTATAGTACAGGAGCATTATGTCTACTCAAAAATTTGAAATAGTAATATTTTACTAAACAAATTATGAACTCTGATGTAAGGCAAATCACCCTTTATTTTAGCAGGAATTGAGTAATCTGTTGTGTACCATCTGTATTTACTGACCAAAATTTGTTACCTCATGTCCCTGTGAATTCTTTGGCTATTTTAAGGCCGGCACTTGCAAAACCCATTTGAAGGAACTGTTCAGTCAGGTTGAGGCCTGATTGCACAGTGCCTCAAATGAAGCATTTCTTATTGGAATGCTGTTAGGGTGGGATGTAAACATCATAGAGATTTATAATATAGGAATACCGCTGTCTGTTTTGGGTTAAATTTACAAATTTTCTGAGTATGGGATACAGGTATCAACACATCCGATACTGAGACTTCGTCTTTAACTCATAAATGTGTTCATCTATTAAAACAGGTAAATGATATGTAATGAAAGGATCTAAGCTTTGTGAATCCTTAGCAATGGCGCAGCATTTAACTGTGTTCTCTCCAATCTCTCATAAAAATATTAAGGGGCTTGGAGTTACATTTTTATTATTTAATTTTATATATGCCGTACTTCATTCAGCATTTTGAATAAATTATTTCCAAGTGTATTTAAAAAAAAAAAAAAAGAAAAAAAGAACCACTTTCCCAGCAGCTGGGTGACAAGCACACGACAAGCATTTCCCCATCCCAGCACTGCAGGGTGCCTCACCCACCGCTCCCCTTTGCAGGATCGACTGTCATTAGCTGTGCTCACCGGGGACACTGATGGCCTCTTCTGCCACCCACACAGACCCCTTCGGTCTTCAGTTAATTTGGGTGAGACAAAATAGGCAGGAAATGACAGCAGGGGGAGAAGGGGCTTTTATTGTAAGTGAAATTAATGTAGAAGAGGAGAATTTTACCAGAGATCTTCAAATAATCTTAGTGGCTTTTTCAGGTGCCATATTAAAGATGAAAAGACCACATTTCAGTGTATAGTTATCCTAGCAGTTCTATCTCATTAATAGCTCTTGGCCAAGTTGACAGACACTTCCAACAGAATACATTTGTTTAATGTGCTGTAGTGATCAGAGTCTCAAAAGGTTTGGCAATAACTCACTTTTCATTCTGGGCAAAACAGTAGGCAAGAATACAAGGATGCAAGCCTAGATATGTGGACAGGAGAAGATTTAAAACTTTCCCCTAGAAAAAGTCAGTGCCTCAGCTCTATGCATCATGTTCTACAGATTACCAGGTATCCAGCAGCCAGCTTTAGCAGCCATTCAGAAATATCTCCCATGCATGCAGTTAGCTTGCACGTGCATGGACAACCCCAGTCCTGCCGGGCAGTACATTGCTTGGGCAGACTGACTCAAAGCTCCATGTTGCACAAAGTCCAGATTGTCCTCTGGGACGTGTGCCATGTGGGCAGGTGAGCTGCATGAATTCAGGGAGACCAAGAATGTCTGAATTGCTCCATATGCGTCGTAGTTTGGAAGAAGGATGTTTCAGTTGGTTGGTCTGAGTGTTTAGTTACTTATCCGCACACTACTCCTCGCTGTGGGAATCCATCAGTGGGGTGGGTAGGCAGAAGTGGATTGCCGTACTCCAGCTATCTGCTGAGCTAGTGTACACCACACACCTGCCCTCTGTATGCCTGACACAAAACACCTTGAGGATGCAGAGGACTCTTTCTCAAGTGTTCAAGGTGCCTCAGGGCAGGCTCTGGTGGTTATTTTTTTGGTTTGTGGTTGGTTGGTTTTTGTTTTGTTTTGTTTTTTTTCCAGTCTGCCTGCATGTATCAGAAAAGGGACTTGGAGCTCAGCTTACTTGATCAATGGCTTTCGAGAAAATCGGTGGCTCAACAGATGGCAGGGTCACCCTAGAGCAGGTTGCTCAGGTCTATGTCCAGTTGGGTTATCTCTGAGGATGGAGACTCCACAGCCTTTCTGGACAACCTATCACAGTGTTTGGTGGCCTTAACATTGACGTTTTGTTCCATACGTTTAAATTGACTTTGTTGAATTTTAAGTAGTGCCCCATTGCTTTCCATCCTTTCACTGTCCTTTCCCTGAGAAGAGTCTAGCTCCATCTTCTTTACTCCCTTGCATCAAATATTTATACACACTGATAAGATCTCCTTGAGCATTCTCTCCTCCAGGCTGAACAGTCCCACCTCACTCAGCCTGTCCAGACCCCTCTGAATGGCAGAACGACCATCAGGTACACTAGCCACCTTTTCCTTGTTTTTCATCAGCTGCAAACTTGCTGTGGGTGCACACTGTCTCATCATCCAGGCCATTAATGAAGGTGTTCAACAGCTTCAGCCCCAGTATTAGGGCAGTGGCCTACATTTTCCCAAATCTTTCTTATGCTGCTGCTGTACTTGTAGAAGCCTTTCTTGTTACCCTTTACATCCCCTGCCAAACTCAGCTCCAGATGGGCTGTCTTTGACAAGACTTCAATTTTACAAAGAAAGAAGTAAATATTGGCTCTGGTTACTCTGGGTTATCAATCTATCAGTGAATCATCCTATTTCAAACTACTACATAGAGCTACAACACAGATATCTAAACTCTTTAGATTTCTTTTTGTGTAGTACCCTGAATTTTCCGTAGGAATTAAAGCATTTGGGGATCGGAATAGCATGGCAGTAAGCATTCTGAACATTTTTTTAATTACTTTTTTAAGCTTATATTTTTTACTCTGCAATCACTACATCTGCAAAACCTAGAAATCCCTTGAAATGGAAGGAAGATGCAATGAAATACATTTTGATAATGACAAATTCATATATGCACTGACAACCTAGATGTCCACTACTCTCACTTTTTGGAAAGCAAAGGCCCAAGAGCTGTTAACAGCTTTCAGAGCAGTCAGAAGTAGCCCAGGGCACACTAAGCTTGTTGGGTTAGCTGCCTAATGGGTGCCCAGCTGTGCTAGAAATCCCTGTGCTGTATAAACTGTCTGGCAGCAGAGAGGTAGATAAGAGAGGTAGAGGAGGAGCTCAAGAGATGTGGGAGTGGAAACAGGAGCATAGAGGATGTTTCCAAGTGTAGGCAGAGTGCAGGCTCAGATATTTGGGCAATGAGCATAGCCTGGGTGTGCCAGGCCATGTAGGGTGGCATCTGTCACCAGACATACCCAGCCAAAGAGCTGCATACCCCATTTATCGCCCTGAGCAGCAGCAACACCATGGTATATTTTCTTTTTCATGTAATTTGGCACCAGAAAACGTGAAACATTGCAAACCACTGTAGCTGGCAAATTCGTCTGCGTAGCAGTAGGACACGTAGATAAAGCTTTCACTAGCATGCTGTGGCTGCTGGATTTGAGGGGCAGCTTGGCCACAAAGAGGTGTCGTTTCGTGGGAAAACACACCTTGCGCAGTGCTCTGCTACCCCCCTGGCAGCAGGAAAGAGGAGAGGAGCAGGAAGAGTGAGCAACTTTCCAGGGCCTCATAACAACAATGATGACAAACGGCTCCAGCACCCTGATTTGCAATGCATTCACAGATTCTAGTCTGAAAAAGAAGAATCATCTAACATATTTTATAATATTTTGCGTATTGTTAGGACAAGGATGCATAAACCTGTCACTTTTAATGAAATCTGTGTGAAATACCTGGCATACAAGTACCACCAATTTCAAGTGACAGTGCTAGTATGTTTAAGCTCAGGCATGTCTGTAAGACCATTGCTGAACTAAATTTTTTAATGAAATGTCACCTTAGATTTTAGAAATAATTGAGATAAATGCTTTTTAAAATGTTTTTCATCTATTCACCAACAAACAAACATCTGTCAAGGCAGAATTCTGTTGTAGCTATTCTGTTGGCATGTTTAACTTAGATTTAGTTAGACCTACTGTATGTTAAATAAATTTGAATTGATTATTAAAGCCCTAATTTAGACGCTTCCCTTGTTTGATTAAATGTAATCTTCTCTTCCACGTTCATTTAATAATAAATGGAAAGATAGCATTGTAGAGTTCATGGTTCAGGTGGAATACCAAAAATACAGGAGAAGAGATGAGGATTTTTGCATAAGTAGATCAGTTTAATGCAAAGAAAGCTTAAGCACACAGACTGGTTTGGGTTTTATTTTATTTAATTTTATCTTATTTTTATTTTATTTTATTTTATTTTATTTTATTTTATTTTATTTTATTTTATTTTATTTTATTTTATTTTATTTCTTAGAAGATAAACTTCCACTAGTTTTCTTTTATATGATTGCTTAGAGCAACATCATTTTTGACAACTGATGTTTGAAGTAATCTTCTGCCTTTGAGATTAGTGATATATCCAAGATTATCTATATCTCACAGCCTCTGTATATCACAGTGATTCTAAATAAACCAAATGATGGAAACAAGACTTCATTCTTCACCTTACAAATAAATTTTAATTTCTTTGCTTTAAGCTGAAAAAAATGGGAGTAGTCCATCTCTCCTCTCACATTTTGGTTATTGATACATCTTTATCTACCAAACAGAAAACTACTACTTGTAAATAGCCATTAAATTAAAAATACATTGATTTTCTCCTAATGAAGAAGCTAAAGAATGAAGTTCAAAATCAGTAAAACTACCATGTATATTTGTAGTAAACAACATCGTTTTGTCCAAAATTCTCCTCTCTCCCAGTATATTGACTACACCTCCTCCACAAATCAACCTGCTGACAGAGTCGTAGGATGGTGGAATTCTGCACTGTGACTTCTAATTACTGTTTTTCATTGTAATGAAGTAGTAAAAGGTGATAGGAAAAGATGTTCTGAACACGAGTAAAAGCAGAAGGGCAGGATGTAAAACTTCAGGGGTATCTCTAAAAGCTTTTCAGTTAGAGGAAAATGCAAAACTCCTTCAAAGTGAGTCAGACATCTTCCATCCACACTTAGATGCTGCAAAAGAGACAGACTAATTCATTTACAACGTGCTGGTAGCAGTCACTCTCCAAGTATTGTTTTAACAGGTGAAGGAGTTCACTGAAGGAAATAACATTTGTTATTTGGAGTGTATTTTCATGCATTAAACTTAATTCTCTGCAATTTGGGCCGTGTCTCCTCAAAGTGTGCATTTGTTACTAACAATTGCTGTGGAGAAGTGAAGGGCAGCCATCTGCAGTGCTGTTCATCTGCCTCGTCCCACTTCTGTCTGAACGGATACTGAATTTTATTTACATTCACTAATCACTGTCTGTTGCTGAATGTGCTCAAATACGGAAACAACTTCGGCAGTCTTTAAATATTATTTAATCTCATATAAACGTTAAATTAGCAGACAGTGTTTGCTGTAAAAGATCTAATAATGCAGATGTTTAGCATAGCCACGACTTCAGAAATCACAACAAAAAATCGGAGGGGAAATGCTAGTTGAGCAATTGCTTGTGGAAATCGACTACATTTTTTCCAGACAGCAGGCAGATGAGGAAGATTTGCTATACCTGGGTAGCTCTGCAGTGTAGAGTGGGCAGCCTTCCTGAAGGAAGGGTCCTTGGAGTTTGGCTGGGCTGTATGGTTTTGAGTTGCTTTATTCTACATAGTTGCTATACACAAGCTGCTTTTTCTCCTAATGTCTAATGATAGCTTGGTGGCACTGTAAAAACAACTGCCAGATTTCTGCAGCTTAGGAGATCCATTTCAGAAAGGGCATCTTCCTCATGCTGAGGGGTAATCCCCTTCTTAGGGGGAAATGTGGGCAAGGCAGCAAAAGCAGCAACAGTAGCTGTGAAGAAAAAAAAAAAAAAGATAAGAATTACATTGCAAGGCATTAGGTCAGATTATAGGGGAAAGAATGCTCTCTTGCTTCCATAAGCTAGTTTTGCAGCAAACTTCCTATCACCACAGAACTTAGAAATCAGATTCAGGTTTTATTGCACTATGTGTAATATGTACAAAGTAAGGAGAAATGCCATCTTCAGTGAGGTTAAGACAATCTCTGGGATGGATGAATAAATACATGGCATAACAGATGCTGTAGGAAATGGGCAACAGAGAGGATGAAAATTAAAATGAGAGTTTTCAGGATTATCATTCTGTTCTTATATTAAAAAGGGTGTGACCCTACAGATACCTTATTAGCTGTAGATTGATACTGTCATAAGTTTCTAATAGTACAAATGGATAAAGAGGAGCTTACAGAGGCCTGTGTTTTTGTCTGCTTTTTCCCAGCATTGATAGGTTGACTTGGCAACATGATATAATACTTAAGCCTGCTTACTACATGAGTAAATTTTTTTAAAAATAGTATTCAGCAGGGTACTAGACCCAGATGCAATCTGTGCTAGGTCAAGGGATGCGGAGGCTGTGGCTATGACAGGATCTGGTAGCTATTTATACAGATCACAATATTTATTATTCATATTTTCTGTAAAAACTAATTATTCTAGGCCATGTGGTAGTCAGAACAGAAAAGACATCTTTTCTTGACGTTTAAAGAACAAGGTGTGGGATTCGTCTCCGTTAACCTTGCCAGCCCTGAGGTCACAGCTCCCGCACGCTTTGTAGTCAATGAAGAAACAGAGGCACCTTCAAAGCACTGCTCATCCCACTTGTCTCCAAACAGCCGTTTTGGATGCCTGTTCCTTTCACCAGTCGTAGAGGGAGCCTTGATCACCAGCTGACACTTGACATCTGTTTTCTAACATTTAAATTCAGGTGGGCAAAATCCTGCCCATAACAGCTGACTTGAGTAAAGGCCAGGGTCTTCAGTCCTCCGTACAGCAATCTAACAATATCTCCTTGTGGTTTTCTGCTAGGCATTTAAACATATATTTTTAAAATTAGCAGATCTTGTTAAAAAGTCTGGATCTTGTCCATCTTTCATTTCCTCCTCCAGGAAGCGTTGCTTTCTAGCCTCTGTAAAGAGATTAGAAATTCATGAGTAAAATGAAAAATAAAATGGTGCAGTAGGATTGTTGTTTATTTGGCTTCAAGTGGAACCAAAGTGTTTCTGGAAAAAAAGCCTAAGTGAAATTATTTATGGTGCAAACGCACAGCAGTTCCTTGAGACTAATACTTTATGGTGGGTGGGGGACAGTTACTGCTATGTAATTTCCACTAAATCACTTTCTTAGACACATGCCCTACCTTTGTGGCATACCAATGAATACCAGGATAGCCTGTGAGTCTTTCAAGTTAAAGTTAGTGCTAAAAACAATATATTTCTCTCAAATGTGTTAGTGTATTGATATTATTAGTCCCACCTCTGCTAGCCTCTGGATATTTCCATTCTGAGGACCATCACCGAAACTAACTCTGGGTATGATTATCTTATGGGAAATATAGTATCAGTGGGAAAAGGAGAAACTCATGAAAATTAGACAGCCACGTAATATCAGTAGTGGATCACATGAAGAATAAAGACACCATGCCCCATTTCCACTTCATTCCTTATGCCAGGTGTTTTCCTCCATGCTCAAGTGTTTTCTGCTAATAGGATGCGGCAATTAAAGTTAGAATGCTGTGTTCAGTTCTCACTGTTAGGGAGCCTGGATGTCTGGTTCATCCTGCCTGGATGGCCTTTTACCAATGCTAGGAAAACCATTGCAGTTCCCCACAACTGCAGAAGTAAACCAGGTATGCAAATGGCCAGAACAAGGGGCTTATCTATGTGTTTGTTCATTTGCACCTATCAAGTTTGAGGCTGCTTGAGATGTACGCTCAAGCAGCCCTGATGACATGATTTATTACTCTTTATGTTCTCTTTTTCCACTGCCACGTTTTATTTTCTTTCTTTTTTTTTTCATTTACCAGTCTCATCCACTCCCAAATAAACAGCCTGTCCCTGTTTATTCCTTTCCCACTGGCCACAATGGTGCTGATTTTACAACCTTACTCAGTATTTATGATAGGGTTGCCCTAGTAATTTCTGCCTCTGTCAGCAGTGCTGCTCATCTAGTAACCCTGTTTATGCTCTTTCTGGGGTTGCTCTCTTGGTAGTGGAGCCTCAAGTTAAGGTTAGCCATCTGCATACATATGTCTCCCTTTCTGCTGTTCCTTATGCCTTGTAATTTCTCTCTTTGCCACCTTTCCAGTGTAGCTGCAGCCCAGGTTTGACAGGTTGCATGCATACCCCAGCACCCAGAAGCCCTCCTGGTGACACTGCTTGTGGAAGGACCTTCTCCTTAATCTACTTGTCTGAACTACCAGGGACCATCCTCATGGACAGCAGCAGATAGACCTTGGGGGAAATATCACACTTAGCCTTCTGCTTTCTGCTTGCCTTTCCCTTCTTAATAAGGCCACAAAATACAGGCCTATGGTTTGGCTATTAGCTGCATCTTTCAGCATATCGCTCTGTATTTCTTCCTTGGCTGCCTTATACTGGTGGCCCAGAGTAGGAAACTCTCATTAACTCTTCTCTCCATACAAAACTCTCATGTACCATACAATGGCCTGCTTTCTGATGACTTCTTCCATCCCCTGAGCCATGTGGAGAAGCTTCCCAAAACGGGGCAGGTAATATGTGCCAGCTGTCTTCCTTGGGATTGTTCATCTCCCATTTACACAGATTATTTTAGTGGCAACTTGACAGTAAAAACTGGTTGAATGGGAATGGTCATGGCTGTATTAAAAGGATCCAAAGAGAAGTTGTGTGATCCCCTGCCTGGCTTAATTCAGGATGCGTCTCTCAAGACAATCTCCTGACAGCATACAAGGTCAGCCATAGAAGTTTCTAGTACAAAGGCCAAATAAACAATTAAGTGTAACATCTTGCAGTTTTTCCCAATCAAGTGGAAAAGTGCTTTGTATAATGCCTGAAACAGTTGCTGCTGCTGTTGTCACTCACCTGTATGCTCTGTTTTCCTCCTTGGGTGTTGCAGCTTACACGGCAGTAGCAGATTTTTTTTTTCCCCTAAGGTAGAAGGAAAGAAACCCAATCACTGGGAAAAATTCTAGACTAAGTAAAAAGACAATACATGTATATCTGGTTTCATTTATCTAGCTAGTGACAGTTTACATTTCTCTGCCACCAGACTATCATGTCACATTGCAGTCTGAGACACTGCCTTCAAACCACGCAAGTAAAAATATAATGATGAGGATTAGAATTAAATTTCTCTATCCACAATAAAATGGTGGATTCCAGATATGGGTGGCTCTTGAAACGAAGACATATCGCCATGCTAAGTAATAGGAACTGTGCAGTACTTTATCTAGTAAAAAGAAAGAATTTTCACCCTGAGCCTCATGGTTTGTTTTCCATTGAAAATTTAGTAGGAAAGAAGGTAATACTTAAGACTGAGAGAGAGAGAGAAAGAGAGAGATGATTCTTTGAGTTCGAGTTTGAACTAAATCCAGATTTCGAATGAGTGTGGGTTTTTTTAATTTTTGGCAGGGTCCACCATTTCAAGAAATGCCAATTTGCAGCAAGCTGATCATACTGTCACAATAACAGTGCTACGCAAACAAGATTTTTGTTCAGATACAATGTGAGGGTTGAGCAGAGATTGTCCTTTAAGCTGTCCTTGCAGGCAAAACCAGCCCCCATGAAATTCAGCTTAGACCAGGACTTTATCAAAGAGAGAGATTTAAGAAATCATTTGGCAAATATATTTAGAAGACCAAAATATGACTTTGGGATCGCTCCTTATGTGTACTTTATTTAAATGTGGCTTGTCTACCCTGACTCAATTGCAATTCTGTTTCTGTAAAATATTTTGCCTTCAGTACAAATTGCTGAAAAGAATTTTCAAAATGTCAGTGTGTGTTAAGCACTTAGTATTCGTAGGATCTTCCGAAAAGCCCATCTGCTATGCAAATTAATATCTAAGAGTAATTTCTGAATGGGTATTCATAGAGGCATGGTTCAGAAAAACAATTAGCATATGTTTACCTTCCAGTGATTTCAGTAAAATATAGATTTTTACTTGAACACTTTATACAATGAGAAGTGATTTCCTGAGCTGAAGTTGTACTTATTGCAGCTAATTATATCAATATATTGTTTGCATATTAACGGATTTGATTTTTATTTGCTCTTCCCTTTGCCAAGTTTCTCAATGATGGAAAACGCATTCATTCATTTCATTATTCAAAGATCATGTCCTGCATGATGGTGTTATCCCCACGGTGTGGTGTGCTCAGGAGTGTGTCCCCCTGACTGTCTGTGTGCTGTCCCCTAGTGCACCTGGTGGACATCTGGAACGTGATAGAAGCACTGCGAGAAAATGCCCTCAACAACCTGGACCCCAACATCGAACTGAACGTGGCTCGCCTTGAAGCTGTGATTTCGACGATTTTCTACCAGCTCAACAAACGGATGCCGACGACCCACCAGATCAATGTGGAGCAATCCATCAGCTTACTGCTGAACTTCTTGCTGGCGGCCTTTGATCCGTAAGTCTGCCTTCAGTACCCACACGGGCTTCCCTCCTTTCCTGACTGGCAAAAGGATTTTGCTAGCTCCAGAAATATCTCTGGAAAACAATTCAACGAGCTATATTCTGACCCAAATAATGAGCATGTGAATAGTGCTAACTAGGGAGAGAACCTAAAATTAAGGACCTCTACTTTCCTTTCTGCTGAGCCAAATTCAGCACAACTGTGTTTTCATCCAGTTACTCAGATTTGTTCCAGTTTATATCAAAGAGGAATTATCTACAGAAACGAATTTACATCCACTTCTAATTTGCGTAGTTATTTATTGACATAGCAGTGGCTGACACCACTGCAATGACTCTGCAGCAGTGACAGGGGTTAATAGCTCATTATTTGGAAAGAGCTCATTTTCCTGCAAGTTCTTGCAGCTGTAAGCAATTTTTTTTTTCTGGCTCATGCCAGTGCAGCATGATTTTGAGACCATGACAGAAATAGGATAAAGACCAGGAGGTGAAATTGAAATTCATGTTGTTTATTACTGCATGGGACCTGTATTACAGAAAAGAAAAGTTCAAGATAGAGCAAGCCACTTACCTTAACAAGTGTACTGTGTATACATATTATAGTTAGTGGATATGTAGACATCAACCCACATTGCCGTGTTCAAAATCCTCAGAAACAAATTATTGGAGAACAGTGGTTATATCTGCAATTTATCTCTTTATGGCTTATATTTTGAAAATTCACCAGCTGAAAATGCTGTCGTGACACCCTAAAATAAAGATGCTGCCTCTCTCTTCTCCTTCCCTCCCCTTTCCATCCTCTGGCTTGACGGCCTGGTGCTGGCTTGCACCTTTTGGAGCCAGATCAGCCGGGCGGCTCAGTCACCATGGCAACGGGGAGAAAAAGTACTTGTTCCACATGACAGGGCTGCACCCAGCCTCCCCTCCGGCCGCTCCGAGGGAAAAACAAGAAGTCAATCAGTTGTGAAACCGGAGCCTTCAGGAATATTTTTCCCCTCTCAAGGGCAGTAAAACAGGGAGCAGGCGCTTTAATTTATGCCGTTGCGGCTGTGACAAGAGCACTAAAGGACAATGGAAATGGCCGGACACGTGCATCGGTGCATGCTGCAAGCAAAACGCTTCCCGGCTGATAAACACAAGGCCCAGGGCCGTGGAAGCAAGAGCTGCGATAACGTGCTTGTTCTGTAGCTCTCTGCAGCGGGGGTAAAGATGTCAGCTCGATGTCAAGGCTGCTCGCAGCAAAATGGAGGGAAAGGTTTTACTTCTCTGTAGGGAAACAGAAAATCTGAAGGGCTCGGTTTTGCTTTCCCTGAGCACAACATCACACATTCTGTGTGTTGTGACCTGTCTGGGGCTCCCGTCAGGACCTGCAGGTGAGGAGGCTGTAACCCTGAGGCAGTCCTCCTCACGCAGCTGCCTCCAGGCAGGGCGCACGGGATGCGTTTCCCAGGAGGGCAGAGACAGCCGGAGGGCCCTGAGGAAAACACACTCTGCTTTGGGGTCCAGGAA
This sequence comes from Anas acuta, assembly GCF_963932015.1. NCBI lineage: Eukaryota > Metazoa > Chordata > Aves > Anseriformes > Anatidae > Anas > Anas acuta. The sequence continues at coordinate 112,915,316 of NC_088980.1, read as the reverse complement.
GGGTACCGGCTGCATATGACCTTGGTTGAAATGCTCCAAATATCTGGTGTTTGGTTCGTTTGACTTAGTAGTTAGGAGAAGGAGGAGCAAGGCCTTTTCTGGTGGTCCCATGCTCACACAGAAGCCATACATTGGATATAGGAAGAAACAGGCATGGGGCTATTAGGCTGGGTTCTTTCTCTCCATGTCCTTCCCTCATCTAAAGAAACCAGGCAGTTAAACTAAATTACCCTAGAGCCTTCTTGGATGGGAACAAGGGTTTTATTAGGTGCATGAGTCATGCTGAAATCCCAGTAGTCACCCCTGAAATAGTCCTGTTGGCTTTGACCTGGGTTTACTCCTTAGCTTTTTAGCCTTGTGTTTTCAGGAAATGGGCGGCCTTTCTCAAATGCCATCCAAAATTCCAGATTGTGAGGAATTATTCCTTCTCTTTAATGAATGTTAATAAGATCACATTTGATTCTATGAACACAGACAACAGCAACAACAACAACAAAAAACAAACCGTAGAAAAAGCAGAACAGCTTTCTAAGACCAAAACAGCATAATAGCTCTTCAGTATAAATGTGAATGCTGTTCAAAGCTATCACAGACTTTTTTGGTGTCTGTGGCTATGCAGAGCAAAAGCTGTTCCTGCTGTGCTCTGGGCAGTTCCAGAAGAGATTGTTCGGTTCCTCGTGTCCCATGTGAAATGCAAAGAAAGGGAGTGGAGAAGTGGAGTCTGTCACTTAGCACGTATGAAAGGACAACAAGGGACAAGTGAATATGTGATTTGAAATCCAACATGCCTAACCACTCTCTCATTTATTCTGCTCTAGTCAATGTGTGCTGCCCCACGTGTACTAGGCTGGGAATCTGTCAGCAACAGGCTGAAGATCCTCTGAGCTTTAAACAGAGCTTCTTCCTTCATTTATAGCCCACTGAAAACCTGGCAGGTTTCTCTGCCCTCTGGCAGGGGGCATTTTTCTAGGTCTGCAATACTGTTTTCTTCTCAGGAGCTAGAGTCTGGTCAGCAAGCCTCAGAGGAACTGTTGTGCAATGCCATGGCGTGTTGGCAAGCTTGCCTACTGCCAGTACTGAGAATTCCTCCCAACTCTATGAAACACAGATTTTTTCATGTCTCTGGGGATTCCTTAGGCCTGCAGATAATTATATCTCTGTACTGCTTGATCCCAAAGGAAGGAAAAAGTGAGGAGAAATTACAGTGTGTGAGATTTCATGTTACACTGACAGTGGTGCTCCATCATGCTAAGCCAAAATCAAAATGCAACCTCATAAAACTGCAAGTCAACAAAATCAAAGTTCATAGACACAAGTGCCATTCCAATTAGCTTGCCCCAGTGTATGAAATTCATTATCATGTCATAGAGGACCCTGATAGACAAAAAACAGTGAACACGTCTGACTTTAAAGATTCTAGACAAAAATGTGCCTGATCTGCAGTTTTAACTGCACATGAAAATTGGGCAATAGCTTTTGCTTTGAGGCCTCAGGTGATAAACTGGCTGTATGGAGTAATAGCATACTTCCTTCTCTGGCACAAAAGTGCTATGTAACAGGATGACAAGTTCAAACCTCTCAGAAAAAATCATCCCAAGACATGTCAAAGCCTGGACAGCCAGCTAGGTGGATTGTCAGCCTCATTCAATAAAGCAGTTCCTAAAAAGACTCTTATTATACAGACTGTAAGATATTCTGTGCTAGGTCATCTTCAGCACTTACTCAGTATTGCAATACAGCTGTTCTTGCTGCAAAGTTTGACTGACAAGATCATAGCAGATTTTTCTGTTCCTTGACACATTTGTCTAATGATTGGAGCTGTGAGCTCTGGGCAATGAAACAAACTAAATCTAGTTGTAGGGGCTAGGCTTCTGCAGAGAAAAGAGGAAATATATGCCCTTTTTAATCAAATGTACATTAGAGCCATGCTGAGTTCAACACGTAAAGATGTTTAGTATCTGTTTTGGAAATATAACATCTTGCTTGGCCATCCATTTGGAGCTGTGAAGTGTTTAATTGCCTCTCTTCTCCACCTTTGCTAATCTTTGGAAGTGATACAGTCTGGCTGGTTTGTAGGAATGAAGTCCTGCAAAACAGTGTATTTAAGAGATTTGGCTGTTACAAATTTTGCTTTCCGAAATGAAAGAATTTAACTTGATTCCAATAATTTCATCCCTGAAACCTATTTGTGAAAATGGGAATTTGTAATTACAGCCTCTGACATTATAGCTGTCATTGCCCTAATTAATGTGGGTACAAGGAGGTCCACATATAACTGAAGAAATTTTCCAACTTTTGGAAAAGGTAACACAAAGAGTTGATGGAGAGCACCAGGGGAAAGTTTATCAAGCAGTCTGGGGGGGTTCCTTACTCTGGAGAGAGTCCATCTCTCTCTGCAGTCACACATTTAGAGAAGAAACCTGCTCTGCTCTGGTGTCTAAAAGCATGTATTATATTTTGCCCTTTTTCCCCCAAGCAGCAGGAGGTAACCTTTGTGCCCTGGCCATCATTCTCTTCTCTAAGTACTCTATCCTGTGCTGCTGCTAAGTGCACATCGGCTCCAACAGTTGCCTGTGCCGTCATTAACACTTCTCGTGCTTTTCTGTAGGGAACTGAAGAGTAACTGCTGGAAGAGGGGTGCTTTATAAAATCAAAATATTTTCTGTCCTCTCCAATTTCCACTAGTAGAATTGATCTCTCTTTGCATTAGCCAGCCTAAAGCTTCATTCAGGGAGCGCCGACTTGAGCAGAGGACTTCATGCTGCTCTGAGCCGCTGCTTTGGCGTTTGTTTTTGTGCCACAAACAGTGTGATGTCCCACTGCTGCCAGTCAAGGGCATCTAGTGCTCAGCAACACCTTAGGGCACTCCTAGATCCAAGCAATACTGGGAAGTCCTAGGCCCTATTATCTTATCTGTTCATCAGTCGCATATATTTATGCATGCATATTTGTATATGTATGCACACACACATACATATTTGGAGGGCAAATTGAATTTGTACGGGCTCTAGTGATGCTTTTATGAATACAAATGACCGATACAAAATACAATGTCAAAACTAATCAACTCAAACTGAGAGATTGAAGAGATAAATGAAATCTTTTTTTTTTCCTTTTCCTCTGTTCCATAACTGTTTGAGTACAGGAAATGCCAGTGGCTCTGGGGTGGAAAGCTGAAGGCGAGTTGATGAGCCTGCCACTCAAGAATATAATCCTGTTAGTAAATGTAACTAAACCTACTGGGAAAAATATCTAAATCTGAAGCACTTCCACATGGGATTTATTTTTTCCTCAAGTTCTTCCACTGCTTCTTAATAATGCTATTGCTTCCGCTTAGCATTTATTTTTCTTTAGTGTAACATTTCTTTTAAAGTCAGGTAAAAACCTCATGATAAAACAGTGCAGAAAGACTCCCAGAGGTCTAAAGGGTAACATGCCCCAAAAGAACGCCAAATGACCAAATTCTCAGCCATGCCTACAATTTGTTTGCACAGATTAGAGCCTGACCAACAAAGGAAGGAAATGCAGAAGGCTGGAATAAATTCTTAAATTCCTGTACTGGGATTTTAATCTTATGAAGCCAGTCAAAGAGAACACAATGTAATGAAAAAGTAAATGTGCACCAAAGCCAGCTTTATAGAATGTAGTAAAGATTTATATCTTAAATACTGAAGTGGTGAATTTATTTCATTTTGTCTGCATCTCTAGGTGATTTTCTGACAAAAAGCAGCGTTGTAAATGTGTAAAGAATATTTAGAATTAATATTTAAAATTATGTATTACATTGAACTAAAACCAAACCTAATTCACTGAACCCTACAGGTTAGCTAGCCAAGCTTAGGAAACTGGCTCATTTTGTAAAGTCAGAGTGACTTAAGAATGAACATAGCCATGAAGCACGTAGCATATTTTAATGTACTAAAATGAGCATGCCATGCATGTCTGCAACATATGTATGTATTACTGTATTAGTCTGCTTTGGGGTTAGCAGAGGGATACACAATCACAGGCCCTTTGTCTCTCCAGAATCAGTTAATCTTTTATCTCTGATCAGACATAAGTTTATTCATTAAAATTATGAGCGACAATCAACGGAGTAATTTCATAAACATTGATGGAGAGCTAAATTTCAATGTATTGCTATTGCCAGTGCAGTTAATCTTATTTAAGAGATAAATATATATATTAACGGGAAATACCTTATAAACATAATGCTCCCTGGTAAAGACTGAATATTACAGAACTTCCACTTCAAAATGACACAAAACTAACTGTATTATCTGGCCCCGTCATTAGCCCTATCAGTAGAGTTTGGAAGGGAACATAGGTGTCATTTTGTTAAGGTCACAGATAGTGGCTGAGAATGTCTCTTTTTTTTTCTTTTTTTTTTTTTAACATGATGGCAATGTATTTTTGCTGATGTTATTAAACAGATACATGCAAAGCTACTAAGTAATGCTGAGGAGTTTGGATGATAGATAAATGTGCCAGTGCGATGTGGACTTGGACTGCCTTATAATAAGACTCCGAGGATTCAAGGAAAAAATGCACATTTCAACATTTGAATGGCAAAGGGGGAAAAAAATGAATTTTAAAAAGCAGATGAGCTTAAAAGAGTCTGATTATTCTCATCTCAGGGACTGAACATTATAACATTTTTTTCTGCAATTCCTGTGAATATTTAGTTTTGCCTAAACTTAAGGGATAGTACTTTTAGGAGCTGAGTGCCTTGCAGTGAGTCAACTAATGTATTACTCGGACAACTGGAATATACCAAGGTTTCTATAATGGTAGATAACCATTGGGTGCCTTCAGGACTATGGGGGGAGAATAAGAGAATATAGCAAGAGGAGCAATGAAGTTAAGCCATTGAACACTTGAGGACAGTTAAATGAAGAGGTAGCAATATGTGAAAGGTAAACATCTTGAGAGTACTGTATATGTTCAAAGGAGGAAAAGAAATCTTTTTTTTCCTACCTGAACTTGGCTAAATTTAGAGGAAAAAAATGTCTCTTTGCCTATATGGCATATTCTTATGCATATTTGGACTTTAATAGTATTATTCATTTTAAGGTGAAAGTAGAGAGCCAGGTGTAGCCTCAACCTGAACTAATCAGAGACAAGAGTCTTCTACATACCACGGCAAAGGACATTTGGATGCATGTTCTTTCAACATTTTTCAGCAAAGTCCTTATAAGTTCATGGGGGTCAGGTGTATCATTTAAATTTCTAGGTGTCTAGGGTGCATTAATGGGTACAATACCCAGCTTTTGTAATCCTGTGATCCTTTTCTCATTTTTTTTCACTTTTGCTCCCAGAGTGTTAATTTTTGCATTCATTTGCAGTCGTTTGGTGATAGAAAACACACAGGGCACTTCAGATAGGGAGACCTCGAGTGTGATAGGTGTCCTTCGGTGCTGCTGTGGCACAAACAGCAGTAATAATCATTATCTTAATGCATAACGAGATAAACACTTTAATATTGAGATGCATATACATGTTCGTATACGTAATAAATCACTTCTGAGATCTTTACAGAATGACGTATAGATGTGTGCTCCTGCAAAACAAACTTTTGATTTTAAAGGTCTGATTTCTTTTTACATGAATCCACATAATAATGTGCATTACAGTGTTTCATCTCAATGATAAATATATGAAATTGAAAGGTCCATATTACAAAATATGTCTACTTTTGAACAGGGAAGGACATGGCAAAATTTCAGTTTTTGCAGTCAAAATGGCCTTGGCAACTCTTTGTGGAGGAAAGATCATGGACAAATTAAGATGTAAGTATTTGGGATGATATTTTTCGTCTGTTAATCATTGTTGTACTTGGAGATGCAAAAGTACAGGTAAGAGAAGATGGAATTACGATAAGCTATAGTTTCATGCCTGGGTATAGGATTTGCACTGTGTACATCTGCAAGTAAAACCCACTAAAAGTTTGATGGAATGTCACATCAAACTTCTTATTTTTGAAGATAAATTGCATGTATTCAGCCTCTGCTTGGTGAGTGCTTCAAACATTCAACATCATGAGGCATCATTTAGCAATTTCTCAGGCTTTTTTTTAATAACATCCCTCTCATTTCCCACTTAGAAGTACGATATATTTATGAACTATTTATATTTCTTCCCATAGGGCACATATTAATGCCATCTATTTTGCAGAATGGCTTCTCATTTCACAGGATTTATTCCCAGTTCCCAAACAACTAAGGCATAGTTTACTTGCAGCAGCAATGAAAGACTTCCTATTGAGTGCTATGATTTCTTAAGCTCAGGTCCAGAACACCATTTTCCAGACTTTTTGACCAAAAGATTAATATCAATCTTCGGTTTCCTCTAAGCCTTCTACCACAGTCATAGAAAATTAAATTTACAAATTTTTGTCGATTAGAATAGGCAAGGAGAAATCACAGATGCAAATTTAGTCTTCCAGATTCAGTGCCATTTTTTAAATACATTATTTCTGTGTAGAGATACAAATATAAACTGACTGTAAATTGGGAACACTGACTGTAAATTAGGGAACACTGTTCCCTAAGCTACTTTAAGAATAAGGAACAGGGTCCATCCAGTGGAAGGCTGGAGAATGATGCTGATTTTTCCCATAACAGTCCCCGGAATACTTCCTGTCAATAGAATTCCTATTCCAGCTTCCTAGAAACGAAGCAGTTGACATCACAGCCTGAAAAATGATGCATGTTTCTTAGTCTGTGATCCCCTGATAAGCTTAGGATCCTTTTAGACAGGGGGAAAAGTATAGACTGACAAAGGAGAAACGTCCAGGAGTTATAAAACTTTGTGATATTATTGTACATGGAAAAAAAAAAAAAAAGAAAAAGAAAAAAAAACAAACACAAACAAACAGGGAGAAGGATAAAAAGTAATGCATTTGAAAGAGCTTCAGTGCTTTGTGTGTCCAAAACAGTAATAACAAACTTAATGAGCTCATTGTGAAGATTTAGATTTGACAGGGTAAGCTGGCAGTAGGCAAAAAGCTGATGTTGTGTATCTTGTCAAATTAAATTCCTCTTATCTGATTAAATTGCTGCCTCGTGTCATGCATCAGACTTCACTTAAAAAATGACCCCACAGAATGAAAAAGCAGGAATATTTTCATATCAAAATCATCTCCTTTTTATATGTAAATTATTCCCTGTGTATTTTATTGAGTATGGTTATAATTAAAATGCAGTAATAGTGGCTGTTTCCATAAGCAGAACATGTTGTTTAGCACTTCTGGTTCAGATCAGATGATACTGAATTAAGAGCAAATCTGTAGCTCACTGAAGTTACTGTGTCTTTTTCTTGTCTTTTCTCCCTTCAGATATTTTCTCAATGATTTCAGACTCCAGTGGAGTGATGGTTTATGGCAGATATGACATGTTTCTGCGGGAGGTTCTCAAGCTGCCCACGGCTGTTTTTGAAGGGCCTTCATTTGGTTATACTGAGCAATCAGCAAAATCCTGTTTCTCTCAGCAGGTAAATGAAGACACGGGTTTTCAACCACACCTCAGAGCAAACTGAGACTTCTTTCCCTTCCTTTCTTACACATACGTGCATATTCACCCAGGGAACACGTGGCTGGGTGCAGGTTCACTTTGCTAACTTCTGGCATGCAGTTTAGGTACCTATGGTAGGGAGCTAGTCTCTATAGGTCCCCTATATTGAAGAGGGAGAGTCTTAGACAAAAAGTGATTCAGAGCAGGATCCTAACTTACATGTTTCTAAATCAGGGAGCCTGGGGAGAATAACTTCCTAATTTAAACACTGAAGTTAGATGTTTACTTTTAGGTTATGTAAATGCCCCAAGACATGCAGTCCTCCACTGCAGTTTGTTGTTGCTGCAAGCACATATGAGACTTTAACTTCACCATACAAAGCCCAACTCTCACCAAAAAGTCAAACTACACGTTTTTTCAAGTGATGCTGTACACACATGAGAAGCTTACAAGTGAGTAGAAAATTATGTCTTAAACCTTTATTGAAAATGGGAGTCAGTAGGTATTAAAAAATCCCTAGTCCCATACAGATACTGTCAATGAGACAGAGTCAGGAAAACAATGAAATTACTGGGAAGAAAAAACTAGATTTTCCACAATTCACCAGGCTGTGTAAGCACACTGATTATGGCAGTTTGGCTGCAGCTAAGATCTAGCACTCCTTAAGGTCCCATAATTGGTTCTGATTATCCACTTGTCCAATGCAGTGGAAGGAAAGAGATTCTCTGGCTCTTGCCATGCAGCACACTGCATAAATATAAGGGAAGATGCTGAAACTGGGAAAATGTTAGAAATAAAGTGATATTTTCCTTCTCTTTATCCTTGCATTCACTACCAAAATATAACTGAATGGTGTTGAACGAATGGAGCAGGAATAGCGTCATTTTCATGCAAAATAGTCTTATTTCTTATTTTCCTTCAGTTTCATCACTAATCAACAGTCACTCCAGTCAACTGAAAGGCTTTGTTGAAATTCATTTGTTAAATCATCTCCCAAATGATTTTAAATGGTGATGCTTGCATATGTGAAAATAGTCTTGTTTCACAGTGGGGGATTTAAAATAGCATTTCATATTATGTTGAAGAATTTACATAGTGAAGTGACTTTTGGTAATTTTGTGTTGAGATAATAAAAAGTCCTCCTGCGTGGCAACAGAGCATTTAGGCTTTGAACACTGGACATGATACTGTCAAAATCAAAATGCAATTTCTTTTTTTATTTATTTTTTTTTTTTTTTTTAATGTTCAGGACTCATTTTCTATCTAAGCAGTCATCAGAAATGGTGCTTTCATTGACACCACATCCAAGAGTGGACCAGATACGTTAAGCTACCTTAAGAACAAAACAGTCTTCAAACAGCCATTAGATGGTTTAATTCAGTATCTCTGTTTAAAGCTACTGAGAGTTAGGTCTCCGACTTATGTAGGTACACAGTGAATTTACAAAGCTGCTGGTTTGCATCTGTGGGCAGCCAAGTGTTCCTGTAAATCTGGTCTAATAATTCACTTAAATTTACTTATGTAATTCTCATTAAATACTCATTAGGAATGAACCAGAGTCTCGAAATGAGAACTCTAAACAGTTTATTGACAATCTGATGCATGACGTTGTGATACATGATACCCACAGTCCTAGTCACCCCAAAGGTCATTCTTTCACTCTCTCACATTGCACTTAGTATACCTTGGGATAAGTTTGGCACTCACCCTGTTGTTTTAATCATTCAGGAACTTCAAATATTTCTTTTACTGGAGTTAATTGGTTATGTAAAGTAGAAACAATTACCATGTATTTCTGAGCACAGGAGTTTTTACGTATTAGTACCATATTATTTCTGCAGTCCTGTTTTTAAAGTTTCCAGCGGGGGGCAGGAGGGTTGTTTCAGTTCCCATTAGGCTGTACATCCAAAAAGATCTAAGTATTAACATGTTCATCCTGATATTCTAATACATTTTTGTTCTATTTATTTTTTTCCATTTCCTCAGAGTTGCAGGTCTCAAAATATCACTTTCCTGGACAAACATGATCATTTCGCTGTAGCACAGTATCTAAAAAACATGAATAGGTTGATCAATTTGAAATAAAATTGCTAGTGTGTTATTGGAGTAACAACACTCCTATTTTTAAGTGCTTTCCAAAAAAGTTTGGAAGTTTTTCATTGCAGTACCTAGAAGACAAAAAAAAAAAAAAAATCAGTCCTCCATCATGTCCTACTGTCTAAAAAGCTGAGATGTCAGATTCCGAGCAATTTGGACGCATACTTTTTATCCACAGCTAGGAAGTTGCTTTGGTAGCATTATGGCCACCTCTGAGCTCTTTTGTGTGAAAAATAATCATTACTGTGCTTTTCTATGGAAACACACATCTGCTTCTCAGCCTAGACCTTGCCTTCCCTGGGACAGAACATTCAGGCTTGTTTCTGGCTCAGTGCACATATTGCACTGTAGAAGAGCCCTCTCACACATGCGCATGAGTCATCTTTTTTCCTCAGTACTTCAAATGCATTTTGTGTCTGTTTAGATCTAGCCAGTACCCACCCTGGAGTGCTAAGGGAAGTGACTGGGTTGCTCATTTATCCCCTTTTTGCTCTTGGTGGGGATCACTTTTGCTTACCAGAAGTGCTCAGCCCCACAATATACAGATTTTGCAGTTTCATGGGAAGAAAAAATTCTGGGAATGATCTTCTGCTCATGGCACCAAATCTGCTTCAGCTTGCAAGTAAAAGGAATTTTCCTATTGCAGAAATGTTTGATTCTTCCCTGTTGCACTCATTCATTTGATTAAACCATGTATTCTCCTCTGTCTGTGAACCACTGCTAGAGGAAATGGCTGTTCAAAATAGAAGCAACATTTCCTCATAAGCAAATTTATGGAACAGAAATGCCAGACAGAGCAAGTGATTTAAAGTTTCAGAATATAGATCTGTGGCTCAAAAAGGAATTTTATAGCTGCCACTTTCCCCCATGGGTAGAATTAATGTGATATGATATTGTATTCATATTAAAAAGTGCTATTATGCTTAAAAAAGCACACTTTTTATTTCACGTTTTTATCCCAAAATAAAAAAAAAATACATAGATACTAACTTCATTTTCTTATCACTTGGCTAAGTGTTATTCCACAAACCCAGACTCCATCTGCATGTAGCATATATTTAGAAAACAGCTTTCAGTTTCAACTTTCCCAGCAACTGATAGAAACTGCAAGAGGAAAATATGTCTTTTAAAATGTATGGAAATTGCTCTGCTGGTGCCTTTTTAAGCGACATCGTCCTCTCTAATCCATAAAATCAGTGACCACCAGAGGAGTTCAGCCATAAAGCTGTCAGTGAAGCTAAGTTGCTTTATTTGGTGCAAGTCCCATTTTGAATTACAGCTGCTTTTAGGAGCTTATTCCATTGTGGAAGAGCTGGTCTTGTCTCCCCATATATTTGCTTGTTTAGACCACTTGTGGGTGCACTGCCAACATACCTCCCTTCAAGAGCAGAGAGGAGACTTAGGGCTACTTGGCCCTGAAGCTGGGGCACTGGAGGACCCTTTTTCCCCTAGGTTTGGTTATCCACTCTGCACAGGTGGGAAGGTCATCCATACAACAAGCAGGTGGTAGCTCTTCTGATAGCACACAGATACAAGCTGATCTGCAGGACTGGCACAGCTTTGATTACTCTTATAAGACTGTATGTTAAGACTTTCATACTGCAGGTGTTGTGGGAAAAGTCAGTTTTTCAATGAGATTTAAAGCTCATATTCCAGCTATTTATGGCCTTTAAAGAATCAAGCTCGTTTTCACAAACAGCCTGAAGTACATTCTCTTGTCTCAGGAACAGAAGCCTTTATACATTTCCCAATATCTTGCAATATATCAACCCTAAAACTGTTACAGAGTGAGATGTTTCCCACTGATCACTCAGTGTATAAGAGAAATATTGATTTTCTTTACATCTGGCAGCAATTGTATATAAATGCAGCTCAGACATTCCATCTGGAAATCTCGGCTCTGAGAAGCACTCCACAACACATGGAGATGATACATGTCACTGCATAGCTGCTGTTTCCCTTTCTCATGGGGTAACCACAGTTCTTCAGCAAGCTAACACAGCAGTTTATGCAATCAGATATGAAAACTTAGCAATCTCTTTGGATATGGGGATGCCACTTAAATATGTATGTCTAAATTATACCTGCACACATTCTCAACCAGGCTTAATATTTTCATGTCTTAATTTTACTTTGAAGGAAGTCTCATTTTCTGATTTCTTAAGGACTCTCTGTCCTTGACTAACTAGTAGCTGTATTCTTTAGCACACATTATGTAGCCACTATACTACATAGGAAAGAGCAAGGGTTTTTTGAAGTTATACTCCATTTTCATTGATTTCATCGTCAGTCATTCTTTGCAGTTGCTTTTCGGTTGAATATTAGTAATGCACACTGATACGCTACATGCACTGGTACCTGTTCGGGGGTACTCAAAACATGAGGACAAAAATGTGAACTTTATTCACAAAGGATCTTCAAGTAATGACTTTAGAAGAGAGTCTGCAAGTGACCAGGAACCCAGCCTCATGAAAGGGACAGCCAGTAATCAGTACTATAATTATATACAGTATATATATTGTAACCTCTAGAAATAGCCCATAAGTTCTTTGCTAGTATCAAATGCTCTTTTTAGTAAACCAAGGCTACAAGTAAACAGTGTTTGAAGCCTGTCCCCAAGTGTTTCTGTAAGTACAAGATAAAATTCATTTTGATATCTCTGATTACTGATTCTTTGTGCATGTTTGTTTTCTTATTTGAGCAGAAAAAAGTCACATTAAACACTTTCTTGGATACTCTCATGTCTGATCCCCCGCCACAGTGTCTAGTGTGGTTACCACTTCTTCATCGGCTGGCAAATGTTGAAAATGGTAAGTAAGAGGTGTTGCCACCAAAAAAAAAAGTTACAGGAGTAACCCTGTGTGTGATGATTCTCTTAGTCTATGGGTGGTTTTGTAGGAGCTACTGCACTGGGTTCATCGATTCCATGTGCTATTTTTACAGTCACTGGTAAAATATTTAAAGAATCCTGATGGTCTTTCAGCCAGGAACGTGGCATAATTTTTGCTATGCTTGGGAAATTATCTTGATCATGTCCGCTCCTCCTGTGCTCTGGATAAGCAAAGAGTGACAGGACTTGATCCATTCACATACTCCAAGACCATGGCTTTTAATAGCTACAACATATGGCAGTAGCGAAGGAACAGCTTGACAGTTTCCGTTCATGCAATATTCTTGGCAGGAGAAGGCCAGTGCAGTAGAAAACACCAACCAAAGGGTTGAAGGAGCTCCTCCTAAGCCTACACAGTTGGACAATATACTCTGAAAAGGAGCGAGGATGATCCAAATTCATACTTAGCTTTTGCTTGTGTGGAGTGTGAGGATTTAACTGTGAGGTGTCTCTTCTCAAGGATTTTCTTTCCCCAAAATGAGTAGGTTGCAGACATTAAAGCAGGAAGGGACCATGAAGATCAACTAATTTGATTATTGTGTGGTGCACTTAGTATGTCTCTGGATAGTAACATTTTTCAGACTTGCAACTCCTCGACCACCTTGGGAAAAGTTCACAGACTCACAGTTATGAAGTCCTCCAACCAAACCCTTCATACATATGAGTTATGTAGGACACAGACTGCTGTCACACCGAAAGTACAAGGGCAGAGCTAGAAAACCTGTACATCTCATTTTGGTGTGTGAGCAAATAGCACCCCACAGACTCTGTACAGGTCTCATGTACTTCTGGAGAGTGTCTCAGCTTCAGAACAGCCTGCTTCTGCTGTCCAGAAAGACCAACACTGCCAATATTAATTAGAAAAGAAAAAAAAAAAAAGTCAAGACAAGAAATGCCTGTCTTGTTTAGCTGTACTTGTTCTTAATGTGACATTTCTTGATCATGATCATCAGGAGGCAATGATGCTGAAAAGCATTATTCCAGTACTATAAACGTAAAACAAGGAAGATTTAGAAGCAGAGAAAGGTTATACAAAATGAAATGAAAAGAAAAAATAAAATAAAATAAAATAAAATAAAATAAAATAAAATAAAATAAAATAAAATAAAATAAAATAAAATAAAATATTGATTTTTGACTATAAATAGATTTTAAAAAATAATTTTCCAGCCCAGTATTTTGCCTCTGGGGCTGCTGTGTAAGGGGCTTGTTGAATATTCCTGTGTTGTTGCTTCTTTGAAGGTTTACTCCAACATAACTGAAGCTTTGGCACAATGCAGGGAAAAAGAAGTGGGGCGCAGGAGGCAGAACATGTCATATATACTCACATATTTATAACATATTTCCTACAAGTAGATGAGTCTGGAGGAAGTGGGGGTGTCTAGCCATTTTTTTATGTTAACAGGAGAAAAAGGATGTTGTATGTGTTTTATACTAAATCCCCATTCCACTTAAAGGCACAAGGGGGGGTGATTTGACATCCCCAAGTCCTCCTTGGCCACAGAGCCAGCTGTCCACCCCACCTTCCTCCAGCTTTTGTCACCACCGTTTTCCACAAGCCCTTGCCATCCATCCCTGATCCTCACCAGCTTTGCACTGTTTCCCAGCCTAGAGCACAAAGCCTCCCGGCTGTGAAATTCTGGCAAGGAATAAAAATCCCGATGCACTCAGACTGATCCAAATCCTCCCAGACTGAACCTAACGAGAGAGGAGCAGAAGGTGTCTGGGAAGAAGGCGATGTGCAGTACCCTGTGGTAAATGCGACACATGGTACAGTAAGGGGAGAGGAGCAGAGAGAGCAGCAGTGCGAGGAAGGAGGTTCGAAATGTCACGGCTGGTGCCTTAGCGTGCTCAGTGACTTGAATCCTCATTGCTGCCTGCTTCTGAGAGGAACAGAGAACAGGGGAAGGGACCGAGCTGGTCCCTTCAATGTCCAGATTTCCAAACCAGGGCATCCCATGCCAAATGTGTAACTCCCTATGTAGGTACCTAAAAGTCATCAGCTGTACAGATGAGACAGAGGTAGTTAAGGACAGCTCTATGCCCAAGGATGTTTTTGTGCTTTGTGTAACCAGACAGCAAGCCTGACGTTTTCTCTGGGGCACGTTGCTTTAGCTCCTAACAGCGCAGCAAAACTATTGGCTTCCCCCAGCAATACAGCTTAAAGATGCAGGGGATTTTCTCATTTTCTCACATTTCCTCTATGGAGTATTTGTTCTCTTTGATGTCATTTGAATGCATTTTCTGCTGCTGTGAGCAGGAGGTGCATGCATCTGTCCAGAAGTGATCACGGGTTTGGGGCTTGGTTTGTCAGGTGTTGTCCGTGGCTCAGGACAGATTCATGGAGGGCTACACAAGTTTCTGTGGGTAGCTCTCCATGGGTCAGAGCTACAGACAGCATCTTACGCTGCAGATAGCTGCAAACAAAGAGAGGATTTGCCCTTCTGTTCAGGGCTCTGTCCGTCAGCTTTTCCTTGGGGTTCCTCTGCTTCGGGTTAAAGCTCGGCGTCTCTCTCCTGCGCAGTCTTCCACCCCGTCGAGTGTTCCTACTGCCACAGCGAGAGCATGATGGGGTTTCGCTACCGCTGCCAGCAGTGTCACAATTACCAGCTCTGTCAGGACTGCTTCTGGAGAGGCCATGCCAGCGGTTCCCACAGCAACCAGCACCAAATGAAAGAGTACACGTCATGGGTAAGGGGAGGCTCGCGCCTCGCCGCGGGCAGCTTTGCCCCTCCGGTGGGAGCTCCCGGCAAGGGGTGGCCACCAGCCGGGCTGCCGGCGGGGATCAGCCACCCTGTCTGGGAAGCTGCACCCTTGGGAGCTGGTGGGAGAGCGCGGAGGTGGGAATGGTCTTTTCGGAGCGTGGATTTGGGGTGTCCGTGACGGTCCGTGCTGCGGGGCAGTGCAGCGCCAGAGGGCTTGGAGCAGAGCGCCAGCCGCACAGTAAGTCCCCCCCTCCCCAAGGGACTCGTCCTTGGCTGTTTCTGTTTGACATGCTGTTGGCTGCCTGTAAGTGATGAGTACTTAACGCGCATTCATCAATATTTTCAGTCAAGTGGCTGCAGCATATGCATAGCATTTGGGATGGTCCTGGCACAGGAGATTTGAGTGTGGTCGCAGACTTAGATCCTTGGTAGCGCTTGCTTACTGTGGAGAAAAACACACTTCAACCTTTTCATTGCTAAACAAAATAATTCCGCAGTTTTACTAAGATGGCAGAGAAGTATCAGCAGCTACATTAATGTTCTCAAAAGGGCATCAGGTCCAGGGGCTGTGCACCCCATGGCTGGAGCAAAGTCCTAAGAGAAGCCCTTGGTCACTGAGCATCCTTCAGGGTACAAATCCAGAGACCAGCAGAGAAATCCTAACTGATCTCAAATTAAAAAGAAAAAAAAAGTTCTTGTTATAATTGTTATAAAAAAGAAAATTATTTTTGTAGCAGCAACTTACATACGTACAGTGCTTCCCGTATATTTTTTTAACAAAGCTCTGTAACTTGACACTTTTAAAATCTTTCTGTTCAGTCTTTCTGCTGGTGGAGCAGGCAAGGGTTAAACTGCTGTGATTTGCTCTGTATGCCAGTCACATGGCCCTGCACTGCCTCAGAGCAGATCTGGGTCTGTAAATGTTTTGTGGGACCTAATTGCTGCTTGTTGCATAGACACAATGACTTGAGCTTAGTCTCTGAATAGGAGAGTGCCTGCTACCTAGCTCTGACTCCACTAATAGCAATCTGTGCTATAAAATCATTCTTGGCTGTAGCAAGGGAGCTGTAATTATAGGCAGGAAATCATTTTAAAACTTAAGATTTCTGCTCAGCTGAAGACAAAACGTGACTACGTGCCCAGTGGCTTCCAATGTCTCATTGTCAGAAACAAATGTTTTCCTTCAAGTTTGAAATTGCCTTTCTATAGCGTTCATTAGCATTCATTCAAAACAGGTTAGCATTATCCATAATGCATCTATACTGAGCTCCACATGCAGATTAAAGGTGTTCCTATACACAGTGGAGTTCAAATGATCTGAATTTAGTATGAAATTGCGTTTATAATACAAGAGAAAAAGACTGAACTTTACCTATTTAGGTGGGAATTCTGTAATTCAAATATATCATTATTATCTTGATTACAGTAATAACTTTATGTGGGATGTGTGTGCACATGTACAATACCTCTCCTGCTAAGTTCTAAAAGCATTTTTAAATTTCGGCATACAGAGCTGTGTTTTGGGGGGAGGAGACAGTGCAAGGATCATCAGCTCCTGGTTTGAATGGCAGAGAAGCACAGGGACACAAATTGGATTCCCTGAGAATCTCTCACCAAGCCTAAATGAGATTCTAGTTCTCCAAACCCATCCCTAGAAAAGTGTTCAACTGCACAGAGTGCCCAAGCAAAACTGGAAAGCAGAAGATGAGTTTTTTAGACTTGTGCTGTTTGAAGACTGGTGGGATTTGGGGCAGAAAAGCATGCTTTTCCTGCAAAGCCCCTCGGTGTTTCAGTGACAATGACAGTACGTCAGCTTCTTCTCACACAGTGTTGCCATGGGGGTGCAATTCTGGCCAAATCTGTGTCTGAAATTTCCCGGGCCCTAGAGAAAGAACCAAGCAGCTCTGCATCTGGCCCCCAGCTAGGAGGTGGACGGTGTCTTGTAGAGTCTATCTATATGGACAGGCATAAACAGATTTGTCCTGCTCACACCCCCAGCTGGTGAGGCACAAGCCAGCTCCAGCCAGGGGCACCCTCCTTTGTACTGCCCTACCTTCAGCTTTACCTGAGCACAGCACTGCAGGAACCCGTGGTGGCTGTGCCTGTCCATATAGATACACCCCCAAAAGCCTACTCTAAAGGCAGCTGAAGGTAAGAGCAATCCTTCCTCCGATCTGAACGGTCTCTGGCTTGCCATACTCTTGGGGTGGGAAGGGATGGGGGGAATGTCAGCCATACAGTAAGCAGTAGAGCTTCCTGTTGTTTTGTGCGTCCTACAGCAGAAACAGTATGCACCTTACTCGTCCACATTACCTCTACCTTCCTTGTTCCTCCCAGAAATCACCTGCTAAGAAGCTAACTAATGCACTTAGCAAGTCTTTAAGCTGTGCTTCCAGCCGTGAACCTTTGCACCCAATGTTCCCTGACCAGCCTGAAAAACCTCTAAACCTGGCTCATATTGTGTAAGTATCTGTGTGCTATAGAGAAAGTAAGCTTTGCTGTGGGAGTTGCATACACCTAGCGTAGACGCTATAGCTCTGAACAAAACAGGAGGCGGCCGTGGCATTACCAAATTCAGTGCATCGCCAGTGCATCTGCTGATAGAGATATTTAGTGTAAAAATGTGCTTCTGGTGTGACTGCACAAGTAGGGAGGTAGGAATACGTGCAATTTCATATAGTTTCAGCACTTTGGGATGTGTTTATGCTTAGAACATTAGTTTTGTCATCTACAGACACCAAACATCAATGTGTTACAGGTATTGACATGAGGCACTAGAGAAAAGTAGAGTCTGACCAATTTTGAAATCAGTATCAGACTTGTCACTGACCTCGGGGGAGCTGTGACTTCACCTGATCCCAAAGGCTAGCTGTATGAGTCTGCATAAATTGTTTCTTTAATTGCCAAGTCACTTGAAAGGGACCTATTATCTTTACCTTTTTGTACATTGAGAAAGTATTTTCAGTATAGTGGTTTGTGTCATTACTTTTTCTCCGCAGGAATCAAGAAACTCAAAGCAGAGAGAAAATTTATTTGTGCAGGGTGGGAAGTCATCACTTTGGACTTTTTTTTTCCCGAGGGTATCCACTGTCCATATTGGCAGCTGCTCAGATTTTCTCATTCATGACTTTGTTTTACGTTTGCTTCTTGGTTCCTAAAAAAAAATAATAATTCAGGAAATCAAGACATTGATTAGAAGAAAGCCAAAAAAGCCACAAGGAATTAACTTAGAAAAATTATTCCAAAAATTCTTTAAGATGTTTCTCTTGAGAATGTTCTGCTGTATTTCTTAAGAAAAAAACACTCTTAACCGCCTTCCTAGCAGCCCCGAGTGAAGCACTTCAGGCAGCAGCCCTTATGAGCGTATTTGCACGCTGCATATCTGTGTTGATGGCTACTGAAACCATTACAATCTGTAATTATTACATGCATTTGCATTAGTCACTACCGACTGCTTTTTATGTCGGATCTGTAAGGGTAAGCGCGTGCTGGCCGCTGTGGGCTGTGTGGCACGCTGAAAGTTCATCTAACCTACCTGACATTCAGAGGATAAATCATGCTGATGGCCTTCCTTGTGTGGTTATAGCAGTTTTCCAAGGTGTAAAAGCACACTCTGCTTTCCAGACTGGAGGCTCCCCTGGCGGATACGTTGTGCCAAGCTGCTCTTGCATTCAGCTGTCGCTTAAAACCTGCGCGCCTCCTTGCAGAGGAGCTTGTTTTTGGGAGTGCATCAGCCAGGGGTGGATTTGCTGATTTGCTACCACGCTGCCCTGCGTGGTGTAAAACCCAGCTCCGCTGGCGAGTCAGTGGTAATTTCACAGGGTGGATTTTGGCCACGCTTAAGGGAAATGGAAGGACAGGGACGTGGAACTGAAACAGAAGCCTCTGCTCCCTGGTGGCTGGAGGCCCTCTGAGGCCTCGGGCTATGTCAGAAGTGAGCAGGAGGTAAAAGCTGGGCTACCGTGAGGGGACCAAGTGCATTTAGGCAAGGCAAGAAAAAGAGAAGGTACCGTAACTGAGTAGGATCTGTTCCAAATCTTTGCTGTGAAATTAACGCCTTCCTTCTTGCTAGCTCTATAGGCATAATTTAGAGTGATTGGATGTGAGAATGAGCTACCATCCATTTTGTTTTATGATAGGGTTTCTCTTTATCCGTAGATTGGCAATATAACTCTATTGGCCATAATGGGACGTGAGTGAAAAACCTGTAAGATGTGGAGGCAGCATGATCTACGGAATAATTCACATAAATTAACTGAGGGGAGAGAGATGCCACAGTGCCTCATTGTACCTTCTATCTTCTTGCCAATGTGATTTTTATTTTTAAACGTAATGGAAGTTGAGAGAAACAGCTCTGGGCGAGAATCCAGGCAAAAAGGTTTTTATACATGCATTTAATGGAAGAATTCTGGCAACAAAACCATATCCTTTTTTTAGTAGTTTCTTCCTTAAATGAGGACAAATACTCTCTGCATTACTATACTGCCTTTGCTTTTCATTGTTCTTACACTTTTGAGTGGTACCAGACAGAAAGATTGGAAGATTTTTCTCTTTTACCGGTGCCACACAAAATCTTCAATTAAATTAAAAAAACATCTAAGGCTTATCTAGAGAAGTAGTCATCAATGTGTAGTTAATTACACAGAGGAACTTCTGAGGGGTCATTTTCCCTTTCTGTACATAAGATTGGCAACAGCAAAGACACACCAGACTGCAGAGACATGGCATGGCCAGCGCATCACAGAGGGATTTCCAAAGGCGTTCTGCTCTGGCCTGACTTCATTTCCATCTACATCAGTGGGAGCATTGCTTTTTGACACTGGCATGAAGATTTAGGCCAGCATGGAACACTTCGGAAAATTCCTGTTATTTAATTTGATTTATTACTGTGGGTATGTGTTATGGTATAGCATGCATTTATTACACAGCATATTTAGGTAGTATTGTTTTAAGGGTTTTCTTCCTCCTTGAGGATAGTTGATTGGGTATCAGCAGTTCATGTTAATCATAAAGCTTAATGACTCACAAGTTTAGAAATAACCTCTGAAAAACAGACATTTATAACCAATAGATGAGAGTTTGCTTTGCTTTACCATAAAGTCTGCTGTTCTTGTTTTATCGCATCACACAACTGTATAGGTGTGTTTGAACATCCATTTAATATTCAGATTGAACCTGAGGAATGTGACAATGAGCAGACAGTGGGCAGCAACCCTAAAAAAAAAAAAAAAAAAAAAAAAAAAAAGCTTGCTTGGGAAAGTTCAGATTAGTTTTAATTGCAGTTTTCTTGATACAAGAATTGACAAACAAATGCTAATCACAAAGCTTTAGCAAAGCATTGAAGTTTGTAAGCATGTGTACACGAGAGTAACTCTGCATATGTAAACAACATCAGTGACCTATTATGTGTAGAGACTCACAATTTTTGCAGAATCAGGGTCATGAGAGTAGAGTTTGTCCAATGCTGTATTCAGACCACATACATTGTAAACTGACAATTCAATTAATTATGTCTTTTCCATTTCATTTTGGCTGCAAAAGAGATACTTGGTGAGTATTTTTCTTCTTTAGTACACTTGTTGGAGGAAAATAGCTTGAAAAATGTCTATGATCTCATCACTACCAATCCCTAACTTTTTATCAGCAACCAAACCAATGATTGTCTGTGTACGCAGAGACATACTAAAAGGAAAGTTGGGGGTGTTAGAAACTTTCCCTTCCACTCAGCTTTTCATATAGAACTTAGAAAAGACATGAACCTGAAGTACGTAAGTGGTGATTTGCTGAAATTCATAGGTGCAGCATATTCACTGGGCAAAGCAGAGCCCAAGCTCTGCCAAGAGGACACTCTCCCTCTCTCCTTCCTTGGGAGAACATCAGGAACCAGCTCTCCTCCCTTCTCCTTTGGTGTCTAGGACTGCATAGCCTAGGGTTGGACTCATCTTCAGAAATCCTGGTCTCTGCCCAGTTAGTGTTTGAAGGTGTTCACTGGACAGTGGTTGCACTGTGAAAAGAAAGAAAAGCAACACATCAGGAGTCACATGTGGTTGGTATGAGCTGTTGCTCCTAAATAATTACCAGCCAACAAATCACTGGTTGCTTATTCATTAAATAAGATTAGCTTCCAAGTATTCTCTCGAAGTTTATTTTCAAATCTCTGTTTCAAGACCCATACTGCAATGACCTTTCCATTATCGTAAAACTGGTTTGGCTCCAATTATGGCCTCATCCCAGCTCTTTCTAGCTTTGATGAAGCAGTCCATGAAAAATAATATTAAGCACTTTTCCATCCAGCAGTAAGTAAATAGAGGACAAAGGGATGTTTCTTAAATTCATGACTGACCAGATCTGCAGTTTTTCATGTGGGTCTGCAGACACAGTCTAAAAGTGTGTTTTCATATAAATATGGAAAATCCTGCATCATTCTATACCCTGATTTTAACTTCTTTACAATCAGTGTGGTGGTTCCATGCTGAGAAATCCACTTGAACTTGCCAAAGAAGGCATTTATGCTTGTTTTCTAACAGTAACAGAATAAGAAAGAAAACATATACTAATCAGTCACTTCTGTGCTGAACTGGCTTTCCTCATTTCTTACAAAGAGTTTGAGTGACCAGTTGTCTTGCACAATGACAGCACAGTGAATTTTTTGCAGATGGCTACTATATTTTGATTTGCACATTTGCAAAATTGAGAAGACAAGACAGATCTTCCACAGAGCTTAATGGGGACTTTAAACACCTTTAAACATCCAGGGAATTTGCAGTCTGTATTATATGTGGCTTCAGGTTCTGCTCAGATCTAAAAACCCTGTGATTTTAGTAGCATATTTTTCATTTTTTTCTGAAGTGTCCATATCTTTTGCCCAATGTTGCGTAAGAAGACCATTAAGAAGGGAAACTTCACTTTGATGGATACGGAAGCAAATATTATGCACAAAATGTTTTTTAAGACTAGACAATAAAAGAAATGAGAGGATATATTCCTTCTCATTTCATTTTTAGCCAGAGCAGGAAATAAAAAAATGTAATAATAAAACCATCATCATTAATGGGTCCTTTTAAACTAGATACTTACTTTAAATTTTGATTTGGGGGGTGATATCCCAGTTGAAAAGCTTTGCAGTTAAAGCAGTTTTGTACTGCATGAATTTTATAGGACACTGAGGGGCATGGGGACACTGTGGTCACTGCGTGGATATGGTAGCATGGAGCTCAGCACCAGGGATAAATTTGTGAAAAGTTGTACATTTTATTGGCAGTGCAGACCTGCAGCTAACCTGCTACCAGTGCTCAACCTAGCGGGTTGGACACAGCAACTGCACCACAGACTACTAGCCTCTGGAAAGAAAAAAAAAAATTGCAGAGTAATTATTTTGCTAAAGCAGGAAAAAAATCAAGCGAGTTCCTTAAAATTCACCTCAGAGCACACAGAAGCATTATTTCCTTTCAGAACTAGGCAACAGTATATTTTTATCAATTTCTGGTTAAAAACACAGCATGTTTCATTTGGAGCCATTGCTACTTAAAGCTGAAGATGCCAGCAGTAATGTCAATTTAAACAAAATATTACCTAATTCTCTGCAAATACTGTTACTGATGGGTGGTGTATTGCTTTTTGTTTTGTTTGTTTTCATGTTTTGTTGCTGTTGTTATTTTACTTTGTTTTGTTCTTTGTACCACATTAATACAGCTGGACATTTTGCCTTCTTCTAGGCCCCCCCGACCTGTAACCAGCATGAATGACACACTCTTCTCCCACTCTGTTCCCTCAGGAAGTCCTTTTGCAAACAGAAGGTGAGTTGTTATCCTAATTTATGCTAAATGACTGTATGAGGGCGGTAGAGATTTTTAGAGATTTTAACTCTCCCTCCCAGAAAAAAAAAAAAAAAATAAAAAATGCCTTGGTTACTTTGGACTGATACCCTGCTATCCAGATGGAAAGTTGATTAAGGGCACCCTGAACTCTTCAAAACAGAGCACAGAGCTTCAGTTCTTATTTGTACTCCTAAGTCCACTAACTGTGCTCACATGCTACCTAGGCATCCACTGATAGGGGCTGAAAATGAGCTATATAAGCCATTTTGTTGATGTTGCAGCACTGTGGGAATAGAAACTGGGACATGCCATTGCCAGTAGGGAATGCCTGCTTCATATTGCAAGGTGTAATATGAACAAAGGGAAAATGTGTTCATACTCACAAAGTAGCAAGGCATCCTTCCTACTGTTAAGCCATTCAGATTTTCTTTGAAGGTTACAAGTCTTGGAATATGGTGACCCGTCAACAAACAAAACAGAAAAGAGTGGTCAGAAACATTAATCCCGAAGAAAAGGTGCTTGCAGCTGAGCATGTACATTTTGGCTCAGTATTTTGGCTCACATAGCCAAAATATGTGTGTAACACTTGCTGGCTGTTTCACCCAATCTATGTAAGCCCACCAATGTACATAGATGAGAAGGCGGCAGGAAAATAACTTCTTGCTATACTGGGGAAGAGTGATATGGCTTCCTCGGATGCATTTTATTGCTTGGTCCTTGCTGTATTTGTCAGTGCTTCAGTGTTCCCCAATAACCAAACACAATCTCTGGGTATGCATGACTACCTTTTTTAACACTGAAAACAAATCCTCAATGTACAACACTAAAATGTCAGAGTAAAGATGTTCTGCTACTGCTTTGATTTATGAACTTTGGTACGGGGAGCTATAAACTGTAAACTCCCATTGTTATTGTAGTGCAAGTGCTGCTGGGTATGTCTGAAATGTTTTCTGAGAGCCAGCCCCAGGGCAGCCCCCAAGACAAGATCTGCTGCCTGTACAGACAGTGAAACTGCAAACGCAAATTCTACAGTTACATAAAATATCTAAGATATAAAATATCTACAGTTGGAGTATGTGGGATTTTATGTGCTGGGACAAGGCATAACGATCTATTTGTGGCCTCTCCAAGACAGGTCTTTAAGAGCAATGCTCTTTTAGAGTATAGCTGTTGCTTCCCTTTGTGCCCAAGGAGTCCCTGTGCTCATTCAAGTGTGCTTTGCCATGTAGGTTAGGGACATGCGGGAATGATTGCAGCCCTATTTACTGTGCTACTTGTGTTTTTTTGAGTATGAGTAATTCCTGATAATTTTACTTTTGTCCTCTGTGGTAATTCAGCTCTCTAAATGTGAGGATTAAATGTAGATAATTCCTGGGACATTAGAATTCCTGTCCTCCTAGAGGGGGAACTGAGTGATGGAGAATCCTCTGAAAGCAGGAGACAAAACTCCACAACCATAGGTACCCAGATTAAGTGCATACTATGAATTTTTTATATACAACAAAAGTTTCCGTGATGCAGTGGTTAGTTCTGGCTATTTTAAAGCTAACAGTACCCCAACATGTAAAACAATTCTGTATAATAAAAGCTATTGTAACTTTTGTTTCACGGCATTAACAGGATTTTAAGAGCTTTACAGCTTATTTTCATGTTTATTTTCAACTCTTATAAATTTAAATTGCATCTTGTTATTAAAAACAAAACAACAACAACAACAAAAACTCAACCTATAAGCCAAAAAGTCATTGTTCTTTCCAAGTGGTTGTAAATCGCATTTATTGTAATGAATCCACAATGAACATGATACTCTCTGTGCATACTTTTTGGGGTATTAACAAGGTTTCGTTGTTTGAATCATTCAGGTTACTTGGGGGTATAAATGTAGCCAGTCCTGTGGCTGATGAGCATTCTCTTATAAAGCTGTATGTAAATCAGCTTCACAACAACTCACGGTCAGTATGAGAGCACTAACCCACTAATTGCCATAGTTCTGTAGCTCAAGCACTAAATCATTAGCAATTCTGCTAAATTACTAAAGATGCTCTTTAAGGAAAGCTCTGGCGGGCTAGAGGATTTCTGTGGCTCTAATTAGTCTTTTGATTAGACTTCCTGCTGGCTGTGGGCTTTGCCAACTTCTCTTGCTTGTGCACAGCACAAATCTTCCATTTTACCTTTTCACACAGGATTAATATTATGCATCTGGAGGAAGTTGGAAACATTGTTTTTGAAAGCCAAAAAATGGCACCTCTATGTTGTCATCTTCAGCGCATGGCTTCCCGGCTGCGTTCTTGACAGAGGCATGAAAGAGGCTCGCACAAGAGTCTGGAAACGATTCCCAGTCTCACGGCCAGCCTGCCCTCCCTTTTCCACAGCTCTTGCTGCTGGTGGTTGCCAGTCTGCAGTTAGCGTCACTTGCCAATAACCTTCCCAAAACCACTTTGCTTTGCTTCTCAAAATGGCCACAGAAAAGGCAGATCTAAGCCCTCCCGTAGCTAGCAAAGACCTCGCATTTACTTAGAGAGCTCCAGATGTGACCAGTGCCTCCGGCTGATGCACTCTTCTCCCAGCACTCCCTTTCATCTTAGTGACCTGCAGGAGGAGGCAAATTCATTCTGCATAAAATATACACTGCTGGATAAGAGCAGTTCCACTTTTTTCTCCTTTTTCTTTTTTTTTTTTTTTTTTTTTACCATGGAGTGTAATGACCTTTCTTTTTTTCTTCTTTGATTAGTCTGTGAGCATTAGCTATAATTCAGTAAGAAAGTACTGAGACCAAGGTACTTTTCTCCTAAATGCCAAGTTCTTCAATCTGTGTTAGACTAATAACAATATCTTCATTCATTTTTGTAGGTTTTACTATTATTATTGCCATGGGAAAATCAGCCCTCATTAGGGGAAGCCCATCCTCTCATACATCAGAGAAACAGACTTTGACAGCCTTGTTTGCAATTCTGCTGGTTTTATATTAAATGCTCGGTGATTCATATTATGCTGAGAATCGTATAAACTCAGGGTAAAATTTCTAGCTGAATGTAATCAAGAGTAAAAGCTCTGCTGGCTGTGTTTTCACTGCAGACAACTTATTAAAGGTTACTTTAATGTGTGTTGCAATCTAGTTCGGAGGTTTCAGATAGTTCTACAGAAAGTTTTTATGTAATTAGAATGTTTATGCAGAAGAGAATTGGCACAGACTGTCATTTGGAGCGTTCCCATGGTACTTATTTAAGATAGTTTTGTTCACATAGGGGCCTTACCATTCACAACCAGTTTCTTCCTGTATCAGGAAATGCTGAATTCAGCACATCAAGTCATCCTGCTGCTGGAAATGAACATGGTGTCATAAGTACAGCAAAACACTGTCTTCATTTCTGGATTCATGGGTGAAACAGGGAAATGAACTAGGAAGAGGAAGAATCTTATTAAGAAAAAGATCTCTGATAACTAGTAAATATAATGAGTTGTGGGGAACAGCTGAAAGGAGATTGAACATGATATGTCATTTGCAGTTTAATTGAGTCTGAAGCACCAATTTTGGGTGGATATGCAATTATTACAAAGCTTGAAGGAAGTCAGATTTAGGCTTTCCTCAAGATGCTTCTTAGTTTCCTCAAGCTACTTCAGAATCACAATCCCTTTAAAATTAATGCTTACTTAGTTTGAGCCATCATGTCCATAAATAAGCTTTAATGAAAGGTTTGGCATAACAATTACAAATACCTTTCTTTTAAATATACATAGTGTGCAAATTGATATCAACAATATACTGTGCTCAGCTGGCTCCTTTATTCCTCTCTGTACAGCTCAAGAATAAATTAAAAGTACTCATATTAGATAAGAAGAAACAAAAAATCACTGTTCTTCTCCCAAATACCAAATCACAGTAATTTGTTGTGATGACAGCTAATATGCAATTAAAACCACAAGTCCTGATTTGTTTTTACTGGAGCTAATATTCAGTTTTTAATCTCACATTTATTTTTCTGATCCCTGATTACCTAGAGGGCAGCAGAACAAGGGAACATTGCTGTAGAGTAGGCATTGCCCTTGTAAACCCAATGAACTGGATGTGTTATGCCAAAACAAGTTAATTTAGCATTATAGAAACTTCTGTCTAGTCGAGAAGAATAACTCTACACCCAGCTAAATTAACATTTTCTTCCTTATTTGGATTCTTTTGTTCCCCAGCTACAGTCTATCACTGCCACAGTAAAGGATACAATCTCTTACTCTCTCTTAATAACTGTCTCCTTTAAACTATTGAATTACAGGTTTTAAGGTGGGATAAGAGGAAACAGAATGGTTTTTCTTGCATTTTTTCAGTGCCCCCTCACAGCTAGGATGTTTAGTTCTTCTAAAGGTGTAATCAACTAGAATAAGTGGAGTGATACAGCACATTCTAATGAACCCGAAATAACTCAGTAATTCTGTAGTAGGTATAAAAAATACATTATGTTATCAAATGCCCATAACCAATGAGAAATCGAGTCTTAACGATGAGTCAGAGTAGATGGTGCCTTCTTTGTATTCCAAATAAAACCTAAAAAGATTTGGATATTCTGCCTGGGCATACAGCGCTGAGCAATTAGGCCAAATTTCTGGACAATAACTAACTTTGGAGGAAAATGTTCTGGTTGCTGCTGCTGTCCATGTTTCTTTGGCTAAGGAGTGCTGTAGAATTGAACTGTGTGTTGTCTTTGCATGTTGTTTTCACAAAAAGATTAGAATCCTCCTTGGATTTTACTGACCAGTATTCTGCTTGTTAAAGGAAGAGTTAATGTCTCATTGTTTTAGTAGTCAGGTAGGCTCCGAAAGAGGGTGTAATATTTGCACCAAAGCTGTTGGATCTGCATCTTTGCAGACATCTGCTCCAAGGTGGAGGTTTTAACTCTTAGGGAAAGCACTCTTCAGCATCTCACTTTAGCAGGAATGTGAGTTAAAAAGATACGTTCCAGTTTGTAGGATCCAGAGAAGTTCACTGTGGCCAGAACAATCTCTGTATTATTGGCTGTATTTTGGGGAATTTATGGACAACAAATTATGGAGACTAATATTGGCTCTTACAAAGGAAGTAACATTGAAGGTGGAAACAGGGACAAAGATTCCAGGAATTATGCAAGTGACAGCTTAAACTTGGTATCCAAAGATACTAAAATTATGAAAGAATTGGTAAGCACCTGGAGGATAATAACCAGATGAGAAATAGCTGTCGTGGATTTGTCAAGAACAAATTATGTCAAACCAAACTAATGTACTTCTTTGATGGATAACTGGTCCAGTGGGTAGAAAAGATGCGATAGGTATACAGCTTGACCTTAAAAAGGCTTTTGACATAGTCCCAGATGACACAGAAGTACCCGAAGGAAATAAGGGCTAGAGAAAATTAGTATAAGGTCAATGCACAAGCGGTTGAAAATCAGTAATTAAATTTTCAAAAGTTTGCTGTCATTCTAGAAGGACATATCAGCTGGGATTCTTGAAGTCTATCCTAAGTCAGACAATAAGCATTATTTCTTGTAATGACCTCGTCGGAGCAGTAGAGTGAGTGTATGCAATTTGTAGGTGGCACAAAGGTGAAACAGTTATGGGAAGGAGTGCTTGGAGAGCAGTTTCTAAATTAAAAAATGAGCTCAATTGCAGTGGTAGTAATTGATGTCCAAATGATCTGAAATCAGTTAGAGGAAACACACTAATTATAAGTGCTATAGCCAGGAAGCAAATAATCAAATAAAAGATGGAGCATAATTGGATGGACAGAAATATTTTAACAGAGGACCAAATAGTTGCAGTGAACCACAAACTAATTGGAGTCAGCAATATGCCTGTTAGAGTGCGTCTGACTCTGGGACACCATGTGGAAATCCATTAAAACTCATTACCCAGAGGAGAAGGCATCTGCCTGGAGGTTTGCACCCAGTGTAGGGCATGGTATTGGAACAAATATGCTAGTCAGCTTGGCAGAGTCTAGAAGAGACACTTAAATTTCAAAAAATCTAAGAAAACATGACTCAAAAGAAAAGGTTGAAAGATGCTAGTATGTTTAATCTACTAAGAAGGAAATGGAGGTGAGAAACAATACCAATTGTGAAGTTTGCTTGAGGGTCCCTCCACCCTTATATGTTGCTTCTGGAGCATAGGAGAGCTTATACCTGGTAAGGGGAACTTACACCTGATGGGGACACTGCACCGCACTGTTAGAAAGCAAAACATGAAATCTACCATGTGGTCCTCAGTCTCCAATTATGGCAACTCATTTATCTTTACTTAAGAACGGAATGCTGCATTTTTTTTTGGCTGGTACGGCACACGGCACATCTTGTATCCCTTTAGTGCATTTTCTTTCTGTAACTGGGAAGAAAACATAGTGAGAGACATATCCTTCTAGATGGCTTGGGGCATGCTTATCTGCATGGATGTTGCTTCTGTAGAAGCACGGCACATGTAAATAGCATGCTGATGGACATAGAAATGTGAAGCAAGCTTTTTTTTTTTTTCTGTGTTGTATTGCATTTCATTGAGCTTTCTTTCAGATTTATTATAAAGCAATAGGGCTTGGGTTCTTTGAACACCTTTTGGTGCCATCCTTTTCAGAACCCTCAGTAAGGTTGAAAATCTCAACAAGGTTGGTAGCCTCAACCTTATTGAACCCTCAATAAGGCTGATAACCTTATTGAACCCTCAAACCTTATTGAACCTCCCAAAGTAGGGAGAGAATGGCACACACCCAATCACAGTGAATTCTTTGGGTGTCTTAATATAAAAGGTTTTGCTCTTCAGTCCATCAGAGCAACATCTGCTCAGGTTTATCATGCATCACATTTATACAGCATCATCTGCCTACACACACACACATCTGGATGCACAGGTGCATGCACGCTCACACACAGGTCTTTTCATCAAAGGCATTTACAGTATCAGTAGCCAAACCAAAAAATAAATAATTTTTAAAAGCAAGAAAGTTAAATGTATTTCTGTTTTGCTTTGTTGGTTTTTTTTTTGTTTTGTTTTGTTTTTTAAACCAGAAACTCTTCACTAAGAAAGAAATGCTAACATTTAAATTTATCTTTCTTTAGCCAGTATTATCTTAAGAAATTATCAACATGGATGTTTTTCTATTGGGAAAGATGCAGTTACAGCAATCCACTAAATACTGTAGTTAGGAAAAAAAAAAGTGGCATTATGCAATTGCACAAATGGGATTTGATGAACTACAATTTTTTTAAATCAACAGAAGAACAGTACTTCAGAAAACAAAATTGGTGCAGCCTATCACTGAATGTAAATAAGAAGACTTATCTAATTTTTTGAAACTACTTTATGGTAGATTCAGAGAAAAGCAATTTGGCTGTTATGGGGAAGTTGAAGGCTGCATTTCAGGTGATGTTTTTATCAGACTTTGCCTGGAAGTGATACAGGCCTTCAGCTCTCCATTTGTGAGAGAAGCTCATTTTATTTGTCTTTTCTATAGTGAAGGCTTTATAATTTTATTTTGGAGAACAGGAGGGAAAACTAATTCTTGGCATCACATTTCCAAAGTTTTCTAACATTTCTGTAAAGGTTTTATTTTGTATGGTTTTTAAGCCCAGACCTCATTAATGAGTTTCTCCAAACTCTGTTCTGTAATGAATTTCAGACATAAGTGTTTACCCTCTTCTTAGTTTTCCTGTCTTATTAACTAGCTCTCCTTACAAGAATACTGAAGTAGAGCAGAGCAAACTGCTGGCTAGGGCTGCTCCAGCTTTCTTGAAAGGCAAAGGGTAAGTTAAATAGAGAGTATGTTCATAGCTTGCACTAACACAGCTAAAACAAAACTTTTCCTCTATTTCCTCTGCTTTTAATGCATTACTTAAATATCTTTCCTCAGAAAATTCTAATAACCAATTAACCCTGTGAGCTAAGTAGGGCACGCTTAAATATATTCATGTACACCTGGATGTGAGGTCTTGATCAGACACTTCCAAGCAAATCCAGCTTGTGATTTCACTATGTTAATTGTGTGTAACATAGATATATTTGATGTATATGAACTATACATAGTATATAGCAATTAGAGCTGACCTCACAATCTGCTTTATTTTAAAATAAATGGTACTGTATAGCCCCAGTCCCTGGCCTGATCTGGCAGCTCACTGATTTCCGTGGCTGGCTCTGTAACTGAGTTGTATTCAACCATCCTAAGCCATTAAATCCTTAATATGTGACAACAATAACAAAATAATTTCTGCACTTTTTTTTTCTAAGAGCATTTAATTATTCGTTCCTAAATTCCCATTTCATAATCTCACTTGCTCCTGCTTTCTCTGTTTATTTCCCTCTGTCTGTCTGGACTGCACCCTCTCTCCCCCTGACCCCGTTCCAGGTTACAGTACAGCCTCGATGTTGCAGACAGGCTGGCCGATGAACATGTACTCATCGGGTTGTATGTCAACATGCTGCAGAGCAACCCCGCACGGTTAGTGCAGGTTTGACACCTTTGGGGAACCCAGGAAAGGGATGTTGGTCGGCCAAGAGCTCTCCTCGCTTCCTCATGGCTGCACATCACGCAGCTCGCTATAAGCACTAACCTAAAGGGAATGCGTATGCATGTGGGGTATGTCCTCCCAGAGCTGGCAATCGCTGTTATTCCCTCTAGTGATGCTAAATAGCAAGGTATTGCAAAGAAGCACTTAGTTAAAGAGTGACTATACAAATTGGTTTGGGATGCCACACACCAGTCAGCGCAGGTCTTGTCAGCAGCACGGAGATGTTCACGCAGCGATGACTGACAAGTCTGTGTTTTCAAGGAAATAATTGCTGAGGTGGTATATAATTTGTAGCTTCGTCGTACCTTGGAAGTAAGAAATGATAATAATATGTAAATAATGATAATAATAGGAATTTGCTTACTAGCCTACTGAAGGAAGGAGTTCATTTCAGTTTTTACTTATGTCAGGCACTGTTTTTACATCTACCTGACTTCTGCATTGCTTACATCTTGTATACATATTTGCCCTTATCTTTCATACAAATTCAGGTATGACAGGTTTTAAGCATACTTGAGCATAGTTCATTATTTCTGCTGGAGGGAGTATGGAGCTTTGTCTACTAAACCTATGCGCTGTCCTGACACTGGTGGACAACAGCAGCACAGCAGGCCATCCATGGAGGATGTGCTGGCTTGCCTCTCCGAGTGCAAGAAAACTCTAGTCCTGGCATCCCTGTACCAGAGAGATGGTGAGCAGTGCAGAAGATATGGCACTGAAGAGAAAAATGCAGGATGTTTCTGATGAAACTATGCTCATGCAGGTTTTTTTCACTCATAATGAGCCCTTCAGTTTCTCCTACTGCTACTGCAGAGTATTTCCTGGGTTAGGAGAAACTCTGCATATACTCTTATACGTAGAGAAGGCAACAAGACAGTGTCTTTAGGGAGGGTGAATGCAGTGGTTCTCTGCAGTCTTACAAAACTCACTTCTGTGTGTAGCTGCAGTTGGAAATGACAGTGATTTGCCATGTAGCAATGCGCAGTGGAGAAAAGATTCTGCTTTTGTTGTTCTGGATCTGCTTCTCTACTCTGCAGCCCACTGGAATTTGCCAGTGTGGGGAAAAGGCAAACTGGTTCTTAAAGAGAAAAGCTAAAACCACTTCTCCAAAACAAAAGCATTTTGAAGGGTAATTTCAGTTTTGGCTGACCTGGTTTAGTCATTTTTGGTGGTGGGCTATTAATGCTATAGCTGTGACTGGTTTAGCCTCAGTTAAACCAGTTAACCACCAGTTAGACCCCTTTGTGAATGCTAAGACTCATCTTTACCATCTCTGTCCTCTGAATTTTATCCAATTTATTCCATGTTCCTTCAAGCAGTTGGGCCAACCTCACTAAGTCACAGGACGTTTGTATTCAAATCCGCACATAAAACTTATGTGCCGTAACATCCTTCAAGTGTCATGTTTTTGAGGGATGAATGGAGAGTGATTGATAATGGCCTTAATTGTTTAAATAACTGACGCAAAGTATGGTACATAACATCTGATTACTGACTTTAAATCACTGCAGCCACAGCTTCTTCAACTAGAAACAATCTCAATCATTTATATGAGATACCAATTAGATGTTGACAGAAGCATAACTGAGATGGACAGCAGTCTTAGTCGTGCATCAAACCATGTTGCATTGTCACTTTCTGCTCAGCTGCAGTGAGACTAGCAATAGGGATGGTTATGTTTTGGTAAGGACAGGAAGAAGAAACAAAATGTTGTCATTCTGGAGCTCCTTTGTGAAGCTGGTTTCCAGGAGGGGTAGGTGAGGTCTCAGCTGCTGCATCTCGTCAACTGGGGCAGCATCTTCGGGAAAACGTGCATTCCTCCTGCCCATGCCCTTACATGGCTGGTTGCGGTTTGCTCAAAACACACACAGCTGTGTTAGGACAGTGCTGAGTTCAAGCTCATTTGCCCTGCAGCTCAAGATTTGATCACTAGAGTAAAGCATGTAGCTGACCATAACCAGGTAGCTCCTGATTTCAGGGGACGCAGCAGCTAGCAAGCTCAGCTTTTGTGTCTCCCTGCAAAATACCATGTATACAAACCCATACATGCCATGGCATATTTTCAAGTGCTACTGGCATCTGAAGATGAAAAGAGGAATGACAGTAGATGGGCCTCCATCTTCAAGCAAAATACAAATACACTTTGTGAGCATAAAGAACACAAGTATCCTGACAGCTATAAAGTCATATTTCAAAACAGAACAAATTGTTGTTTTAGATACTGAGTCAGGCTAATGCTCAATCCACTATACCCCAGTTAGTATTATTGTTGTGTGCGTGTGCTTTTTTTTAAAGTGTATCTAGTATTCATATTTGATCTTTTAAATTAATTAATTTTCAGTGCTTATCTTTGTCTTTCATCTGCAGTTAGTTAATACTGGAATTAGAAGTACAAGTTTTCCTTTCCATCCTTCAAAGGCTAATAAGCTTCATCAGGGTTTTTTAGAATCCAGTACTCCAGGGCAAATTAAGAAACAAGAGAAGGACTAACTTAGTATTTATAGTAACTGTATAGGTAAAAATAGCACCCCTTAAGCAGATGTTTTGCTTGTTTTAATCTTAAAGTGCAAAATCAATACTTGATATTTAATTTAGTTCATTTTTAGGGACTAATTCTGGGGGGGGGGGGAAAAGCTTTTAACTGCAAATCGTTTTCCTTTTTGTTCACACAAGTAAGAGATTCTACTTAGTCTTGAATGTTAATTCCATGTATTTCAGTCTTTCTTTACAGTTGCAGAAAAAGATAAAATACTTTCTGATTTTTTATGTTATACTCTGTAGTAGTATGGTGAGTCATACTTCTGTACTATAAAAGCACCGTGGTATTCCATGTTGTTTTCAAAGACGTTTTTTACACGAGCATGCAAAACAGCTAGCTAGCTAGGAAGACAGGTCTCTCTCTTTGAGATAGCTGTGGAGAAAGTAAAGCAAATCTACAGGGCAGCTCAGAGCTTCGTGTGCTTCAAAATACTTAAGCTGGATTTCTACTAAAAGTCCTCTATTGAAAGAGGAAAAAAATCAGAGATGCTGATTACAGAGGAAATGTATAGACAGTGGGCTCTCTTGAGTGGAATTAATTTCTCTGATTATATCTGCATATCTGAGTGATACCAACGTTTCAATGGTAAAATCTAGGTGGTTCTAAAGGAAATTGCAATTTAACAATAGTAAAGAGCTCAGATGATATGTCGCAGCTTAAAATGCCTTAAAAGCAGAACAATTTTGAACACGTCACAGGTAAATACATTTACTGGGTTGTTATTATGACATTGTTCTTGTAGCCCAAATGTTTAGAAACCTACCCTTTATTTTGGCAGTACTTTTCATAATGAATTATTCGTTTATTTATTTACTGAGTGAAAGTTTAAATTCAGTAGAATAAGAGCACACCATGCAGCCCATGCTGATTCCCCTACTGCAAAACTTCAATGAGAGAGTGGCATTTCTGAGACTTCTCAAACCGGTGATGACATAATTTTTCCAGAGACCATCTATATCACCTAGTGCAGGGCTTGTACTGCAGAACTGGCTAATATGACGCATCTGAAGCATGAGAAAGAGCTAAGGTCCTTGGGTGTCACTCCTCTTTTCACACACTATCATTTTCTTGATCCTTTACTTGGAGTTTTAAGATCCTTTTTTTTTAAGATCCTCCTTTAGGCTGTAATATATTATACAAATCAACAAAAGCCTAAAAAAGAACTCCTATTGTAAAGGAAATATTGGATATCCGACATTTGAATGCTAATAATTCCACCAGACCAATATTGCTAATGATTATAAGGTCTTTAAAGAAATGGTAACTAATGGAGAAGCAATGTTAAAAAAAAAATGTTTAACTTTTTTAGAAAAGAAGGATCATTAGCAGATTATTTTTGTGTAAAAAGATGAATTTATTTCAAAAGGATGCCTGCAATGTTCTCTGCAGGATCCCAAATTCTACACACGTATTCGTATTTTAAAGCTTGTGTGTATTTCACTGTATCATTGTCCATGAAGTTGCTGAAGTAAAACAGAAGTGAATTATGGCAAACCAGAAATCAGAGACATAAAAGGCTTGGCATCTGAGGATAATGCTGCTGTACATACCTCTGTGCTTAATGATCACACAGAATAGGTACATTTCAGAATTAAATTTATCTCAGACATTGAGATTTAATTTACAAAGCTTTGGGGCCAGTGATTTCTGGCATTCATAAACCAAATTTTATGCACTGCTACATCTATTTTATGACATCCACCTACACATAAACGTATATCAAAGACATAATAGCAAGTAAAAATAAAAGAGCTGCAGAGGCTTGATTCTTTCAGTAAAGTCATTGTTTCAGGGGTTAGCTCACATCCCAGGACTACGTTGTAGATTATGTTACGCCAGCAAGAGGAACCATAATCCATTATTTTTCCAGGGTGGGTAATACAGTTGCACATAGCTGTAAAAAGGAGAATTGATGCTCAGTGCTTGCTGTTTTCACAGCCATCTGTTAGGACAGCTTTCATCATTATGGAAAAATTAAAAATGAATTGTATTGTGATGAAATTAATCCTTATTACCTGGTTTGCATGATTCTGTGTGTCTGTAAGAGCTGCTTCCCCCTGTCTTTCCCTGGATGACAGATCACTACAGCAGGCATGAGTATGTAAGAAGCACGGCTGTGATAGATTTAGAAAGTTTAGAAAAACATCTTTAGCTTGGGTCTTTTCAGGAAGTAAATCAGTTGTACGTTGTCATCCTACAAGACTTTGAGTAAGAATAGAATTGA
Organism: Anas acuta; assembly: GCF_963932015.1. Classification (NCBI taxonomy): domain Eukaryota; kingdom Metazoa; phylum Chordata; class Aves; order Anseriformes; family Anatidae; genus Anas; species Anas acuta. Next base: position 112,879,014 of record NC_088980.1, on the reverse strand, counting down.
GCTATTTATGTAATAAAATAAGTTAAACAGCCAAAAAGGCTGTGTTTGTCTATCACCAAAAGTCTTCTGTGCAGTCTGTTGCACAAGCTTTGATTACACAGAACATCTCTGTATCTGACTTTTCATAGCTTTACTGTTTTTTGAAACTTCATGTTTGTAGTCTCACAGGTTATTGTCAGAATGAGAGAAGAATGATGTTTGTCTCTTTCCCCTTACCTCAGCAAATCATAACAAATCCACACAACTCCCAGCTTTAGTTTAATGATCAATGAATATCAACCACTACTCATCTTTCAGACATAACTTCTAAATCCCAGTGGACTTAATCAAGCCAACCAAAAGATGCACGCTGTATTCCCCTGAGGTAGCTGGGGATATGAACTCACTGAGTATTTTTGGAGAAATACTTCCTTTTTCTTTTATAGATGCTGATTCTTCAGAAGCAGAACTTTTTGCTGAAAAATATCTCTGTGCTATTTTCATCTGGCAGGCTTTTCAGGTTCAAAGTATAATTTATAGAAAAAAAATAAATAGAAGAAGAAGAGGAACATATCCAAACTAACCCTTGTTTTGTGCACTCCTTTGAGATGTGAAGCTTGTTCTCAAGCAACCAGCTACGTGCCCTAATTGGCACATGGGTGGGGAGGCATGTGCCTGTCTCCCTTCAACCAAAACATCACAAAATTTCCAAGCCATAAGAAGAGAGGGCAGGCTTGCCTCTGTCTGGGATCATCTGCTGGGCTGTCACATATTCCACACAGCAAAAACATTCTTCTCCCCTTCTCTTGTGGGCTTCTTTTTTTCTCTTGTATATAGTAGGCATCATGTAATGTAGGATTCTAAATCCCAGGATTGTCTGGGAGCAGCTAAGCCCTCCTCATGCTTTTGTTTTTGTCCTTTTTATTCATTTTGGTGGTTGTCTGCAAAGTTCTAAATATTTAGAAATGGCAAAGGTTCTCACTGCATTACCTTTTTCCTGCTCTTCTTACTTAATAATAAAACTCCATTTAAAATAAGGACAGCTGGCCAGGGATTAACCTGTGAGGAGTACTTGCCTTTGATATTGTTAGAAAACAAATTGTAGTAAGATGCAATATTTTAAAGGAATTCAGCATACCTGCTGTAAGTTCTTAGACTTCATTAGCAATTTTATGGTGATTCTACGTGTGACCAAAGCAGTGTCTTTGCAGTGGGTGCTGGTAAACTCTTGCATCCCAGCAGCATGAGTAGGCTTCCGCATTTAAGTCATCCACATTTAAGGGATCTGCAGTGCACCCTTATGTGATTCTCTGAGGTCTTACTTTTAAATATCAAGAATATGAGAATAAAAGAGTCAGATTATAAGTTCCTGGATTCTAAAGCGGTCTGTGAGACCTTGGTAAGTGCCGTGCAAAACTGCTCTAGGTAGTGTTTTCTGTTGTCAACTTGGCAAAGCTTCTGAAGTTGTCCACAGGAAACACTGAGGTTCCCACTAATCCGTTCTCCAAAAAGCAATCCCTCTTCTAGGTGAGACAAAGCTGAGAAGTAAAACCAGACACTGACTGGTGTTTTGGACCACCTTCCACCCCTCTGTGGGCACAGTAGTCTGGGAGATGCACCTTGCATGGCCCTTGGCCCTGGTCATGCAGACCACGCTGTTTCTCCCCAAAGGAAGGTGCTGCCTGGCCCCTACTGCTGACCCCCCAGGGCATTTACCCTCCCACTTCTCCCCCTGGCTCAATTAACACCTGCTGTTTTAAACATGTTGGTGATGCTTTGTTTCTAAATTCTGTAACGAGGGTGTGTGAGTGGACAGAGTGACAGAGAGATTGCCCTGTGTAGTGTGCATTAATGTGTCTTCCCTCCCTCCTCTCCACACCCCGAGCAGCGTGCTCGACAGCGCAAGTCGCCTGGATGAAGAGCATAAGCTGATCGCCAGGTATGCAGCAAGGCTGGCAGCAGAAACTTCTTCATCAGTAAGTGTTTTAATTAAAGGAAGGTGCTTTCCTTATGTCGTGTTCCTGGGGCTTGGCGAGATCAGGGAAATTACATCTGACAATCTCAGTGATTAATGAATTATTTTTCCCTATCCTTTGCATCGCATGTTGTTACACTTCTGGAATAACACTTTTATGCGGGCCATTTAAACCAAAGAATCCACGTACTAATGTGTATAATCTATATAATAATGTACCGGTATTTAAACAACTACAGCAAAGAGAATCTGACATCTTGAACTCAAGCAAGACTGGAAAATACTGTCTGGACAAGCCTTGGCTAAAGGTTAATGATTTACTGCAGTGGAAAAACAGGGTGATGAATCCATTTTACTCTTTAGTTCAAATATCACAGCCACTGGGGCCCTAAGTGCTGAGAATTTTTAAGAGTGATCTTCAGCAGGATGACTGTAATGACCCACTGCATTAGCCCCAGCTCCCATTTTCATTTCAGAGCAATGATTATTCTGCTCTATGTATCTCAAGACAGAAGGTGATGACAGGCTAAAACCTCGCTAACCATGTTCAGGAATAAGAGAGAGGAAAGCAGGAACCCAATCGAAGTATATAAAATCTTAAATGGTATAAATAAGGTCAGCCTTAGTTATTTTTTTCCATCTCAGCACATTTGGTAGAACAAGGAACCATAAATGATAGTTAAGTGAAAAGCAGCCGGTCCAAGATGTCAGGAAGCATACTTTCACACCAAGATTTACACTGCAGGGTCAATTGGAAGGGTGAAATCAGGCAGCACTCGTCACGTGAAAGCGCTGAGTCCCAGCCATCCCAAGTGAAGGCAGCAAAGCTGAACCCATGGCCCTGTGCAGCCATCTGTCATGCACGATTTCTCACATCCATCAGCACATATCAGTTCTTTATGCACTGCCCCCCTTGGTGGTTGGAACATTAATGGGAAAACGTATGCACAGCAGAAAAAATAGTCAGCAGTTAACAGCCACACATTGTTTCCCCACAGGTAGTGCTAACAAAGGTTAGTACTGAGGTATTTCCTCATCCTTTTTGAGGGTTCATTGCTGCAGGAGGTGCCTGGCATCACATAGAGTTGGGCGCTGGACTTCCACCGCACAGGGCTGTTACAGCAAGAAACACTCAGATGGCAGCAGTAGCTCAGCAGAGTAATCTTCAGTGTCTGAGTCTTTCACATCAGAGTCAGAAATAACTGGACATCTTTGAAAGTTACAAAACTTTATATGGCTTTGTTAATTCTTGCTCTTCATTTTCATTGATCCAATGCTGAAAAACTGGTGTGAGCAAAGAAACCAGTAGTTGGCTATTGCTGAAAATATTGAAAAAAGAGCATAGTGCAATAAAGCCAAAGTGAGCGCTGCCTAGTTTGGCAAGAAATAATTTGATTCCCACTTAATTTTATTAGGGAAAAAAATAGAAAGGGTTCTGTTGTATCTGCAGGACTGGAGGATGAGCTTTTTGGAAGTATCACCAGAACATATGGGAAGACTTGGCCAAATGGGCCAAATAGCCAGACTGAAACCAGGGTATAAATCTTTCAAATAGAAAGAAAAACCCTGCTTCTGAGGGAAGGAAGCATCACTGAAATGGAAAACATAACCTCTTTTTTCTGGAGAAGGAAGGTGATTTTCCTTCAGTGCCCTCCTCTAGTCTGCAGTATCAAAGAGAAGAGCCGTGTTAATGGCACTGCCTGCACCAGTGCTCTTCCCTCGGTTTTCAGTTGGGTGGGGTTAAGCACTTTTACAACTGGTTCTAAGAAAGCTCCTAGAAGATGTTATGAATGACAGGATGGTAAACACCGAGTCTTATTTATGGTAGTGCTTACACTGCTTTTACTAGATTAGAGCCGCGCTGGTGTGAGCCAAAACGGGGCTGCTCTCCTTGCCGCGTAGGCAAGGCTGGTGCTGCGTGTCCTGTGAGCAGGTCTCACAGCCTGGCCCTGCACTGGGCTCGTGGGTGCGTGCTGGCCATCCCCTCCTCAGCACAGCCTCTCTTTTTCAGCAGCAGCAGCAGGGGCAGCAGAGAGGGGCAACAGACATCTCCTTCACCATTGATGCGAACAAGCAGCAGAGGCAGCTGATTGCCGAGCTGGAGAATAAAAACCGGTAAGCGTCCACAAAGTACCTGGTTTTGTTCAGTCCCGTGTATCATGTATGTCTGTTCGCTCCCTGCCATTTATTACCACCTAATTCTGTGCAATGTACTTACACACACATACCCATCCCCCCCCCAAAAAAGTACAGGGCACAAAAAGCTCCACAGAACACGACAAAGGCTTTGAGATCCCCAGCCACCCTGAGTTTTCATGAATGTAGTGTTAAATGACATGATGTAATCATTGATACTTTATTGTTTGCAGCTGTTGTTTATAAGAGGGTTTTTTTTTTAATAAAAAAAAGCCTGTCCTTTTTCTAAACCAGATTAATTTTGAGTTGGATCCTCTGTAGAACTATAACATGAAATGATAAAAGGATCAGTCGTCCTGGTAATGATATGCTCCCCTGCTTTTATTTGTGAAGAAGATGATTAAAGCTTCCCAGAACACAGACTGCCTGAGAAAGGTCTGCAGAAAGGTTAGCAGCACGTGAGGGTGCTGATGAAATAGGTCACTCGCTACAGATGTAACTGAGACTGAGGGAGAGTGCCCAGGAGAAATGGTCTAGCAGCCCCAAAAAAAGGAGTGACACCCCTGTGTTATCAGCAGAGGATCTGGCCCAAGGTATCAGACTGCCTGATGTCATGAAATGTATGACAGCACAGCTCTGCTTTTACTGCTGGACTGTAAAAGAGAGGACAGCCCAAACCAGATGGTTTCCTATTGCAAACCCTGCACTGCCTTCTGTCACAGCGTAATGAGCCACCGGCTCCAGCCTTGATTTGTCTTTCATAGTTTGAGTCCGCCTCCTGACCGTCTGGTACCCAGCACGCTGCGAAGGAGAGAAAAAAATCACAAAGGTTTCAACCTTCTGCTGTGAAGCTTTGTGTTATCTTTTTGACAGTCTTCCAGGGCTGGCGTGCCAGTCGTAACAAGTCCTATTAAAGTGCTTCTCCATGCACTGATGACCGCTCTCAGATCTGTACTTACTCCACAAGTATTTTTTAAGTGTGAAATATTTTGACGGATATTACTTTAGTTTTCACTAAGTTCATGGGGTGCTTGAGATGTTCCTGGGAAGAAATAGAAGGGAGCAATTTAATTAAGCATAGAGCTATTGCATATCTACCTCTAGGTTTGGGAGTCTGGAAGAAATATTTCCCTTTTGTGGTGAAGCCCTAAAAGTTTATTGAAAAAATATCCCGGTGCTGAGGGCTTCTGTTGGTTAGAGCTCAGTCACTGAATCCGTGTTGTTGAAGAGGTGCATACAGTCATACTTTTTCTTCTCTAGCGATGTGTAGTGAGCAGGTTTTGTGGTCAGTAACTGACTTGCAGTATTCTCCTTGTTCCCATCCCCAAGAGAAATCCTACAGGAGATCCAGAGGCTGCGACTTGAGCACGAGCAAGCATCTCAGCCCACACCGGAGAAGGCACAACAAAATCCTACTCTCCTGGCAGAGCTCCGGCTCCTGAGGTAAGTGCACAGCAGTTCCTGAGGCCAGGCTCACAACAATAAGGGAAGAAATATGAGATAAACCTTGCTTACACTTCTGGGAGCTTTCTTAAGTAAATAGCACATTGTGTGTTTTTTCTCCCATTTCAGTGCAGGCTGTAGTCCTAAAAGTAATTAAGCTTATGCTTTAAGCAGCATGCATGAGGAATCTCACATATTACTCATCTACATTAAATTAAGCCTGTGCGTTAGTGTTTGCAGAGTTAGGCCCTTAGGTCATTTGGAATAGGTCCCCACAGCCTTGTCCAAATGCCATTAATCATATGGGGAAAAATGTTCTTCTGTCAGAACAAATGCTTCTACAAAGACTTCTCATTTATGCTGAAGTAAATACAGAGTTACATGAGAATACAGCCAGAATTAGACGTTAATTTTTGGAAAATTCCCCCATGCATTGAACTCAAAGGAGAGGTCAGTTCTCTTCACGGTACACAACCAGGCTGCAGTATTATGGTCTGTGCCATGTGAGGAGGGAGGAATAACATCATCTGCAGCAGCTGAAGATTTAGAGAACCATTCCTCCCATTACCCCACCAAGCTAAAAACATTGATACAGATGTATCTGCATGTTAATTGGGATTCTCTACATGGGTATTCTAATTGCCATATATATCACATTGAAGAACAGTTGTCATTGGCACAGATCTGTAGGCTGCCTCTAAGTCCTGATTCATGTTGTGAGAGCCAGGCTGAGAGTCAAGTAAGAGCTAGATCACTTCATGTATATGGAGAACAGAGTGTAAATAATTTCTTTCCAGTGACACAATACTAGATAAATTTTATCCCCTCCTTCCCAAACAGCAGTTCTCTTACGAGAAGACTAGAGAAAATTTCTGGCCACTTAGTTTCTTCCTCCTCATGCTCATGATGTGGCCTAATTCATAACCGAAGAAAGTAACTGTAAGAAATTATGCCAAATTCTTTCTTTAGAAATACTGTATAGATTTATTACTGTTTTTCATGCAAAAATATATTTCTGTTTCACAAATAATTACATTTGCTTTCCAATCTAAAACCAAATTGGTTTCTTAATCTCTATGTGTGATTTTAGTATGTAATTAATTACTCCTAGATATCTACAGGTAAGTGACATTCTGTGAGAGCTTAAGATAGAAAACTGAATGTGATGAAGATGCATGCACTGCACAAAATATACTAATAATGTAGTTCCTTCTGTGCATCAAGCTTGAAGTCTATTTTAAGCAGGTTTAGAAGATCAGCTTTCTACGTAGTTGACAAATAAAATTCATTATACTTAAAAAAAGAAACATCAAATGATTGTGCAGTGTTAGCAGATTGCTTAATTTTACATCTTTTCAATTTTGCTACACATATTAAAACCATAATAACCTTATTTAAATTTCCTGACACGGGATGTCCCTAGGGCAGTGATGCTGAGTTCCCCAATTATGGTATCATTTCTGATTTAATATGCAGTGTCAGAGTCAGCAAATAACTTTTAATGGGTCTGTGCTTCTTTGCGTATCTTCCAACACATTCACCAGTTGAAAGGTAAATGATTGGCTTTTGATGTTCAGTTGAATTTTGGCAAAAACTCAAATTCCTGTACACTTACCATGGGATAAGGCTGCTCATATGTAAAACAGCAGGACTCAGAAGAGCAGCATTGATCTACATCTGTTAACTCACAGATCTGGGGGCCTGAATCAGTACTTGCTCTCAGAGGAGTGGCCTGTACATTGTACACTGCTTAGGTCCTCTCTCCACATAGAATGAATCTAAACCCAGCAGAGGTATGTGTTAGGACATGCCACCTTGGATTACATCAATATTTTATTTTGATTACCAGTTTCTTAAACTCAGTTGCTTTTGTACAATTCACAGCATTTCCAACCACTGCATGCTTGGAAAAGAAGGTCCAAGACAGACAATTTGTAGCAGAAAATAATCCTCCAGAAGAGTAATACAGCCTAGCAGTGTTACTATCTGATCCTAATATATAGGTGAACGATAGCGCACATGAGCTGTATATATCTGTGGTGTTTATATCAGCAACTGCTCACACAACATGCATAGAAGGCTCAAAATCTGGGTTTCGTATTTCCTTAAATATAGTAAACATATTTAGTGTTGTGGATTCTGGTCCTCTTTCGTGTAGAGTAGAGTAGAGCAGAGCAGAGCAGAGCAGGGAGCTGCGGAGAGCAGTGGGGTCACCTCTCGTCCTCCTCTTCTCTAAACTGGACAATCCAAGCACCCTCAGCCTCTCCTCACAGGACATATCCCAGCCCTTTTAACCAGCTTTCTTGCCCTCCTCTGGACACTTTCAAGGACCTTAACATCCTTTTTATATTGTGGAGAGCAGAACAGCACAGAATATTCGAGGTGAGGCCTTTCAGAAAAAGAACATGTTTCACAGGTAGTACAAGGTTAATGACACAGTGTTTTTATTTTATTTACAACACAGTAGGGCATAAAACACACCCAATATACATTTTTTCATAAAAATGTGGTATTTTTAATTCCAGCACGGCTTCCAGGGGGCAACAACTCCATTCTGTATTCATCTGGGGACCTCTCACACAATGTGGAGATGTTGGAACATGTGCAAGAGCTGCACATCCCTCTGGTGCACTGGGGCTGTGCAGAATCAAAGCTGTTGCCAGTGAAGAGGACACAGACTGGCTGTCACACAGGGGGTGGCTCAGTGTTCACGCTGTCAAGGGACTAGCACTGGACTTAAAGACTAAAGAGCTATTTTCAAGCAATTATAGCTTCATTATGTGATAGTTTTATGCTTGCTTTGTGGGAAAGAAAAATAGAAATAAACACAGTTCGCTGTGTTTTCTAGCTGAATTTCTGAACTCTCTTAGATTCTCTTATATCTTACCCTGTGCAGTGCCCCTGCTGCAATTTCCTGTCCTTCAGGGCATGGCTTTAATTTCTCCTGACAGTTAGTGAGGTTATTGACTAGAGAGATTCAAGGACAAAAGATGAAATCACTGCCAGGCATTCCCACGAGGGAAAATATATACAAATGCGAACCTCATTTGCTCTTTGGAGAAGGGTCTGTGTCAGTGTCTGTCTGTTTCCTAATCACTGTACTCAGTCCCATGAATACTCTCAGTATAAGGGAACTCCATAGCTTCCACGTAGCCCTGCTTTCTAGGCACTGAACTCTTACAGCATGTTTGCTTTCCTGCAGTCCATAGACAGGCTTATATCTCATGGTCATGCTGGGGAAATGAGGCAGTTAAAAGCTGCTGAGGCTGAGGGATAAACTCTGATCGTATCTGCTTGTTTCTCAGACAGCGGAAAGACGAGCTGGAACAAAGGATGTCTGCTCTCCAGGAAAGCCGAAGGGAGCTTATGGCTCAGTTAGAAGGCCTCATGAAACTGCTGAAGGTAAGGAGCTACACTTGGTACTACCAAGGAGGAAGGGCAGAGCAAAGCAAGAGAGGAGAGGGAGGAGAGATGAGTGCAGAATTCTGCAGAATTTGACTATTTCCACCCATAAAACTTAGTTTTGCGACCTTCCCTATCTATTTTTTTTTTTTTTTGCTTTGGTCTTTAAATTCAGGGTTTTCAAATGATGTTTAGATGATGTTGTTCTTGCAATAACACCACATCGTCATTGTCATCTACCGCTAAGCGGATGGAAGAGTCGAGACAGACTCCGTACTGTGGAGTAAATAATATGCAGTCCTTTGCATAATATTGCAGCATGATGAAATGCAGTCCTGTTTTGTTCATTGGCAGAAGGATTTGACAGCATCTCTGGACTTTAGGCTATCAGTCTGCATTGGCCATTCAACAATGTCTGAATACAAAATATTTTGTGGCCCGATTTCAGGTGTCTTCACCATTTTCTCTCTTGAGGACATCAAACATAGAAAGAAATGAACCAGAAAAGAAACATAATGACATATAAAACGAGATAACTAATATCCATGAGAAAAACTGCTCGGCACTGTACACTACTACTTACTGCAGCTGACAGTAGGGAATTGTTTTTACAAGTTCCTTTAATTTGCCCATTCCGTGGTTAATTCATTCAAACATGCTGTTTGACAACCACATTTAATTATTTCATTTTAGAGATGCTTCCCCAAAAACACCTGATCATTTTCATAAACACAGAAATAAGCCCATGCTAAAAAGATGAATCATGCCTCAAGAAAGGGCCTCACTTAAAAACTGAGATATCAAAACACACATGCACTTTTAGGAAAGGCTAGGGTAATGTGGAAAATGTCTCTTTATTAGAGTCCAGCTCCATCTTACCTGATGTGCCTCAGGATAGACAGTGAAAGAAATTCACACTGGGAGAAAGAACTCTGAACGGCATGAGAACCTGTTTTCTTTTCGGCCATGCCAGATAAAGTGAGTGCATGGAAATTCAATGCAGCTTGGGTCAAACATGACTGACAAAAGCAGAGAGAATTTAGCAGAAATCCATCAAGCAACATGTATTTGCATTAAATGATTTTGGACCCCTTAAGTCATTTGCATCTCCTCAGACACAGTCATCTGCAGCCACAGTGCAGGCACCTGAGCAGCAGAAACAACCGAATCTGCTAGGAGCAAGGAGTAGACAAGATGCTTTTCCCTCTATCCATGAAATACTGCACAGCTACAGCTACCAGTCTGGGCAGCTTGCTGTCATTGCACAGCCTGGGCAAAGAGAATTTAAGACAGGAGGTTATAGTAGTGTTCTGCACACTTGGCACTCTTCTCGTGTTTAAAAGTCATCAGAAACGAGACCGTAACCTGGACACGTATTTTCAACTATCTCAATTTTAGCTTTAACCCTGTACTCCAGATTTCTTCTTCTATTCTTTGCTTACATCCTGTCTAATCTAATCTGCTGATCCTCTCTTTCTTTAGGAAGAAGAATTGAAACAGGTATAAGTTGCCTACTTATTGAAGGCCTCACTAACTCCTAAACATGGTTATGTTCCTGTGATTTATTTTACTTCCTTTGCTTGAAATGTGTGCATATTCTTTTGAATAAAATTAATATCTTGCACTTCTTTCACACATTATTTTCAAGTATCTTGGAGTAACTTTCATAATTAACCATCTTATCCCCTTAGACATGGAGCCATGGCTACAAGGGGTCATGATCTTTTTCTCACCCTTCTATATACAGACATTTAAGATACAAAATCAAAGCATATGTAATGAAACCAACCTAGAATGTGAATTAAAGAACATTTCCAGTATAATTAGCATTTTAAAAATGTAATGGAAATTTTGGATCTCTAAGAAAAATATGACTGACTTAAAATTAGAGCAGGACATTGCGTTTTAAATCCCACTTTATCCAAAAAAGTCGGGGCATTGTGTGCACATCTTTTATGTCCACCACTGATAGTATCAGTCCTGACAGTTTTCAGGACAGTTTTCAGTATTGTAGTTGCTAAATGACTCCTGTAACTTAAATTAAAAAAGAGCAAGTATTTGTATTATTAATGTTAAATTTTAGAAGATTTAGTTGGTTTGGAGCTTTTTATTGCTGAAATGGATCTTGGAAAGATATTAGGCTAAAAAAAAAAAAAAAAAGAAAAAAGAAAAAAAAAGCCCTCTTCAAACAGTAAGTTGATTTCTGATTCCAATAAAAGTGTTGCATTTTAACAAAACACATTTCTTCCTGGTCTCATCAGCAGAAATACTGTTAGAAGTCTGAAGTATTCTGTCTATGGAAGAACATGCAGTGTTTGTAGGTAATGCTTAACTTCATAAAGCTAGCATTTTGGCTGATTTTTGTAGAGCATCAGTCTGTTGCACCAAAAATAAAAAATAAAATCTGACCAAATAGCATCTCTGTGTAAGAGCCATCTTTTTTCATTCCGTGTAACAGTATAAAAAGATCTAAGATCTTCCATTCAGAAAAGAGAACTTCCCGACGTGAACAGAGTTTCCCTATCATGTGAAATGTTCACTGGACAGCAGAAGGAAAGCTTATTTTCAGGCTATTACGAGATACGATTTTTTCTTCACAGAGTGATAGCCTTGCTGAATACCAGGTGATGACGCCCTGGAATTATTCGCAGTTTCCATGCAGCGATCCCCGTTACGCTCTGCCATTTCGTGATCTGTTGAGAGAAACAGGATTCAATTAGTTTCTGGAGGAATTCAATTGGAATAAACCATCTGGCAAATCACCTAATGCTTATGAACTTTCTATTTGTCTACTGCCCTTCCTTGAGAAAGGATAATGAGTTCTTCACGTCTGCGTAGCTTCCTCTCTATCTGAAGAGGCTGTGGGACAAGCTTTCGGGTTTGTGATCCCTCCTCAGCCCCGGCAGAGGGAGCAATGCACTAAAGCTCCCGTTTGCACTCCAAGCCTTTTCTCCTAAGCAGGCATGATGCTTAATAACGGGAAACCTCCTGTCTAGCAAGGGTTAATGTTAAAATCCTCAGTATGTTAACTAGGAATGGCGAATTAAATAAAATGCAGGTTTTCCTAGAAGGCACCAGAGCACTGACAGCTGCAACCAATTGCAGCATAAAACCTGAAGTCATCTACATTTTGGTGCTAGCTGCTGTAGCTTCTTTCTCAGGAAGCCCTAGCCCTGCAGCTGGTGGGGCTGACTTGTTTGGGTGCAATTTGGTGCTGCATTTCTCTGCTGAGATAACCAAGTCATTGCTGATGGTATCCACGGGCTGCAGGCACTTAGCTCCAGTGGAAAATGCATTTCTGCTGGTAGCCACGAAGCAGAAATCCAGCCCTAGTAACACACCCGTCCCACAAACTTGGGCTGAGCTGGGACTAAGCAAAATATAATTAAAGCATTCGCTTATTTTAAATCAGGAATCCCCTAATATCCTCATATTTCAGCTTCCTCAGTTCTGCCCAGTGTTGCCCAAGTAATACAAAAAGTTAGGCGTTTTTAGCTGGACAGGGGAATCAAAGTGCTTCATTTCTCAGTGCTTCCCAAATAAGTTGTTCAAAAACTGAGTGCTACAGATAAGAGAGTGCTGTTTATCATAAACACTCAATGTGTTTGTCATAAACACATAAGATATCAGCCCTAGCTGTAAAGCAAACACAACACCAAGTACTGGTGTGCAGCTTTTACATTTCTCTTGTGGGAAAATTCCAGTGAAGTAGTGCTGGCAAGCATCTGTTATTTTTAGTAAATAAAATGCCTATTATAAAGTTCATTCCTGAAATGTGACTTGGTTATAGGAAACAAATTTTGTCCCTTTTTTCTCGTATTCTCTGAATGTTCCCACTGTTGTTGGCGTTCCCCAGAACTGATCAAAGGCAAAGGGGAGCTGAGGAAAAAGGGCAAGTGAAGGAGGGAGCTGGGAACAAGAAATTCTTTAGCATAGCTGTTTCACAGAGGCACTGAGGCATGAAAGGAAAGGAAAAAGTTGTAGCTCCCAGATCCCCTGCCTGATGTGCCGTGAGTGCGACCTCTAAGGACCCTGGAGGATCTCGAGGTTGCTTTGTGCTCAGCCTCTGGTGGACCAGGGATCTGCATTTCTGCTGCTGTGGGTACAGACAATTCCAGAAACAGGGGAGCATCTGGCCCTTATATATTCAACTTCCCTTTCATCCATCATTTAAATGTTCTAAAGCTGGTCATTAGAGAAATTTTAAGTATTAAATCCCCCATTCTCCCATCAGTAATGTGCTTATTCCTCATAAAACTAATTTGCCCTTGATGTCTCTCTGGTGATAATGTCTCTTAGAAAGGGGTGGTAGAAATGAACAAATAGCTTAGTATTCTGATACATTATTTATGGTTAGGGGCAGGAATTTATAAAAATCTCAAGGGCAGTGCTGCAGTCCTTCCATTATGGGCTGCTGTTGGCTTTTTTAGAATACATTTGCCAAACCCTATCTGGGCTGCAGTGGCAGCCACTGCAGAAGTCAAAAGAAATGGCATCAAAGAGTTAAGAAATCCTTCTAAATTCTCAAAATAGATATGGGCTGAGGGAAACACAGCCCTTATGTTACTTTTTCGCTGTGAACAAACAGGCGCACATGCTGTAGCTGCTGCTTAAAAGCACTTGAGCCACCTCCATCCTTGTCCTCCACTGAGGACAGGTTTTCAGTCACGAAAATCCGTCTGTAGCTTGGCGTGGGCTTGGGCGTTTGTTTTTCCTTACGTGGACCTGCATCCCTGGAGGCTTTGGAGCAGTCAGGGAAACGTGCACAAGTGAATCTCTCGGTATCGCTCACCCAGCTGCATTTGTAAAACTTACCATTAGTTTGTAAAGCCTGCTTGGATTTCAACTAAATGATACTAACCGTGAGGTGCTAACAGCATGGCATTTTATATGACTGGTGTTAAAATATTTCGGTTTCCAGCAGCTGAACCCATCGCAGTATTTAAAGTTGCCCTGTCCCCACAGTGTTTTGGGAGTGCCTGAGTATGTCCTGTAGTGCAAACAATTTAATAGCGTATGGTTTAGTAGTGGCTTAAAACGGTCCTCTAGATCCTAATAAAACGCACGAAGCTGTATTGCTTACTGAGTGTGTCAGCCTTGATGTGACTGCGAGGTTGCATGTGCCATGCACGTCCCCTGCAAGGAGGCGGAGGGCACAGATGTGACCTACTGGCACGGCAGAGTTTTGCTTAATGGCACTGCTTCAGGTCCTTGCCCAGGCTGGAAGATGTTTTAGTGCCAGCATCTTTCCCCTTCTCACAGTCTGAATGAGTTGTGTTTTACCAAACATGCATGCGAACTGGGGAGTGAAAGAGGGAAGAGGGCAGAGAGCAAGCCTATACTTTGGTGTTTATTAACTTGGATTGTTTTTTTCTAATTTAGCTGCCTGACATTTTCCCATGCTTCGAGGAAGCCAGATTTTGACTTGTGCTTTCCTACTTACTATTTTTCTATACTGGAGCATTGCTGTCTGCTAACAAACAACTGACTTCAGTACATTCCTTTTAGCAAAATTAGCATTGCACAACTGATCTACAAACAGCATGATGCCTGTAAGCTGAGGGTGAGGGCTCTCGCAAAGACCTGTTTAACTGTTTGATTGTTTTGTAGACCCAAGGGGCAGGGTCCCCACGTTCCTCACCCAGCCACACCATCAGTCGACCGATCCCGATGCCCATCAGGTCTGCCTCCGCCTGCTCCACCCCAACCCACACACCTCAGGACTCTCTGACCGGGGTGGGAGGAGATGTGCAGGAAGCCTTTGCACAAAGTAAGTCTCATTATTAGCTTGTGTGAGGTACTCGGAAACTATTTTAAGAATTGTTTTTTTCATGTGGTTAATGACTAAATGAGCTTGAGTTTCTGAGTTGCATGCAATGAAACAAAAGAAAAAAATCCACAGCAGCCGTGTCTCACTATGGAACATCAGCTTTGTCAGCTGCCAGACATTGCTTTCAGGGCAGGTAGGTAAGCACAACCTGGACAGTGATGCCAACTAATGGATTTTGCAGTTAGAGGGAATTTTAACGAAGATGGTCAGCCCATTATCAGTACCCTGTTAACCAGAATAAGAAGAGTTGTTATTGACCTCAGGAAAGCATTGTCGGTGCATTTGTTTTTTAATGAAGACTTTGCAAAAGACTAGATGATAAAACCATAGAATTAGTTCAGGTAGGAAGAGCTCTGTAAGCCACCATGTCCTCCTGCCCCAAGAAAGCCAGCTTTAAAGTGAGATTCGATCATTCAGGACTTCAGCCAGTTGAGTTGTGGATGGCTCCCAGTGTGCATCTTCCACAGACTGTGCTCCAGTGTTTGACCATGGCCGTTATGTGATTTTTTTGTCCTTACATCTGAATGTCTCTTGATGCAGCTTGTGTCTGTTGTCCCTTGTTGTTTTCCTTTGGGCCTCTAAAAACACTCTGGCTACACTAGGCAAGAATTGAGTTCTGCAAGTCTCAGTGAGCCCTTTGCTTTTTTAGAAAGCTGATGTAGGCTGAGACATGATTCTCATTTCTCTTTCCACTGTCTTGTCAAGTAGCAATAGATTTTGAACAGTTTTGAACTTCTAAGGCCACAGGTTAAATTATTATGTTGAATGCTAAAGAAAGCAGATAGCCCATGTGACCCGAATGAAATATTCCTTCTTTTTCTAATCTGATTTCTTCTAAACTACATACATCACTGCAGGTATTTTACTTGGATATTTTTTTGTCCTGTTTCACTAGTACAAAATGAAATTTAAGTGGAGCTCTGAAGTACCCCTGCTAGAGTGGATGTGTATTTGTTCCTAAGAGCCCAGTTCAGCCCTCTCATGCAGCCTGCCCCTAGACTTCCCTGGGCACCATGTGTCTCCATCTTACAACAAGGTCGAATCTATAATGCAATCAAGAACTTTCTACGAAAGTGCTAGTCAATTCATGTACTGAGCATGTTTTACTAGGGTGTAATTCCTAATCCCAACATACCAGGCTGCTGGACACCTCATTTTCTGTGAGAAAAGAAACAGACAAGAAATAATTTGCCTCTTTCTGCTGTGAAAAAATTGAGAGGCAAAAAATGTGGACTACTAACCTCTGTGATATTGTAGAACAGTTTCTTCCAGAGCTAAGACTGAGAGAAATAAGACAGTGGCTACAATAAAATTTCCATAAATAATACTAAGGCTGCCTCAGGCAAATGCTTTTAAATATATAAATGTGTTTTGTTCAAGAGAAAAAGCAATATAAAAAGGTAAGTGATCACATTTCAAAACTGCAGCATTTGATGAATATCTAGCTTTATGTCATTATTTACCATATTCCCTAGATATGGGGAGGTCAGAACCAAAGAACTTGAAACCAGCCATTCTGTCACATCTTGACGTACAATGTTCCATTCTGCACTGCACCAGCAGAGACCTGTCTCTGTATACATAAGGCAGACAAGCCATGGTTAAAGCACTGTTTCTCTTGTGTTTGTGTGTGTTTTTTTTTTTCCTCCATAGAGTTTGCAATAGTTCAGAGATAAAAATCTGAGAAGACTTTATAGAGGGAGTGGCTGTCTGAGTGTCTGTGTGTGTGTAAGAAAGAGATTAACTACTTTGATTTGCATTCCAGGAATCGTTTGCTAAAAGTGGTATATTAAAAATTTAAAAACACACTGTAGTGTTTGGGAAATTTTTTTAATGCATTGTTTTGCATTCAGCCTGTGTTAAAGGATCTACAGCATCTGAATCCTGCCAGTTCTTGTGAATAATCCAGTCTGGAAGATGAGAGATTCTGTGGGATATATTGATTATTCAGCCACAATAGGAGCTATGTTTGGGATCTGAGGGAGTGAAGCATGCATTACCCACAGCCTCCTAGGGAAGGAGTATTTCATGCAGCTCACAAGAATCTTTCATGATTGATGGTTAAGGGAATATTGCCAGGTTCAGCAGGGAGGCACTTCTGGATCCATTATTAGAAAGAGTTTAACAGGAGCCTGGGGCTGTTAAGAAAGGCAATAGTGCTTCCTTTATTAAAAAAAGAAAAAAGGTAAATTATGAAATATACAAGAAAATCCTTCAGCTATAGGAGAGGCTGAGAGGGAGTAGAGAAGAAAATCCTTATCAGTCTTGATGAGGTCAAGTATGTTTCTCCAACATTTGCCATAATTAGCTGGCAAATATGTAGCAATAATGGTGTCATTAAACAGAACAGTGAGAATTTAGAGAAAACACTTCATTTCTTCCCTCCTCCCCCACAGACATTTTAAATGAGTTCATGCTGGATTTAATCTTCCAGGCCTGGTCTGCTGGTGTCACTACACAAATGCAAGCTTGATGGCAATGAATAATCTGCACATATCTGGCATTGTGATTAAATGAAGCATGAGGGCAGGCTTCTGCTCTTGCATAGAGCATAAGTAAATGAGGACATTCTGCAGAGAACTCTTCCGCACGTGTCCCTCGTAAGGACTTTGATACCCTGAATCATCACAATGGCAGCTTTCAGCAGGGTTAAAACTGCTTTGAACAGGAAAACATATGTCTTGTGAAGAGTGCTGATACTGTTTTGTCTGTCTCTTGCTTCAGGTGCAAGACGGAACTTGAGAAATGATTTGCTGGTGGCAGCAGATTCGATCACCAACACCATGTCTTCTTTGGTAAAAGAACTAAATTCTGGTGAGTGAGGCTGAAGGTGGATGGTCAACACACGGACATTTCATAGATGTTTAGAAAAATGGGAGTTAGGAGTATATAGACCAACAAGGAAAGCAATGTAATGTAGTTTCAAAGCTTTTTATGCTTGTAGAAACAAAATTCCCAAATAATGGCTTCAGAATAGAGGAGATTTGAAAAGCGTGGATGTAAGCATGCAGTTGTATACAAAGAAAACTCCTTGAGAAGTTTGTCCCTGTTTACATGTGGAAATGGCCTTACCAGGGAACGGTAGTACCTGAGAGAGAGCTTGGTTCGTTGCTGTCAAAGCACCCTAATCACACCCTGTTCCATAAAAAGAAGCTTCCATTTAAAGAGATGGTTGAAACGGCATGGAGGAGAAATTTCTGTCTTCACAATTTTTATTGAATATAGAATATATAGGATCTGTTGTAAAATGCAATGTGCAGTGTTCTCATAAAAATATCCTACCTAATAAGCCAAATAAGCAAAAGCTTCAGTATTCTGCCCCTCCCCGAGAAGAAGACCATTAGGTCTGCAGACATACGTAGAAATGCATTTTACTATATTGTACTGCATTCGCTGTGAGGAGGTGATCATCATAAGCAGGGAGGACAGAGAAAGGCTTAAAGAAACAGACGAGTACATTTATTCTTGTGGAAGTTAAATGCAAACGCCTGTCACCTTTTGCTTCACAGAGGTGGGCAGCGAGACAGAAAGCAACGTGGATTCCGAATTTGGACGGACCCATTTTGATGACCTCGTTCCGTCCCCAACGTCCGAGAAGGCTTTCCTCGCACAGATCCACGCCCGCAAGCCAGGCTACATCCACAGTGCTGCTGCCACGGGATCCATGCGCAGTGACATGTGGGTAACTGCTCGGCTCGCCTTTCTAATCTCACTCATTTTTCTGCTGAAAGCAACACGCAGCCTGCAATATTTTCTCTCCTATTCGAATGCCACACTAAAAGTCTAAATTCAAGTGAGGAGAGATTTATGAACATGAGATAGCAGTGAGCGCTGTAAACTCCGAAGGACAGAACTTAGGATGCCTTCAGGACTCAGCTGTCTCACACCCAACCTGGTGTGCAGACTTTATGGGACAGCTGAGCTCCTTAATATATTCTGCAGTCCCAATCCCTGCTTATCCAAAATGAGGGGCCTATTGGAACACACTGAAAAAAGTGCAGTTGTTTTTGGCAAAGACAGAATGCTTTTTGTTGACCAACTCAACTGATCAACAAACCAGTGTATTTTTAGAATCTGAATCTTATCTAAGGCAATAAACATCTTTCCAGTTATTTTTGGTTCAACCTCTTACTCTATGTTTTACACTCAAAGCAGTTACTCATTTCCATAATGTTGTACACCAAAAATGCCTTTAGCGGGACATGCCCTTTGGTCTACTTCATCAATACTAGACCACTGGAGAAGGGAAACAGCAGAAGTGTTTTCCACTGCCAGGAAATTATTAACTGGTGGTGCATGTGGCTGGAGTAAAAGTATCTTGCTCTCCTCAGACCTTGCAAGAAAAGGAATTTTTATTCATTCTGAATGTCATTCATCTCAGGAGGCTATTTATGAATAATTGTCTTTAGGGTTACAGAAGATGGAGACCCCTTTGTCAGAGCAGATGATGAAAATTACGAGAATGACTCTGTCCGCCAGCTGGAGAATGAACTGAAGATGGAGGAGTACCTGAAGCAGAAGCTGCAGGATGAGGCATACCAGGTGGGAAAAGGAGCTGCCCATACATAGCCATAAATTTGAAATACTTATGTGCTGGAGCTGTCCAGAGCCCTCTTATCCCTCCTGGGCTCTGGGGTGTGATCGCTTCTTGGTTACTAAAGCAGACACATTCCAAAAACTGTTTCTGTTCTCTTCCACAGCCATGCATGCATCTGGCTTTAGTGCATGTGCAGGAAGACCACACTGCCTGAGGCACGTGACAGTAGTCCTTAACATTACCAGGGCCATCAGGTGGGCCAGAATTGCCCCTGAGCTTGTTCTCTGCCAGCTCCCACCAAGTCACTTAGACCTCAGCGCTCCATACCACGTAGACTGGTTCATGATGTTAAGCTGAGAGCTTGCTATATTTAGATTTTGTTTTCCTCCAGTAATGGAAAACATTCATAATGGTTCATCACTGTGAACTGAAGCTCGAATACAGTCTGTGTGTCATTGTCATTGTCAGAATCTGTAAGGGGAGGAGAGGGTCTGGAAAGAATTATATCCTAGAGGAGTGAGTATTCAACAAGCATCTAGTATAGTGGAGCCTGGGGATTTGTCATTAAGCACCCCCTGAGGAAGTTTTCAAAGGGCATTTGTTTGAGAGTCCAAGAAAAGCTAATTTGCCAGAGGGGGTTGGAATTCTGTAGATATCCCATCCTGTCTGCACAGCAGTCTCTGCTTCTGCCTGGTGTAATGAACTATCACCAGTTTTTAAGTTACTCTGACTGGGAACATCCTAATATAAATTTCATATCTTCTTATAATGTTGGTAGCAGTGTCAGTAGTAGGGCATACCCAATTCAGTTACTAGGGAACAGGTTTCAAGCAAGCAAAAATAAGTATTTTCCCATGTGGTGATCAATTAAAATTTGAATCTCACCAACACAGAGTGTAACAGAGACCAAAGGTATAAATAAACTAAAAAAAAAGGATTCGGCAGACACTGAGAGATCAGGTGTACAGAAATCAGATTGAAAGCACCTTCTGAGCAGGAATTTTGATGGTAGTTTTTCTGTAGTATCCATTGCTGGTCACTTTGGAGACAAGACTCTGGGACTGACAGGCACTCGATCTAATAAAAAATGGCAGCTCTTGTGACTATCTTCTATGAAGCTGCTAGGATGGATTAGTCTTGGAAAAGTTCATTGAAACTCATCAAAATTGCAGGTAGATTTGAGGTTGGTTGATTAGAATCTTTTCTTTGGTTTCTATTTACCTAAGTCTGCTACAGGCTCTTGGGTAGCCTGCCAGAACTCATTTCGTTGTATGAACTGGACACGATGACCGCAGCAGCAGCACTGTTGTGTAATATATACTAAAACAACAGTGGGTGACATGTTTTTTTTGTCACTTTTTTTTTTTTAATCCAAGCTAGGAAATGACAAAAATGACAGCCTTTAAACTATGAATAAGATAAGCTGCCACTGCTGATGTAATAGAAAATAACTGTCATTTGCTAAGGAGTACCTCAACAGTGACAGCTGTCGTGCATCAAATAATAAATGTTATTATTGCTGGTAGAAATTTCATTTTTTCTGGAAGGAATGATAGGCCAATTTGATTGTACTTTGATTTCAGGATGGAAATGCAATATACAGTAACAGTGTTACATGAGTTTCACAAGTCACAATAGGATTTTGTATGTGCACAAAACTGAGTACACATGCACACTGCAAAATAAGGGTACTCCTTGTGTAGTCAAAATTGCAAATGTTGTTAAGCAGAACTGGGTGTTACTCTCATTTTGGTCAAAAACAGAGCTTTTCCACTGTCTTCTAACAGTATTCCAACAGGAGAAGGGGAGGAAATATCTCGTGTTGGTGTCAGAATAAAACTCCTGTTAAATTTAGGTCAGCCAAGACTACACTCAGGTGAACAAAAATGTGTTCACTGAGGCAGTCGAAAGTCCTCGTTCTGTACAATTTCCATTTAGTACAATTTTTCCAAAAGAAATTTCATGATGTACTTCACTGTCCATCAGATTGTCAGCTCCTATCAGGCAATATTTTGATAGCAGTGACCTAAAAGTAGAAGCTACTTTTTGTTGATAACCTCAGATCCAAAAAATGCAACTTGTATGAGAAGTCCTTCCTAGTTTGTCCGAT
Organism: Anas acuta; assembly: GCF_963932015.1. Taxonomy (NCBI): domain Eukaryota; kingdom Metazoa; phylum Chordata; class Aves; order Anseriformes; family Anatidae; genus Anas; species Anas acuta. Next base: position 112,857,602 of record NC_088980.1, on the reverse strand, counting down.
ACCCTTTTGATTAGGGAACAGGTTTAAAGCAAGCAGAGTTAGGAACTAAGCTAGAAGGCACCACAAGGATGATTAGTATTTGATCGGATAGTATCATATATTGCTTTTGAGACACACATGCTTCAGCTTTGGCTCGTTCTCTCCACTTTGCAGTTAATTTGTGATTTTTGTTATTCCATGCCTTTTTCTACTAATGTCACTGATAGTTTCTAAAGATAAAGTCATGGCTTGCTTTCCACTTGCAAAAATGATAGAAAACTGGGAAATTACTATTTTGGGTATCCCATTGAACAGTAGCCAGGTGAAATATTCTCACTTTGCATCCAACCATTGGAATTTATTACAGGCTGTTTTTCTATTTGTACTCATATGTACACTGCATTCATACGGATAGCAAAAACAAAATAAAAAATGGTGACTGTAGCTGTCGTAATGCAATTTGCAGCCAAAATAATCTGCGAGGAAGAACTCCTACTGGGGTTACAGAATGGTACCCTCAGTAATAATATGGTAACCGTTTATGTTATTTAATATCTCACTTTGTAAAAGCAGCACATTTTTAAAAATGTGTAGATGAAGTGTAGCATGGAAGACTGTTGGTCAAAACCCACTCTTGTTATTTTGTGTCACCTTGTCTCCAAGCAAGACTTTCAAGCAAAACTCTAAATTAGTAAAGTATGAGCAAAACACTCAGGATGCACAAGGGAATCTGGGGCAGGAAACCTCAAAGGAAACTTATTTCTCTCTCTTTTTATGAAGCATGTTGTAAATAACAAGTATTCGTACCAGGAAAAAAAAAAAATAAACAACCACATTTGGTACACAAGTGTAAATGCTAACAGTGCTTCTCCTCCCACATCTCCTATCAGTTGTGTTCTTGTTACAGCCTTTTGCTGGGTTTGTTGTGTAAGACACTTTTCACTGGGTTTGTTTTCTCGGTTTTTAATTGCTGTCTTTATTTCTAGGCTTGTGCATGGCTTTCTTCAGAATAATACACTGGCTGCTCACTGGCTTAATTTGTCATGTTCTTGTTTTCTATCCTCTGTTTATCTACAGGTCAGTTTGCAAAGTTGAGTGCAATATCCTTCTCTCTCTCCTCTCAAGTAAGTATCACTATAATTCAGAAGAGTATTCAGGGTGAATCCTCAAAATGTGTGTTTCGGTTGCAATGCACCATGTACTACCGTCTGAGTGTATGTGATGATGCTGTTTCTTTCTTCTTTTAACTTGTAATAGTATGCCTAGGAATGCATATGCCTAAATAATTGCTAATAATCCATTTGAAAAGTGGTCCTGGCCCTTAGGATTCCTGTTAAGCCACCACCCTTTTCATCTTCTTCATTTGTCACTTCAAAAGAAAGCAGTCTGCCAGCTGCTTAATCGTAGAGCTGTCCTCCAGTGTGTTGTGGAAGTTCAAAATGCCCCAATCCAAACTGCAAGGTACCCAATTGCTTAACACCTAGGGTCTGGCAATTCAGAGATAAAGCAAGAAAGTCTGTAAATTCCCCGCTGATCCGTGTTCAGGTCACATTCTTTACGTGTGCCAACCGCACAGTTGCAGCACTGAGTTTAATGCCAAGTTCAACAGTTGTATTTTTATTCAGAAATGCAGGCAAAAGCTATTTTTACAAAGTAGCCTGTTATTCCAAACATTTGCCCAGGGAATGGGAAACCACAGGCTTCCTTCTTGCTGTGGACTTTGCATTTCTGACTTGTGAGGAGAGCGTGGTGCCCTGCTGTGGAGCCGGCAGTGAGAGGATGCCATCCATCCTACCGTGACACTGAACCCTGGGCTAACAGGGCCAGAAAGGGGGGAGAAATCAAAGGAGGGGTCTGACTCCAGGCTGCAAACTGAGTCTACTCCTCAAAGCCAGAAGTAAAGGCAACTGAAGGCTCACTATCAATGGGCGCTCAGAGCTGGGAGCAGGGTCATGCTCAGACAAGCAAAACCAGTGGGTCAAGCTGTGCCAACTGGAGCAGGGATTCATGCTGCTAGGTTTTGTATGCTGCGCTTCATGCTAGAGGTGCCAGCATTTTGGGAAAGGCTGAAACTCTCCTAATTTATATAGCAGTTTTGAGAGCAAAATTCGACCCTAATTGAAAAATCTTACAAGTTCTGATGATACTCGGATTTGAGTGTTAAAGTGTGGGCCGTGGGAAAGGAGCTGCCCGTCTTGAGCGTTAAAATCTGTTTAGGTATTTCTGAGGCATCTGTCTCAGTGTCTGCTAAAGAAGAATAAATGGATGTGAAAAGCAAACAGCAATATCCAGAGTACTATAAACACCAAATAACTGCTCGTAAAAATTCTCCTGACGTTGCCCCTCAGGTTACAGCCATTTTATCAGTAGCCCTGTTAAAAACATGAGCTATGTAGAGTTTCCTAAACATAGACAGCCAGAAAAGCAAATTTTCATCTTTAATTTTATTGCGCTTGACAGTTGCAGATCAGGTCACATGAAAAGGAAGATAATAATGTATGTAATGATGTATATAGTGGTACTACTATGTCTAGCGTTTTTAATTGCAACTATGAGTAACTGACTTTAAAGGACAGCAACATTCAGGCAAATCATTTGCAGTATTAAGCAAAAAAATAAAATACAATAAAATGCAATAAATAAAGAAAATCCTATTCATTGAAAGCCTGGGCAATCCTTTTTAAGGTTTCAGTTTTTGTGAAAAAACAATACTAACACAGAGATGCAGGAAAATACATACTTCTGTACATACAGCTTTCTTGAAAAACTGTACCCTGGCTCAAGTTAGCAGAGATCTGATACTGAGTATCTCATCTCCTGGCTGTTTTTGAATCATATCAATTTATTATAGCTTCATATGACTGATATGTACTGATGGCCAGCCACAGAGTTTTGTTCACTTCCTTGTTTATCAGTCATGGATAACCAATGTTGATGTTATTTGATTAATTTTTTTTTGTATTCTATTTGAATTTGCTTTTTTTTAAGTGCTATGTTCAATTCTCTAGAATTGATTTGAAATAACATCTAGTATAACAAGTTCCCAGGAGACCAAGTGGTTTGAGTAATACATGTAATATAATTTAATCATGTTTTGAGTTTACATGTTAAACGTACCTCTATACCACTTGATTTATTCTTAATAAAGTAACAGTGAATTTGAGGTTGTTTTCAGCAAGCACTAGGCAGATCTCAAAATTATTTGAACACGTGAACACACAACTTCAACATTATTTTGCCTTTATCCCCCTGATAGCACTTGCATTTCTTGCCAAGGATGGCCAGTGGGAACAGAAAGCCTCCACCTCTGAAAGCAGTTAAGAAGTTGTCACTTTCAATTAAGAGTTGTCAGCTTGAGCAGTGGACATGCGCCCACAAGCCTTACAATTCCCTAGATTTTTCTAAAGCAATGCTTTCTTAGTGCTGCCACAGCAACATTGTAGTTGGTCTCATCTAATTCATTATTTTTTTCATTCTGAACATAAAAAACAGCATTATGTGGACCATTCCAACTGAATATAGCAGAAGGCTGGCAGCACAGCAATTTTTAAAAATGTGTGCTACTTTGTGAGCTATTTTTTGTTTTTCCTCTTTATTTTTCTCCTTAAGCCTTTCTCTTCTTAGCACGTAGGTGTAAAAAAAGCTGTAAGAGAACTGTGACCAAGTTAACTGTGAAGAAGCAGCTTCCTTTTTTTATTAAAAAAAATAATAATAATAATAATTTAAAATCACACGAGTGATAAGGGTACTTTTTGAAAATCACTGAATGATAAGTATCAGAAAAGAATTTTTGGATTAAGTTACAACAAAGGCTGAGAAGCAGTTTCATAATATGACAAGCCATGAGGCTTAACTTGGAATTAGTTCTGGCATTTCTAAAATGCCTCAATGAATGCAGAGTCCTGAGGTTCATTAGTGTTCCTTACTTGTATGGAAACCTCTGTCCCAATGCTGGACATGGAACAGAGAAGCCTTGAGAGAATTTAGAATAGCCATCTCCCCGCTCAACCAAAGATAAGTAATTTATCCAGAAAATGAGAAACAAAACCAAATACTTATCAGTACTGTCGATGCATCTTAATGCATCTGGCATTTCACAAGCCACTCTGGCTTTGCTCTTGTGGCTTATAATGATGCCATCAAGAAATATGAGATGTACCTGTATTTACCCTTAAACTGATTCAATAAAAATTAGTCTCACACAGCTGAGAACTGACCTGTGCCGTGCCTTTAATTTTCTTTTTTTGGCTGAACTGTGAAGAACAAAATGTTCCTTTATAAAATTACCAAATTAGGTTGCACACTTAAGTGGCATAAATGCATGCCTGATTTTTTAAAAAATACTTCCTTAAAATTCACTTTGGGAATTTTTTGCAAACCTCTCATTATACCTGCAATGCAGGTTTCCTTTTCATTCATCAACAAAATGTTAATGTTAGGTCTTTTGTAACTGCCTGACACAAGGAGATACTAAATTAAGATCATCATACCAGTTGACATGCTTAGGTATTAAGGAATCAGATGGAAGCATTTGTGCTTGAATAATTAATACAATCAAATGGTGTCAGGAAGGAGAAGAAGCAAGATAATCTACCTGACCTTTCTTGATTCATCAGATTTCATTTAATTCTTTTTTGCTAAAGCCATTTGCATTTCCTCTCTCATCTTGTAGATGAGAAATGAAATGAGTAGGAAAGAATTCATGTTGATAGGGTTTGGTCTTTCATGCTGTTGCTATCAGATCTCTGTCTGAGGTAGTTGAAAAGAAAAAGGATGGGCTCCTCATCTTTGAAAGGCTGTAAACAGTATGAAAAAATAGTGCCTTTAGGATAAATACACCAAAAGAAAAAGTTCACAGGTCCTGACAGAGTTCTGAGAGAGCAGAGGTCATCTATTAAGCATTTTCCATTACTAGCTAAAACTTTGATGCCTCCAATATTAAGATATTAATTCTTCAAGCTACACACACACACACAAACACAAAAAAAAAAAAAAAGAAAAAAGAAAAAAAAGTACAAAAGTACACCAGCAAACTAGGCTGTTTATGAGCATTCTGAGTCATCCTTTTAAGTAACTGCATTTCTTCATAGACATAACAAAACATATCCAAGCCTGTAAATGAAGGGTAAGACATTTTCACGTGAGGGGCAACTCACAACAGGAGATGGCGAGTGACTGTTAACTGGGTGGCTGTGCACAAGGGCAATAATCCATGATTTGGCTACCAATAATCTATTTAGACGGCAACCTGCAAGCGTAAAATGGAAGGAAAATGGAAAAACCTGCAAATCTGTGCTAATGCAGAGCCAGTTATTCCAGTGTCTTACATGAAGAGCAGAAAACAGTCTGGTAAGAACACCATGGTAAGAAGTTTTCTCCTTAGTAAGTGCCCTGTAAGTTTTTGTTTATAGCTCAGCTACCTATGGCTCATCTATGTAGAAAGGGTTTTTCACTTTTGGGGGGATTTTTTTTTTCAGGTATAGGCACAGGAATTGGCCAGGTCCTCCTTTTTTTCTCTCTGTAAAGCATCATGCTCTTGCTATGCTCGTGGGTGTGCCTGTGTGGGTATGTGCACACACATGCAGCATCTTCAACTGGCACTTTATAAATAAAAGTTTCCCAAAACATTTCTCAACAGGCAAGCTGCAGTCAGACAGACAACGAGAGCTACGTAAGAACTGATGATGAGGAGAGCTGCTTTCGGACAGACGATGAGGAAAGCTTAGCTGCAAACTTCACAGAAGAGTGGAACCAAGAGGTGCAGCGTCTCTTGACAAAAAATTCACATAACTAAGTTCTGAGGACTGTAGCACAGTACTTTTGTTCTAAGAGTCGTAGTTTGTAGATGTGTGTTTTGACAAAAAGACTTTTGTTTAAAGCTAACTTATATTAGCTACATCTTCTGTAACATGGCTCATTACCAGTGAAGAATACAGACTGAAGTACGTACTGCTGTTACAAAGGATGGCAGTATTAATAACTCACATAAACCCTTTGCACATGATATTGAACCTGTTCAGTTTACAATGACAATACTGTTTATAGATAGAAATTTGATTTCTGAATACTTTGAGATTTTAGTAGATCAGTTTACTATACACTGTACATTTTTTCCACGGAAGAAATAAAAAGCTGCGATTATGCATTTAACACTGAATGATTATACTCCTGAGTGTATATATCTAGTAGCCCAAAAATTGAAGTACCAGACTATATTTGCAATTTGTTTGCAAGTCTTTAAATTGACTTATACAAAATGTACTAAAATAATAATATAATTATTAATAATAACTAAAAAAATCTCTAATCTAGGGCTAATGTGTAACTTAGGAATGTTTCTTTCAAAATAATCTAACAAATCAGCCATAGAAGTTAGTGTAAATATTTTTTTTCCAAATAGCTATCATATACAAAAGGTGACATTCAAATGATATAGAATCTAGTTTTTAAATCAGCACAGATCTTCTTAAAACTGTGAACTATGTTTTGAAATACTCGTTGCTAAAGCTGTTTATAAACCACAGGTGCCATAAGATCCCTGAACTGACTGATGTTATGTATAATCTTCCATGGTATCGTTTCATTGATGTTTTAGCTTTAGTAAGCATGTGTTCAACAAATCGTCTCTTTCCATTTCTCTGCCCCTCCGACTCACCCACTCCATTACGTTATTTTTGAGGCCTTCAGCTTTAAATGTACAGGCTTAAAGTGCGCTTGCAACTGTTTTCTTTTTATTTCCGAATGTGTATTGCCTTAGCCAGCCACCAGATGTTCTGCATGCACTCTTGGAAATGTGTAGTGAGACTCTTTCAGAGCTGGATGGAGAATTAGCTATCAGTGAAAAGCACAAGAAAAGCAGAGGATTTTTTTGAAAGGACGGGCATACGGTTACAGGATTGGAGTTTTGTCCATTTTCCTAGCTCTCAAGAATAAAGTCATTTCAGAAGAAAGGGGACCTATCTGGCCATTTGGGATTAGGAAGTGAAACTGCTAGCTAAAACGTGTTTGCTCAGCTGTTACTACAAGCCTATGGGTAGTTCTGAGTAGGGACAGACACAAAATAGCTGGAATATCCCCCATGCAGTGTATTGCTTGGAAATAAAAATTATGCATGTATGGCATAATACATAGCCAATAATAGCCCACACGGAGAACTTGGAGCCAGTCCAGGACCAGCCAGACCCGAAGCAGGGCAGGAACATCAGTGCAACACTACTTGCTGGCCATATAGCCCAGCAGAGAAGCTCAGCGTGTTAGCTTGGGACAGCCTCTGTGCTAACATCATTGTACTGCACTAATGCAACATCGCTGCTTCCAGTACCTGGCTGACCTGAAGTGACATTGCCTAGCAGCCCCGAAAACAGTAACGTTTCATACAGATATTTCACACCAGCACAGTTTGCCTACAGCAAGTGATCAGATACCGATCTGAAGCAGGTTAACATGGTTTGTCTGTCCTCTCTTTCATGATTATGTGGATGTGTGCTGCTGTATTTATGTGAGATTGCTGTGTAGCTCAGCCCAGTAAGTTCACTTGTTGCTTGCACGCACTCCCCAGGCTCGTGGCTGTTTCCCTGGGCACTATGTGTTAGGGGATGAGTATCTGTATGAAAGAGCTGCTGCCATTTTTCACTTTCATATCGTATTATTGCTTATGCAGAACTCTTGTCCACATCTCCTTGCATATCTGGGCTTGGTCTCAGACATCCAAATGGATACTAAGGCATCCAGACATCTTCATGTAAACTTTTCATTTCTGCAGTCACTGGTCTTTGCTCCTGGGATATGCGCCGACCTGGCAAGGCAGGCACCATATCCTCTGATGCCCCCTCCTCTAACCTCCTCTCAGGAATGGGTGAGCCTCCACTAGTGCCTAGCACTCCACATTTAAAGCTAATCCAATGAAGCTGGAGATGTTGCTGTCAGCTCAGGATTCCAGTCAAGCATTTCCTGAACAGTGATAAAACAAGCTAGAACGCAGCTATGTGCAATGGCTGACTAATTCAACCCATGTCATGTTTACCTGTACCCAGAGTAATAGCTCCCTCCCATCACACTCATGTCTGTGTGACCATTATCACTACGCTTAAAATAGATGCAATAGAATAAATCCATTGCAAGGGCTTCCGGACTAGGGGTAACAAAGAAAGTCGATGCATCAAGCGCCTTTCTCTCAGCAAGGTGGTCCCCAGCAGGGCTGTAGGTCCCTCGTGCCCTGGAGCTCTGAGATGAAGCACCTCTTATTCGGCTCTCCAAATATCTATTTTAAGCATTTTCCAACTGTCAAGCTGGCTACATTTTCGCCCAGCTGGTCTTTGTCTGCTTGTTGAATATTATTTTGATTGTGGTTTGCGGTCATTAAAACAAACAGAGTTACAGAAGAGGTCCTTGGCATGGGCCTTTTCATAACTACCAATGGCCCACCACAGCAGTCAAATCTCTGGGTGGTTTTACTGTCACTGGAGGGAAACCAGTGGTTTGGATTCAGGAGACAGGGATGTGAAGATGTATATGGTCCTCGAATGTCCAAAGCAAAGGTGGAGAATGGGTTGTCTGTAAGTAGTAATGTTAACTAAACTGCATAAAAAGGTGTGTGGCCTTTGTTGTGATATAATATGTATTTTCTTATATGCATGAGCCAAATTGTTGCATCATAATTTATCACGTGTGTCTGCCTTTACTTTCAGTCATCTTCTCCCATCTTTATTGGTTCTTGGCAATTACTGTAGATAGACTTTGTAAATATTGCAACCCCAGGTTGCTGTAATCACATTGGTTCAATTCAGCAGACGGAGCTGTGAACAACGAGCACTCCACTGTGTCCTGAAGGCAAAGGGCATTTTTACCTTTGAACCAAAAAAAATATAATGTATGAAGAGTTACATCTTGAGGCTACTAACTATAAGACATTTTTAAAACTACTGTACTTGACACCACTTGAGACAGATACAGAGACACTAAAGATGTCACAATATTCATTGGTATTGTAACAGAACTGCTATTGTATGGGTTTTTTGTATTGCTGTTAAGTATTGTTTTGTGTGTGTGTGTTGGAACCTACTGGGGACATGTTATATTTTGAAGTGATTAAACTATTTAATTGTGTGTCTATATTTTGGAATGGAATTATTTCTTCATTAAAAAGATTTTTAAAAGTAATTTATGGAGCATCATGTCTGTGGCTTATTTTGGTTTCGTAAATCCATGGAGCCCAAGGACAGTTTGTTTCTGTAGGAAAACAAAAAGTTTCCCTGCGGTGCAGCAAGCAGCCTTTGCTTTGCCATGTTTTCTCCTCCACCTCTGCACAAGAGAACTGCTTCCACCACTTTCCCCAGCACTTTAAGCATAGCACTGATCAGCCGCTGCTTTCCAGCAGCCCGGGCAGTTTCTTCTTTCTTAAAAGAGCAGAGAGTTGCAAAGCAAGATGACGAGCTCTTACCTAAAGCAACAAGTTTGTGTTGTGGTGAAGTACACCAGGCATGGCAAAGGCAGCAGGGAGGCAATCCCAGCTGTGCTTTTTGTGCCTGCAGTGCCGGTGGTTCCCCATGAGATGGTTTATTGAAGGTGTGCTGCTCTCCTGCGATGGCAGCAGCCCTTGCCAGTGGATGCATTACAGCCAGCCACCACAAAGCATGCCCCTGGCAGCTCAGCACAGCCAAGACATCCTTGTGTACAGACAACGTTGCTAACCATCCAGTTAATTACACCAGGGTGGGGTCACTTAGAAGGAAAGCAGCACCAGCACATTAAAAATAATCCTGTAAATCATACCATGCAGTGAAATATCCCAGTATCTGGGAAGCAGATAAAACCCAGTACACTCACTCCTCCTTCCAAGCTTCCTGCTGTGGTAACCTATAAATCACCAAGGTTTATTTGCCCTAATTCCCCTGTCTACGTGGTGACATTCTTCAATAAAGGCGATCATTTTACACTGTAAATTATTTGCCATATACTCTGAACTTTGCCTCCAAAATCCCAATCCAAATTCACAGCCACAGGATTGTAATATATGATGACATATCATCAGCTCATGAGGATAACTCTGTTTTATCCATGCATAATCCCAAATTGCTGTATTTCTTCCTAACCCACAGTCAGACTATGGCCTTTTGGGAACAAAGGAACAAATGGAAAATGATTTATAGGCATAGGCTGTTTTCCTCTTTACCTCTCAGTTACTCTAGCGAACTTCTGTTCCCTATGAGGAAAATAGACTCATACAGGAAGGAATACAGCGGTTTCATTTGCAAAAAGAAATTAAAAGAGTAGAAAATAATATATAAATAAGTCGTCTTTAGATCTGGTAAGGTGGCACCTTGGCTGCATCATTTCTGAGCTGGGTGACTGAAAGCATCTGCAATTCCCTGAGACCATCTGGGAGGTTCATTCAGCAGCACATGGATCTATGGCCACTTTTCCACAGTCTGTGTTTGAACTGCCTGTTGCTCGGCAGTTGAGTTGCAAGCCAGGTGAAAACTTTGTTATTCTGTAAGAGAACATTACAAGGACTATGAGGCTGAGCCTATCGCCAAGACAGGTTCAGTGGGTGGGGGAGGAGAAATCTTACATCTCCAACCAATTTGAAGAGATGGAGCTGGTTGTTGAGGACAATTTCATTAATGAGGAAGGAGTGGGAGGATGTCATTAATTTGGTTATGGGAAAGGAATGAACACAAGGCAGGGTTGCTGGCCTGCCTGAGGGAGGGACAGGAGTGGGGAAAGGAGCTGGATGGGGCTCCCAGATGGGCATGTTGGCAGGCAGAAAGTGCACCAGGGAAACTGGCAGGGGAGCCCTGCAAGACACATCATGCAGGCTTTGAGATGAGGTGACTACTGCTGAAGACTAAAAGGATGGGAAATGTGAAAAAGTAGTTGTTGTTGTTGTGTGCCTTGGAAGGAACTGAAGGAGGCTACAGCGTATTTTGTCATTGGCACGTGGCCTTACGGAGTGTGGTTTGCTGTTTTCATACAACACAATTTACCACCAGCAAATTAGTTTCCTCGTGACTTACTTTTTTTTACAAGACACTTAGCAGTGGGCAGATGGCAGATGTGCTAGGCCTGCTGCTCATTATACTAATTGCCAGCCACAAAGGCCTCCCATTAATGCTCCTGCTTCCCTGCCTGCAATAGCCCAACCCTGCGTGCAGCCTGCCTAGTCTGTGAGGAGAGTGGCCTCCTGTGAGTATGTGTTTTGCGTGGTTTTCTTATCACTGTTTGCTTCAGCTTCGGGCCGTCTTGGTACATCCCCTTCTGAAAATATCACACATGGTTTCCGGCTTGGGGATGTGTGTTTGTATACCCACATTTCCCAGCCTTCTGCCCGTGCTCCACCAGGCCTTCACTGGAGACAAGTGCTGTGTCAGCCCAGGAAAATGGCTGCCCAACGAGGCCTCCTCGGGCTGCTGCTTTGCCCCAGTGGGCTCCATTCCTAGGGCCTGAAAGACCTTGATTCTGCTTGGACCTGAAAAATAATACCATATTGTACTGCTACAGAGTAGGAAAGTAGTATGTGTGGGTGGCATTACCCACTCCCTGAGTTGTTTTTACATTTGATACCACAAATGTGCTCTCCCCCTCAATGCATTTGTCCCAAGCCCCCCTGAGCATGAAGCCCCCCAGCGAACTGCTTGTTTCGGTGCAGGCTGATCCCAGAGTGGGTGCAGGCAGTAATTAGTACTCCAGGGGACTCCCCTCACTGCATGCTTATCAGAGAACACTGCAGCAGAAGAATATTTTATGCTATGTTTTGGATCTAAGCTTTCACAAGTTAACTGAGTTCATATACAAATGCGAGAAGAAGAAATGGGGAACAATATTCTGAGGCCTTGATTGTAAGAAATGTACTCAGAAAAGCATCTGTTCACCAATTAAAAGCTGTTTTGTAAAGGCTATACAAAGTCTGCACAGTTCTAGCAATGGTTGTTTGCCCGGCAAACTGATAATGCAAAAATTAACTTGTTTTGGCTTCATGTTGGGGTTACCAATGCTGATAGTGCCTGCGGGACTGGAGGCAGAAAAGTCAAAACATCTTATGTTCAGGTTCATGTGGGGATCCACCCCTTAACCTAAAGGGAGCAAAACTGGAAAAGAGTGGCAGACACAGAGCAGAAGTCCCACAGCTTCCTCAAAATCCTGCCAGCCCTCAGCATTTTCCCTCTCTTGCCGTAATATGGATTATAAAATCAATCCATTTCAGTCGTCTGGGCTCTGAGATAAAATCTTTCCAGTCAAATCAGAAAAAATAACAATATTTATTCTCTCACCTCTGAATATAGAATTTGGCCAACGTAACTTAAAGCCAACACATTAAAAAAATCTGGGAAAGGCAAGGATTGGATTTTGTTGAGCGTCTTTGTCATCCGCTGTTGCCTAGGTATCCGTATTTAAAATTCAAAGGCTTGTTTCTAGGACTTATAAACTGTAGAAATAAGCAAATTCTTTAAAGAGAAGAGGACTCAGCTTTGCTTTGATACATTTACTTTGTTGTGCTGATTTGGACATTCATGGTCTAGTGATGACACAGGAATGTCGATACCCTGCAGGAGCATTTCCCTTGCTTGCTTCAACCAGTTTTGTATGCCTAGCTCTGCATGATCGCTGGCACACGTACACTGATGGGTTTGTTCTTGCCATGTTGAATGAGAAATCCCAGGCTGCACGGGATGAGTCAGAGAGCAAGCGGCTCTCCTACCCAGTCTGGATGAGTCGGGTTGCTCTCATTCCCACTGCAAGGGAAGAAGGCGCATGAGCCGTCCTTCCCCAGGCAGCAGAGAGCTGTGCAGCACATGCCCTCACACCAGCCTCCCAGAACACGGCTGGCCATACCCTGCCAGGGCAGTACCACTTTGCACCTCAGGAATTGCCATTCCCTGGGGTGAAGGTTCTGATTTTACTGCACAGCAGCCTCCAAAACCCCTGCCTTTGGTTTTATATCTTCGGAGCAAGCAGCTGCTGCAGAGGATGTCAGAGCCCAACCACAGCAAACACAGGCAGATGTCTCTCCTCTTCTGGAGGTGGGATGCTCCAGGCTAAGAAGGAAAAAACATGAGGGAAATATAAAAAGAAGAAGGATGTTCACCTGTTAACACAATGTGTCAGGAGGCATAACTTATGGGCTTCGGGCCAATTTAATGTTAAGATCCAAATAGACAGTAGCTATCTAGAATATCAGCCATATGTGCTTGCCCCATAGCCTCATTTGACTGAAGCAGCAATAGTGCAGCATTTCTGATCAAGAAAGGACTTTTCTTGAAGGGCACAGTAGCAATGAAAATATTCATTCCCTATGGCCTATGGATGCATTTCATTACCGTTCAGTGATACCATAGCTGTAACTCCAGAGAAAAATATTTTCAATGTACTGTATGTCTACAGTACATTTTAGTTACTCTAAAATTTCTGGTCTGAATTTTGTCAAACACATCCAAATCCAGCACTTCCCTTCATCTAATTTACCACAGAAGCGTGTGGACGTGTCTTTAGCTACATAAACCTAATTATGCTCATGGAGCCCCAAAACTGACAACTAAATTACCATCCCAGAATACTTGCAGAACAAAGCTTAAACAGAAGTGTTGCAGCTCGGTTTGTTGGACCAGCAGTTTGAAAAGAAAGATTGTTATGCAAATTCCATTTGGAAATTATTAACATGAGCAGCGCTGGAGAACACAATCCTTTCATTTTATTAAAGGGACTCCACCTTATTATAAACATGTTCTGTTTCTGGTTACATTATCATAAATAATGCAGGTATAGGAGGTATTTTCAGTAGAGTAGACAGGTTTTTGAAGATTTCTCATACAATGCAGTCCTAAAAGAAATGTAAAGTATTCTTTAAAATCCAACATCGATTGTAAGTGTGATTTCTTTCCCCGATAAAGCTGCAAGATTTTTGCTCTGGAAGCACGTGTGTTCAACAGAAAGTTGGCACTGTTCATAAATGAAATCACACTGAAAATTAAAGATACCTCTCTCCCTCTGATGCTGTTCACTTTATATTAGCTGCCTGAAGTCACACAGTCAGGTAAGGTCTAAAATCTCATAAAACCTGAAACCCATGAAGATCTGTTGTTAAATAGGGGTGGTGCGATATATCATGCAAGAGGTAATCTCTCTCATGGTTGTGACTTTATTTGCTTGCAAATCTTTCACAGCTGCAAGAACAGATATACCTTCAAGCCAAAGAAGGGTAAGTAAGTGTTTTGGAAACCAAGGCAAGGACATATTGAAGATGTAAGTCTTCTTTATATTAATTGTTGTGTCTATCTACAGGGGTTAAACTGTCTATCCTAGTTGAAATTAACATTACTTATATGCTGTTAACATTATTTATACTTGTTTATCTGTAGCACAGTAACACTTTGAACAATTAATCAATATAAATCCAGTCCTCATAGAAGAACATTGGCACGAACCTACGGATAACACTGATACATCATCCACTGATCTGAAAAACAAAGCTCAAATTTTTGGAAACATGGATAAAGGCCATTTTAATAATTTGTTAAGTGGTAGAATATGGAGACAGTTTCAACTTTTCCTTTCATTTCTAAAGAATTTACAAATTAACATCCCACAGATGTGAAATGGTAGAAAACATGAGTTGTTTTAAAAAAATACAAACCATCTAAGTTAGAGGGAGTGCATGGAAAAACAAACAAACAAACAAAAAACACCATTCAAATGACAACAGAAAATGCAGAGACATGAACATGCATTTCTTAACAGTAGTCACTGGCACATCTGCCTTTTAAAAAAGCACGCAGTGTTCCCACTGACAGCTGTCTGCTGGTTTTTTCTACCAGTAAAGCAGAAATTAAGTAGTGAAGTTGTAAAACTAGAAGAATTTGAGAAAAATAAATATGCAATAAACTGAAAAGGCTGGGGTTTACTTGTTGCAGATAAGGGTTTTCCCATAGGAATTAATAGAAAGAATGGGAGAGTGGTGTCACATTTTTCATGACAAACAAAATACCCGACGAGCACAGACTTTTGGCATGGCATTAGGCTTCAGATTTTGAACAGCCCTTTTCACTGCGTGTAGAGACAATAATCCTAGTGCGATGTGAGCCAAGTCCCCGGCATGCTGCATGATTTTCAGCCATCGTCTCATTCCACCCCACAGTCCCAGCTACTGTATGACTTGGTATGAAACCTTGGTGCCTTGGTTCGCCCTGTGTTCCTACAGGGAAACTAAAGAGCAATGGTGAGTGAAACCAGGAAAAAAATAAAAATCATTTTGGAACGATTTTGAAGCGTTTCCCTGAGTTTTTATGGGTAAACAGTTAATTCATGACTAAGGGATGGTTAAAATATTGTCCTTGGCCATAGTCATATCTAAACCCCTGCTGCTGGCTTTTAATTTATGGCCAACAAGCATCCTTCTTGCTGCCATTGCTGTATTTCCTCTTCTCCTTCATGCTCCTCATCTAACAAGTTGTTTTTTTTTTTACCAATGTCCAAGCAGTGATCCATCCCAGCTGCACTGTGTCCTCCTCCAGGCCCTGGTCAATGCACATGTTCTGCATTTTGTCCTGCTCTTCTCCCCGGTGGGACAGTGGTGGGGTAGGAGCAGTCTCCTCACCCCTGGGGGACCAGGAGGCACTGCATGCTCATGTCTTGGACTTGAGGTGAAATACCTGTCTGAAGTGCACCCCGATGAGCTCTGTGGGAGGACGGTCTCCTCCCTGGCTTTGGGAAACTTGGCACTGAGTCACGATTTTCCACCCCCAGCAGGCTCTGTGGCCTTCCCTGTCCTGCAGTGCTGTGCTGTGCCAATGGTTATAATCAGGACTAACACTTCAGGGCTTCAGATCATTACCCAAGGGTCTGAGAGAGACCCTCTTCTTCCCATCCCACCACCTGGCTTGTGAAGGGGAGGAGGGAATTACCCCGATGCGGGACAAGTCCTTCCCAGAGAGGTGGCATTTAGCTGAATGCTGAGGTTCAGTGAGGCTCACAAAACATGAACTGTGACCGCCAAAAAAGAAAAGATGAATTGTTTTACCCCATGCTTTTTGATATTTATGTGGTGCAGCGAAGGCCTTGGCTTTGATGGCTTTGAAGTTTTTCTCCTTCAAGAGTGTCTTTGTTTTCTGCATGAGACGTTTACCTCTTGTCTAGCCTTGAAAATGCTGGTGTCTGGCAAGTTGGAAAAATTACAGCTTCACAAGAGCATCAAGATTAAGCAATTAGGAAGGAGAGGAGCTTTAGAAAGCCTACAAATTTTTGCAGCTGGCTGCAGCCATGAGAATATAAACTTGTCCAAGCTTGGAGTCACTTACAGCACGAAACTGGTACAAAAGAGCATAGGTGCAAATGTGAAAAAGCCCTTTGTTCACTGATCTCTTGTCTTAAATGCCTGTTCTAACGCAGTGATGAATTAACATTTATAGGGTGCCTCTGTGTAGGTTTATAAACCACGGCACTTCTTAGCACATGGCAGCTGGGGTTCCCAGCCAACCAGCACCTGCACATGCAGAAGAAAACCCGTCTGGCTTCATCACAGTTATGACGTTACAGGAAAAAATATAGATATATATGAGAGGGTTTTTTCTCTTTCAAGTACTTGCATTTGAACTTTTAAAATGCACCAAACCAGATGATTACAAAGAGCCACAACACCCCTTTAAAATATTTGTCATGGTAAGTAACCATTAAAATCCATTTAAATGCCCATACACTTACTCTGTTTTTCCAATTTTGTACACAGTTTTATCATTCAAAAAAAAAAAAAAAAAAGTGGATTTTTAGTTATTTTATGGATTTATTTTTTTTCAGCTGAAAAAAAATGGTTGTAAGAAAGAAAATTGCCTTTTCAGAGAAATATTGTGAGAGCTGAAGGGAGAGATCCACAGGAACACATGTGCTATGTTAACACAGCATTAACTCATTCTAAAACAAGAAACTTCATAATTACTTGCTCTCTATTTATTAATAAACTGCATTTGGATAAGTGCAATCAGTCCAGAACTTTGCTGACATCAGAACTGGGCAGGAAAAGGGGAGAGGGGTGTGTGCACATGAGGGGGGCAGCAGGGCCACCTACATGCCTCTTGTGTCCCAGGTTCATTTTGGCTTTAAGGAGGAAGAGAGTTAATGAGACTGAGTTGGTGTCAGGTGTGGTCTTCTCTGTTGGTGCCTATTTATGAGAACTACAGGATAGAAACTGAGGCAGAGGGACAAAATGCAGAGTACAACAGAGAGAATGCATTAATTTTGGTCATTTTGAGTGCTTTAAGTTTGGGTTGTTTGACTGCAGAAGTGGTGTGAGAAAGCAGGGCAGGTGCACACAGACTGCTAAGCCCATGTCCTGACATGCTCTAATGCTTCCTCTGCTGCATCAGCCTTACAGAGAACAAACGACCCCATAATCCAGGGAAATGTTGCTGGGGAGCTTTCCTAACTCCCAGGGGACCGTTCAGCTCAATGTTGGGCTCTTCAGGGTGCACAGAGGCAGTGCTGCTGGAGCGAGGTGGGGATTTCAGGGGGCCGGACGGTGCTGGAGAAGTTAGCAGCCAAGAGGGAACGTGCTGACAGCGTTATTCCTCTCTGCTAACAGCAGCGTTAGCACTGGTTAAGCTGTCACTCCACACTTGCTAAAGCTGCCTATTTTGCTCCGGCACCCATCAGGACTTTTAACGTGACTTATCCACCCCAGTGGCCAGCAGCTGGTGAGTAAGCGAGTCCGGCTAAGCGGTGCCTGAGTCAGTGGGCTCCTGGCTGCTGTGGCTCCTCTGCACAGGAGGCCACGCGCTGCTGCTGCTGCGCGGTGCAAAGCTCAGCCAAAGATCACAGTGCAGCTCCCTGGCCAGCTCCGTTAGACATCTGCTCTGCTGACATTTCTCCCCTCTTAGCTCAGAAAGAAACCCCAATTAATCTCCCTTGAATTCAAATTCACGGCTTCCAGAAATTGGTTCAGTCAGCAATGCCTGCGCTCCTCGTGCCCGGTTTATCCACATGCCTCCTGGCTCTGCCTGTGTATCCAGAAGCCAGCATGCTTCATAGCCCCAAGAGCTAAACCCCATTGCACCGTTCACCTAGTCCTTTGACACATTCCTCATCCTTTCCCCTGTGCTATATCCTTGCATGATGGTTCCTAGCAGAAATGGCCATAAAACCTGTTGATGAATTAGGGACTGTGCCCCCAGTAGCTCCTGGAAGCAATAAAGAAGCTTTTTGTAATTAGTAACAATAAGCAAAGCTTGATTAATAGGATGGGAAGGCAATATTAAGGAAATTTCTAGTTCATTAGTGGAGTAAGAGCTCCAAGAAATGTAGATCGTACTGCTCTCACCTATGCTTAGTCAAACAATGAGACAAAAATGGTGAAATCTCTACTAAAAATAACTGATTTCGGTAGTACTCATAAAAATATTTAAATTTCTTAGCAATATATATGAGTGGATTTTCCTCTGTTGCCAAAATTAATAAACGTTATCACGACGCCACAATGTATGTGCCCCACTTTGTGTGACCCTTTGCTGGTCAATAATCTTTCGTGATACATAAAATTAAGTAAAAGATGTTCGTTCATCCTTGCCTTTAACACAAAGTTTAAGAGATTTTCAGTTGTCTGTGGGGTCAAATATTGCTGTTTTATGATGCCCATAGCCAGGCATGCAGTAACCCTGCTGGGGCTTTCTGTGGGTAAGGTGAGCAGAAAAGCCACGTTTTTCCCCTTCAGACCTCACATGAAATTGAATTTAGCCAAACAGCCCAACGCTTGATGTTTCTGTCCTCTCTACAGCCACTTGAGACGTGCTTCCAGTGTATTTTTAGTAAGAATAATGCGGTCACCCTGCACAGACCAATATTTTGTCACATCAGACCCTGTCTCCCCACAGAATGAGGAATAACTGGCAAAGCTGTTGTAACAAAGGGCAGATGTTCACTTTTGACTATTTTAGTCATTTTCTCAGCCAACCTGCTATTCTAACTACACAACGCAAAGATTTCTGTGTTTCTTGCAGACCTACAGGAGGAATGCTTTTGGCCACTTGTATGATTTAAAGGGTGACTTTTATTGAAGGAGAGCTTGCTGTATCAGCTGCTCTTCTGACTTGTTTAAGGTCTCATTCCCCCGAGTACTCCCCAGGGAGCCTGGTCGCCACCTGCACCCCATCATTACCGGTCCCAGAGGATGCACTCAGCCCAAATCCCAGGCTCGCTGTGTACTCCCAGCCCTGCTCCCCTGGCGCAGCTCTATTTATTTTGTCCTCTGCCCTCCGTCAGATCTCTGCTGTGGTGACTTGGAGGCAGAAGGGTCGGGTTTGTACAGCCAAAAGCTAATTAATTAGATCAATCTCTTGAGGCCTATTTGTAAGGGAAAAACACTTTCTAGTATTAATTTGCTTCAGTAATGTAAATGGTGTGTTTCTGGCTCTGAGTTCTCGGTCGCAGTTTCCATCACTTTCACATGTCCATGGACCAGTAGTACACCCGACAGCCAGGCTGAGCCTTTGAGCTCCTACTGCCTCATTAATCTTGGTGCTATGGCTCAGATCTAAACTCTTATCTGTTCCTATCTGCACTAGATACTATTTTAATTTTTATTATGAAAGTCCACTGATGCCAAGTAGCGTTGTACACTGTGCAGCTGCTCAGGCTAATATATCATAAAAATCCAGCCTTATCCACACGTCTTGTTAACTCCTCCTTCTCCGTGGATCTTCCTGACGTTACTTGTGCTGCAGCCGGATAATCGAGGCAGTGACTACACCTACCTTGCACATCCTCCCCCAGGGCACTTCTGCCTTCAGATCTCCTGAATAGGCACTTTGGCTCCTGGCCCTGTCCTGTGCCAGCATCCAGAGAGCAAAGGAGCTCCACCACACCACCACCACACCACACCAGTCATATCATGGCTCTGCTACCTACCAGGCAAATTAATTTTAAGGCCGTGAGTATCTCACCTTGTGCAAACTTACTTCATGAAAAGTCTCCTGTAATAAAGCAGTACTGACAAGGAGATAAACACGAAGAAAACCATCTTTTAAGTTCTGGTCTTCCCTCTTCTTCTGCTTTAAGTCTTTTGGTCAGTGAACATGTTCTGCTTTGGAAGGCCAGTTATCAAACTAAAATGAAACGTGGGATGGAATAGGACAAGAAGTACTTTTTTTCTAGCTACTGACTAGAAAAGTCCTGCAGAGGAGTGATGTGCAATACAATGTGGTGCTTGTGCCGTGCCGAGCTTTGCTGTCTGTCAATTACCAACCTGCCAAAAACATCAGATGTAGTTTTATGGACGTATAATTCTTAAACAGCTATGCTGTCTCATATGCCCTGGTCTGTGGCTGAATGAAGCTCACAGAAAGCCTGTCTCCTGCATGAATGGAAGCAGAAGAGGTCGATACCGGTTCCTCAAACAACTGCCGATTTACAGTAGGAGACATCCGTCAGATAAAATGATTAAGAGATCAGCTTTCCAAACCATGACCCCGATCGGCCAGCAAAGATGCGGAGTGTGGGCACTAGTATGACTGCATCTGTCAGGACGTATTAGCGCTGAGAAATC
This sequence comes from Anas acuta, assembly GCF_963932015.1. Lineage (NCBI taxonomy): Eukaryota > Metazoa > Chordata > Aves > Anseriformes > Anatidae > Anas > Anas acuta. The sequence continues at coordinate 112,837,102 of NC_088980.1, read as the reverse complement.
ATTACCCACCCTAGGGAGGAAAATTAGCAAAGGAAACCATCCCTCCCCTCCCCCAGTTCTAGTCTGAACCATGCAAATGGGATTTCCAACAAGCAGCAGGAGGAAACACTGCAAAGCTTTTCCTTACTGCTGGGCAGCCATTCACTTTCCAGACCTGTTCCAACAGAAACAAAAGGCAGTGAGAATAAAGTTTGGCAAGAGTGATTTATTTTTTTTTCTTTAAAGAGAGCTTATCCTGGCCTCCCCAGCCTGCCTTTTGTAAGAAGTGGGTTTAAAAGACCTGTGAGCTACTCTTTCCTTTTGGTTTCGAGGTCACTTTTACTGAACAGTGATAGCTTTCAGTTCAAATGATGCAACAAAACACAATTAATAAACTAAGAAGGATTTTCATTTTTCTATTTTATTGTTGTTGTTTCATTACTGGTTCATATTCCTGGTAAAAGAGGCTGGCTCTGGAAAGGCTGATGTCCTTAAATGAAAGCACAGAGTAATTTTTAAGGGGTGTTATATCTGAACCAAACCTATTTCACAGGTAAAGAAGGTGGGTGAAAAACTTTCACTAATTCTAGACATGCAGTTCAAGGAAAAAAGGGGCCTGATTTTAAGAGAAGATATTGTCTCACTGAATGCCAATTTTTTACTTTTACCCATTCCATTTTTTGTTCAGATTATTATTTCAGACCTTGATATGCAGCCCTGACTGTTGTCTATGATGTACAGATCAAAGTCTTCTGTGGTGGAGAGGATGGCTTCCTTGCTCATTTCTGGGTCTGGTACCATCCTGAGCTCGTAGGAGGTGTGAAGTTTTTGGTAAAAAGATGGAAATTTTGGCACATGACATTGACAGACAGATTATATCTTCTTTTGAAAGATCTTGTTAATGTAATTTTCTTTTCTGTATATTTTTAATAGTGTGATGCTTTTGGAATGCTTCTCTTTTCATGTACTACATCAGAGTATATATAGAAAGGAAAAATATATCTGTGTCATACACTACAAAGGGGTGTTTCTTCTACTTGGTGACAAACAGACAGTGGTAATGGAGAGAGGTAAGGAGAGAAAAATCTTTGAAGGTAAAAATTTAACTTTTCTCCCCCAGTTATGTACCAGAGTGAAGGCAGAAGGAACAAGTGTGTGTGAAAGCAGAGCGCTCAGGAAAACCCTTGACAAACATCCTGGGAAAAAACGTGGCTCTGCTGAGTGACTTTTGCTACCAACTTCTACTAGGTGGGTGGCTTGCCAGCTTGTCCTACAGTTCCTGCTGCTAACTAGAGGGCACCCTGGGGGGCTATTTTTAAATAAATCCCCAGCAGCATACTTGCAAAGACATCTTTTACAGAGGGAATCCAAGATGGAATGGAAACTGTGACGCAAGCACAACATGGATGTGGGGGATTTTGTTGAGAAAGCCAGACTGTCCCCAGTTGCCATCTGCATCCCACTGGTGGTGGCAAAGCTGAGCATATCACTGCACTGTGGGTATGGCTTTGTGCTAGGGAAGTCTGCTTACCTCGAGCATCTTTTCTTTAGAAACTGGGGGTGGTTCTGCTACTTTTATTTTTAGCTCATGCAAAATTCTCAGACAATAGTTTTTCAAGTGGAAAAGAATCAATTCTTTGAATAAAAGCAAATCATAAAATAGGCCTGGCCTTGCTTCTTTTGGCCTCTGAGCTCTCTTCTAGTCATTCTTTTGAGAATGAGCAATGCTGGGTGTGGAAGCTCACATTTGTCAATGAGACTGTCTTGACTGTGAAAAAACAGAACTGTAGGTTAATCCGAGGCACACAGCAAACTGAATAAACACAGCAGTGGTGGCAGGTACTGTGAGAACAGAAAATGAAGTTTCAAGGCAAGAGACAAAAGTTCAAGCTGAGGTGACGCAGTTACTGAGTGTTTACCTTGGCCCAGCGTGCAAGGCTGTAAATAATATAGTGTATTAATACACTGGCATGCCTTCAGCCATCACTGTTTCAGCAAGAAGCAATTACAACCTGCCACGTGTTTCAGAGAGTGAGATGCTACAAGGTAACATCAGCCCCAGTGTCTCTCCAAGCTTGGTTCATGGATGACTGAAGATAAAGGGAAGTCCCCCACTGGCTTCCACAAAGGTTAGCTCAAGACCTATGGACATATGAAACACGAAACAGCAAGCATCTGTCACCTCAACAGCATGGAGATGACAGAATTCATCCAGATTTCATTATCTGTGTTCAGCCAGGTGTTGGATTAATGCAAGTCTGTGCTTTTGTTCAAAAGGTATTCCTCTGGATTCTCCTTCAGTGTCCAGGAATGGAAAATGTGTGCAGTTTTACACCTCCAGGAGTGGAGCCCACTTTGAAGGCACCCCTTCCTTCGCAGCATTTTTAGCTCTTCATTCTCTCTCAGCAAATTATGTATCAGGAAGGACTCCCATCTCACCACCAACAGCTGTAAATCACACAGTGCCTGATCTTATTGCTCAGAGCGGCTGTGAGACCACAGGCCCGGCCATCCACGGCTACTGATGGGCCTGATCGCTGCGTGTCATTGGCAGACGTTCCTCTTCTTCTGAGGGAGGGGAGAAAAAAGTCAACATGAAAGTGAAGAGGTTGAGCCTGCCTTTTAATGCTTTGGCTGCTAGCTGGTTTTTGTTGGACAGGAACACAAAAACAAAGGAGAGGCTCAGCCCAAGGCTGAGATCTTTGGACCAAATTCACCCTGGCACAAAGCAAGAGCAGCTCCCTTTGAGAGCTGTACCTGCCTGCACACTGTGTGAAGTATTTCCATCCTGGAGGCTTTGCCCACATGCTCTCTTGAAGCAAGCTTGCTGCTTGTCTCCTCTTTTGGCAGCAGTTTGGGGATAGGAGAAGACAAAAACTTTTGATCTCTGGTACGAAGGAGCAAAATGAGCAAACGCCAGCAGATCTCAGAAAGGGGTGAAGATGGTGTCCCTGTCGCTACATGCCCCCTGAACTGCTGGGTCTGTCCCATGGCCATCCTGTGGAGGAGCAGCCCTGGTGCGCCATGCTCCTCCTCTGCAGCCCTCACTTTCCACTGCAGTGCATGGCCCTGTCCCAGAGGCAGCACGAGCATGGGCTGGGACAGCAGGACAACTTTCTGCAGCAGTGAGAGTGGATCCAGGGAGATAGGGCAGGGACTTCCCGCATTTTGTTGTGCTGCTTTCCCTTCAAAATCTGTCAGAAAAATACAGTCATAGAAAACAAATGTGGAGAAAATCTGGAAGCATGTTTAGGTGCTGAGGCGGGGGTACCATGGAAAGGGGAAATCCCTGGAGATGGCTTAGTAGACTCAAAGGGAACAGCAAACGCTTTAAGCATTTCCTTGCAAAATAATGCAGAAGAATTGCTTGAGCTACTGGCAATGAAAAAATTATTTTAAACATTTAGCTTCTTTCCTCTCACTGATTTTTTCTACAAATATACCCAATTGTTTATGATTTCCTTTTTTAAATTAGCCCATAAATGTTTTATATGAACACAATTCAGCCTATGCATGCTTTTGAATGCTGTATGGCTTTAGCTTTGAGTGTTTGCTTACACTGATTTGCTCCGTGTTCTCTCATTGCTCATCTAAACAACAGAAGTTATTTTTCTTCTGTACCATAAGAGTGAGCCTGCACAGATGGAAAGATCATTTGTTACTATTTTGCTGAGAACATACAAGTGACCACGTAAGAGATCCACATTTCAGATAAGAGGGAATGCATTTATTTCCCCAACATATTTTTAGGCTGTTGTAAACCTGTTGCCCAAGGAAATTGAAGCACTCCCTGCATTACATTAATTCTCACAGAACTCCAGTGTATTCTACCCACCTTTTACAAATAACAAAACATAGGATCAGGAGGACATCAGTGATTTGCCTTGGCTTACACAGAGAGAAGTTGAAGAAAAGCAAAGAATTGAAGGCACATATTGCTGCAATGGAATATTCTTTAGCAGCGAAGCCATTCTCTACTTTTCCAAAATGCTGTCTTCTGATAACTGGTGAAAGAACAAAATTAATTTTTTTTATTATTATTATTATTTTTATTTTTCTATTTCTATAGTTGAATGGTGTGAGATTAAGATGTAGGTCAAGCAGTAAACTCCACTTGGTGAATTCATCCAGTACTTACCCCATCTGCTTTTCCAGAGGAATAAAAACAATGCCTATCTGTCCGTCTGCTTGTGCTGGCATACCCTCTTAATTTTCATTTTCTTCAGAAGTAATTCCTTTGCTCATATTTCACTAATCGAATATGTTCTATAGATCAATTTTCATTACATTGCATTTCTGCCTCGCTGGTTATGAGGAATGAGCCATGAACTGTAGACCATATCTCATCCTGGCCAGGGGAGATAATCAAAGGGATGGTTACATCTGCTTCCTATACAGTCTGATAATTTTAAGCAATAATCTCTTCTTTTTCTCTCTCCCTTCTGACCCCTGTGAATATGACTTATTTTTCAGAGCTTCAAATGAAGGAGGAGGAGGGAAAAATAAAGCTACATACAGCACCATTCTGCAGCTCGCATTAACAACTTCATTCATCGATTCTCTCTTGGATTCTGAACTGCAGTAGAGAAAATGACATTCCTAATCTTTTAATTAGAATTTTTTAATTTAACTCATATGAAGTTACACTTGATAACACATAGACACAAGTGGGACACTTAGCAGAGGGAGGTCCTGTACAATTTATAAAAACTGTCAAGGAGCCTCTGTTGGTTCTTGGTATCTTTTAATAAATCAAAAAAAAAAAAAAAAAAAAAAAAAAAGTGTTGAGGAAGAAGCACTGTTTCATAATGCTGCCAGAGATTTATCTGCAAATTGGAATGATGCAATCTATTGTACCTCAAGATTATCAGAAAACAGCTGTGAATATGTTTATTATCTACCATCTTCTGGACTCTTTTGGCACGTCAGTGTACTTTCTTACCATGCAATATCACTCAATTATTCAGAAACCCCAAATCCCTCAAAAATCATGACCTTGATTTAAAAACCATGAGATTAAAGGTGTGAGGTGTTTTTTTGTTTGTTTGTTTGGTTGGTTGGTTGGTTTTGTTTTTTGTTTCATTTTGTTTTACTAAATTCTGGGAACTGAACACACAGGCTTCAAAGTCCTGAGTACAGCAATGTCCCCCCTTTCTCTCCTGATGAAGGTTAATGTAAGATCACAAGAACAGATACACTGGATCAGATTCAAGGTCCAGCTAGCCCAGGATCCTGTCTCTTTCAGTAACAAATTTTGCACACATTGGGAAGAATATAAAAATAGGCAATAATGTAGCGACATTCTCCTAATATAGTTACCAGGCTTCTGTGACTGCAGCTCAGGGAACGCCTGGACCAGCCATGGCATCTCTGTGTTCAGTGGCCCCAGAGGATTTTTCTTCCATTAATATATTTAGTCAATTTTAACCCTTTTTAGCCTTTTGGGTCCATAGCATGCTTTGGTAATGAGATCCACAGTTTAGATACTTGTCGGACAAAGAACACATTTGTTATTGCATCTGTTCTGTCTGACACCTAGATCCTGCAAGTTTTACCCCAATTTCTTTCTTTTTATATTATTTTTTTCTGTAAGAGAGCAAACAATCACTCTCAAATAACTTTTCCAGTCTCCCTCAGAACTTAATTTGCCCTTTCTCTTGGCTACAGAGCACCCCTATTTGTCACTCCTTGAGCAGAAGTTGTGCCACATCCTTGGTCTTCCTTGTTGCTTTTCTGTGTAGCTCTTCCTCTTTCTTTTAGAAACAAGCGTAGGGAGAAAAAAATAAATCCAGGTGCACCATGGACTTCTCTATATATTATGACATAGTAACCAATAGTTTAATAGTCTTGCCAGCTTAAAACTGGCAAGAGTTAGCAACAATGAAAGTGGAAGCAGCACTGCTGACTCATTAGCAATAGAGGACAACATACAAAATCTAGTTTAGTGGTGCTGTATAAGCGTTTTAATTGCATTTGAAACTTCATTTCCATGAATTAAAATCCATGCCCTTATTAGAGAATCATTGCATTGTTGAATCATTGAAATTTCAGGTCTTATGGAAATGATGAAAATATTAGAAACTCCATTCTGACATGTCAATTTTAGATCAACCTGCACTGATCACCCATCTAGGGTTTCAGTCTCTATTTCTGCTTTCAATTCCTCAAACTTTGGTAAAATTCCCAATCTTCTAAATTAAATTCTTCCAGTTCAGCCTTGGCCTTTCAAAACAAATGTAAAAACTAAGGAAACTGAAAAATACAGATTCTTTTTCAGAATGTTTCCAGTAACTTTTCAGTATATCTGTACAGCTGATGTTCTTCCATGCCAAAAGCAGAAATTTGTCATGGCATAGCTCCAGTTACTGAGAAGGGCTTTGAATGTTTTGGTAGAATCGACTGTGTGACTGATTTAAACCAACCTAGGGATGTACCACCTCCGCACAGGAGTGTTCATGGCATACTGGTGCTCGAACACACAATGTCAATGTCAACATCAACGTCAATGTCAATGTCAACGTCAATGTCATTTCAAGGTCTTCAGACAATGAAAGCCTTGCAGTCAATATCCACGATCCAAACATGGCCCATGGGGGCAGCAAGCCAGGGGACTGGCAGGGCTGGCAGGAGATTGTCCTCGGGATGTGAGGCCATCGCCATCTGTGGAGGGGAGGACCCTAGCCCTGCAATGCAATTCCTGGCCACTTTTGCCTTCAGGGTCTTGCTGATGTGTCAGCCCTGCTTCCTAACCTCGAGGTGCATCGAACAGCCCAAAGATGACAGACATATTCGTGACCTATACCTCTCTCTTGGGTCGTTGTCTGTTTGAAACATGTAGAGAGCTGGAGGACAAGCAGAGCGCGAATGTGTGCGTGCAAAGGACAGATAGCCTGCGCCAGCTCAAGCACAGCGAGTCAGGCCGCGACAAATCTTATCTTCCATACAATACTCTGTGTGTCATAATGCTCAAGGAAGCTTGCTTTTGTGGACAGATAATTTTTAAAAGGTAATAGGGTCAGAGGTAGAGGAGGATTTGAGAGTTTTCTTTTTTTATTATTGTTATTTTTATGTTTACTTCTCACAAAGCCATGGAACAGTAAAAAGCAATAGCTACTGTTATTGTGTATCTTTCTATGAAGCCTCATTAGTATCAGGGCATCCGTGGTGCAAAGAGCTGTGAGTACTATTTGTTTAACTTAATCATTAAAATCAGCCTCTTTCTGGACAATTTGTAACAAACATATCTCTGTAGTTCTCCTCTTCCTACCTCCTACCACTGCTACTACTGGCTTTGCTCCCAGACAATTCTCCTCTTCAGTGCAGAAGATGTCCTTTATTGCAAGTCAAAACCAACACATCCTAATAACTAAAAAATATTTGTTATGGTAATTTTTTTTTTGTTTTGTTCCTGCCTAGTTTGAGTTTACAATGTATATTCTGTCTTCACTATAGCTATACTCGTAGTCAAACCTCCAGCCCAACAGGCAATACCACAAAAGAGTTGTATTTCCGTGCCTGCAAATAAATAATTAAAAACAGAATGATAGTTCCAGGAGATGAGAATTATCTGACTTTCCATATTATCATCATCAGAAATTGGAGGCTGTTTGAGAATATGGGCCAATGTATCTATACGTGCCAAATCCCAACAAAATTCTTGAGTTATTTAGGTGTCTCCTTTGATTTCAGGATGTTAGACAACTAATTGCTTTTGAAGTAAGTTTAAATAAGACTTGGGAAATTAAGTTCTTATTTCTGGGAACTCAGTTCTTATTGAAACTCCGCAGGCAAGGGGCATGGTGATTATCCTCGGCTCATTTGTAAAGCTCTGCTCATTTTTTTGCTATCACTAGAAGCTAGGTATGCCAGCCCATCAGTAGAGGATATGCTCAGATGGAGGTTTCAGTTCAGATCAGTAATGTGGCCATCAGGTTCACCAGGACTTTTCTTTGCAGAGCCACTGCCTGATTCTGTAAGGAGAGCCAAACCTGTTCCAAGGATAATTCCCCCTGCTAAACTACTGCCAAAACATTCAGCCCATTGCAGAATACAGTCCATGACAATTTAAATATGTTGTTGCCAGAGTTTCTGGAGTGCTGTGCTACCCACTTACTCAAAATGAAGCATGACTGCTGTGCAGAGGAGAAAGGAGGCAGCAAGGCAGGACAAGAATACAGGATATATTTTCTTATCATGACTAATAGGGGAAGCTGCTCTTTTGACATCCACTGCAAGGCCAGAACTGCTGGAATCTGCCCTCTGTAATTCTCCAGACTCATGCTTTCCTGCGTTTGTGTCAGCATTTCAAAATAAATTTGAAATATACATTGGAAATATATATTCTATCCCATACATATTGAACTACATTTATCATCTCATGTTAATACATCTTTCTCCAGAGATCTCTACTATCCTTTAAAATACAATCACTTCCTTACTGAAATCTCTCTAACTACACCGATACATGAGTTGTCAGTACTTCTACACAAGTTTCCTCTCATAAAAACTGCGAGTCTGGGTTTTCAATCAAACTTTGAAGTCATAACTTTGATCAGCAGTCATGATATAGACCTCCACTTCTTGTGTTACTGAGGTGGTATGAATATTTATAATTTTATATAAATAAGAACCAGAGACCTTGTTAAGTACAGCAATGATTCTATTTGCTCAGGAGTCTGGTATTTCTTCCTTGTTTTCCTTTATGGCTGTTCCTTGTATAGGACATTTAACTTCAAAATTCACTGTGTTGGTGGGAGAGAAAGTTGTTTGTGGAGGTAGGCGTTGCTTATGCAAATTGTTAAGTCCTCTGGGAAATGGTTTAGTCACTTGTCATTAGTTTCTTTATTACCCACTGTAATGGATGAACAGTTACTTGTTTGAGCACACATTTTCAAAAGTAGTATTTGATAAAAACTTACCTTTTATACAGAAAATCATTTGTGAACCACTCACAGAACATCTACAGCCTGACAGGAAAATGTGTTTTTGTTCTCTTACTGTTAGTCACTATTGTGAGACAAAGCCAAATATGCATACATGGATAGTGCACAGAATTAATTTCAGAGAGAACAAAGAAACACATGGTGGCGGGGTGAACGTTGTTAGTTAGGGTTTTTCAATGCTCTGCTGAGTAGGATATTCAGCCCCCTAGACTCTTCCACTGTTAGTTTTAGTCCTTACAGATTCACTAAGACCTGATTCAGCTCTGTAAACACAGTTCATTTACTTATTAGATGGCTTGTTTCTATGGTAATACTAAAACAGGAGATTTCTAATTACTTGTCATTCCTTATTTAGAAATACCAATGTCATATGTCATAAACTGAACCACTTTGACCCATGATGCTAGTTAAGGCTATTACTTTGCATATGGGTATCACAACGCTTCTTGCTGCTATGATTACCCTAAGCGACCTCAGCTTAGGAGGAAAAAATGTTCCTTTCAGATTAGGTGGTTCCCCACTTTGCTCCTTATTTCATTATTTTCATTTCCTGAAGGCAATGGGAAGAACAGTAGGGCTCTCTCCAGCATCTGTTACAGTGAGATGCACACAATGTTTTCAATTAAAAAAAAAAAAAAAAGGAAAAAAAATCAACCTTCAAGTCAGACAGCCTGATGCAAAGGAAAACCACTGTAAAGGCAAAGTGTGCTCAAAATGAGTTTCAGCTCAGCTCCTAATTATTCCCTCAGGGAGCAGAATTTCTTCCAGTTCTAATAAGGATAAGTCTGGTCCTTCAAAGCGGAGGTTTCCTGACTTTTACATGGTTTGGGGGACACCTGTGGAGGGTGAGGAGACCTTGCACAATGGCACATGGCCATTAGCAACCGTTTTGTCAGACATTTGCTGCATTTCCCGAGGCACTTTGGCAACTTCAGTTCCCACGGTGTGTTAGAGATACGGGGGCAGGATTCACACTCTGCTAGGTACTATGTCTGCTCCGTGAGGTGCCACAGACAGTGTCTGCTCAGCCATCTGCTTCTGTCCCACATATATCAGCACGATCCCACCTCTGCGTAGGTGAAGCTTCAAAGGAAAGGAGGTCTTCAGCTTCTTGATGCTGTTCCTCACTTTTGCAGTGTATTTCCCCTAATTCGCATCTGTCAGGTCCCAGCAGCTGGGAGCTGTCACAATCTACAGAGGGACTGTACTCTGTTTTCACTAAAAAAAATGAGACCTATCTCATTTTTACACTACAACCACCTTCAAAACATAGTCTGCCGACAGTCTGTTTGGACTGCTGCAAATGCCTCTCTGCTGTTTGATAACAAAGATTATATTAATCTTGAGGGGGTTGCCTCTTTCCTGACTTGTGCAATGACCATCCAATCCAGAAACCACCTGCCATTGGGAATGCAGCCACACAGCCTCACAAAAAGCTTTCACACTTGTCAGACCCTGAAAGATTTAACCATCCCAAATTCAGCAAAAAAGGCCACTCAAGTAGCCAGGCTCTTACTGATGAAAACTTCTGCATAATGAATGGAAATATTCCCAAATCCTGAAAGTTTAAGGTCAAAGGTGAATCAGAAAAGAATCCCCAAAATGGACTTGGGCATCCTTCTGGAAATGAGGTGTTTGGCACACATTCAAGAGAGCATCCTAATCAGGAAAGCATTTAGGTGTGGGCCTAATAGGAAAGGCATGCTTAAGAGCTCTCCTGTAAAGGACCTTGTTTGGCAGGTGCTATTGCATAACCCCTAATGAAGAATTTGCCTGTAGCATCTATTTCTTCAAATATTGCCTATTCACTTGGCATGAATACATTTCTCACCACTACCTGAATATGTCAGTGCTAGAAAATCTCCCTCCTGGAGAGAAGCATTTTAAAAGACCATACGTGGGCCTGACCTCATGATAGCACCCCTTAAATTAAATGTGCTCTTAAAACTCATTCATTCATTCCTGTAGCATGTTATACCAGGGCCACAGTAAGGTTAGGTAAGAGGGATTGCTCTCCAGGGATAGTGGTAGAGTGGGCAAATATGCAGATGCAGCTAAGAACCTAATTTTTAACGTTGAGACTGAGCTGAGGTAATTACCACTTAATGCTGTCCTTCCCTGAGCCAAGTATGTTAGCTAAAATGCATGAGGGGAGAACTGCACCAAAACATCTTGTTTTGGACCTACTAGAAATAACGTATTAGGACAGCAACAGAAGCAACTGATTATATCCTGCCTGACCCAGGAATTGCTCTATTCAAGCCTACCTTTGAGCAATACCACATAAAAGGTGATGGAATCTGTATGCCCTTGAGTCAGACTTGTCAGACTTACCCCTCTGCTGATTTATGCTTCAATATAAAATATTAAGAATGACAGTTGATATATCATATCACTTCTGTTCCACACACGCCATGTAAAATGGGCTATGTGAATCCAATTGAACAATTTAATAACCCAGCTTACCACTAATGAATTTGTACTCTTTTTTTTTTTTTTTTTTTTTTTTTCCTTTCTCAAGGCTTCAGCAGGGAGAAGAACTCCCATAAAAGTACTGTACAATGTATTGATAGGAATACCATGTTGACACAATACAAGGCAAAGCTTTCTGAGCCTCCTTCCCTCCTGAAGATCTGGTCTGCTCACCACTGCTATTGTAAGAGAGAGGTAATAGAGGCACTATATTTAATGAGGCCATGCGTTCTTCAAAGTGCTGTATGCCCTGTGGGGCGCACTGCTGTGTGTAAGGCTACATGTTCATAGTATGAGTGGCGGACAGATAGAAACACAGAACATCCGGAGTTGGAAGAGACCCACAAAGATCACTAAGTCCAGCTCCTGGCTCCACACAGGACCACCCACCCAAAATCAGACCCTGTGTCTGAGAGTGTTGTCCAAACACTCCTCAAGCTGTCAGGCTCAGTACCATGACCACTGCCCTGGGAGCCTGTCCCAGTGCCCGACCCCCTCTGGGTGCAGACCCTTTCCCTAACCCCCAGCCTGACCCTCCCCTGTCCCAGCTCCATGCCATGCCCTCGGGTCCTGTCGCTGTCCCCAGAGAGCAGAGCTCAGCGCCTGCCCCTCCGCTCCCCTCGTGAGGGAGCTGCAGGCCGCCATGAGGCCTCCCCTCAGCCTGCTCTGCTCGGGGCTGAGCAAACCAAGGGACCCCAGCTGCTCCTCATGAGTCTCCCCCTCTAGACCCTTCACCATCTTTATTGCCCTCTTTTGGACACTCTCTGATAGTCTTATATCCTTCTTATGTTGTGACCCAAAACCACACATGGTGCTTGAAGTGAGGCTGCACCAGAGCAGAGCAGAAGGGCTGTTAGGTTAAGCTGGCGTTGTTGGCTGACCTTAGCAGTGGTTGCCAGACCAACTTTTGCTGGTGTGGGGCATTCAGGCCTCCTGTTGACTACACAGTGCCTCCTGGGGAGGAAAGGGTATCTGACTGGAGCTCTAAGCACACTGGGGACACTTGGGTTAAAAGGTAAAATATATAAATATATCAACAAATCCAGTAGGAATAATAGCAAGAGATTACTGTTTTCTGTGGATTTCCCCAGAGGTTTCTAGATATTAAGTTGTAAATTTTGACCAAATACAAAATTTTGTGGGACTTGGAGGACAATTGGCCAGGGGAAAAAATAAATAAATAAATAAATAAATAAATAAAAAGAGGGAGAGACTGAAAAGCTTTGAAAAGCTTTGTTGCAGCTAAGAAGGAAAATCTGTATGAGGGAAGAAAAAGCCTGTCTTTCAACAGGTTCTACAAATTGACAGTCTAACCAGACTAATTGTGACATTTAGAAAGTGCTACTACTTACCCTGAGATAATTTTATTTATTTATTTATTTATTTAATGTGTTCCAGAAAGTAAAGCTGCAGCTCTATATTATAATAGGGTCTATTAATTTGACGTCTTCCCATTTGTTTTAATGGGAAATATATTGCACATGTTGGCTACTGTAAAAAGAAATTACTGTACGGGAATCCCTTCCTGTAGTTAATGAAGTAGTAAATGAAGAAACAGAGAAACAACTGCAAGAGGAAATGTTAAGTTTTTTATTCAGATAGATGGCTTTTGTGTATGAATTTGCTAGAAGAATCAGCCACTCACTTTGTTTTTCCTATGGTTTGGATAATAAGTAAGACCAAATGCTCATGGAAGAGTATCTAAATCAGTTATGCATTAGAGAGACTGACATCCCTTTTGTTCCTCCTTTTTTAACTGCACTCACTGATGAAGATGATGAAGATAATTAATTACAGCTATGAAGAATGAAAGTGAAAAGGCCATATTCCCTCCTCAGTCGTGACCCTGCACTGGATTAACATCAGGGAGGCTGCAGGGTCAAAGGAGTTCAGGAAAAAAAAGCCTTTGGTAATAAATTACACTGAGATTATGTCCCGTAACCTAACTGCAACTCTTCCATCAGTGATTAAAGATCAAGTGTAAAGAGCTCTTAAAAAAACTAAAAGTCATCATTTCTCCCTGCAAGAAAAGTGTGGCTGAAGATGGACATGTTTCCCTAATGCTCTGCAGGGACAGATAATTCACTGACCCCTGCAAGTGCAGTGGCCTTTTCTAGGTCAGGACAGCTCTGACCGGGTCACAGCTGTATCTTTAGGTGCTCCTCCTTCTGTTTTTGAAGGAAAGTTAAGATGCCAGTATGTCACTTTGCCCTTTCCCTTGTCAATTTGGAGCCATCTTCTGGAGTCTTTATTTGCTAAACAGAAATCCATGCACGAGCCACAGAGCAAGTTTTCTTAAGGAATAACTAATAAGCATCTAGTTTTAGAGATGAGACAAATGTTTAATCTTAAAACAGTGTTCATAGGCAAAACCAGATTGCTTAGGCCACCCCACCACTGGCTGCTACACCCAGCAGCATTGGTAGAACATGGTAAAAAGTTACACAAAACCAAATGGTTTAGTTTGACTGGCCACAAACAAATTTTTAACCTGGTCCAGACACCCCTTGATGCTGGACAGCTATGTGACCCAAAATTCTGTCCACCAAATGAAGCAAAATCTACTGTGGAGGGACTATAAAAAATAAAAATAAATAAAAAAAATAATAATTAAAAACAAACTTTAAATTGGTGCTAGCATCTGAGTAGAATGGAGAGACACAGATAGTGTCTGAGAGAAGGAAACCCATGTTAAAATGTCAACAGATAGGGCAGCCTCTGCATTAATGTACATGATCAGTAAATCCCCATCTCAGTCCTTTCAAGGACCTCAGCACATCTCTCTCTAATTTTATAAATCCTCATTTCTGAGCATTCTGATGTACCTGAAGGCTCTGGGAGATAATTTCCACCAGACTGAGCTGTTTCAGGGTAGAACCTCATGCAGTTCAACACGGGGAAGTGCAAAGTGTTCCTGGGGAGGAACAATGCCAGGCACCAGCACAGGGGGGCACCCAGCTGGAGAACAGCTCTGCAGAAAAGAACCTGTGTGAGAGTCCTGGTGGACACCAAGTTGAACATGAGCCAGCAGTGTGCCCTTGCTGCCAACAAGGCTAACAGTATTCTTGGCTGCAGCAGGCAAAGCATTGCCAGCAGGTCAAGGGAGGTGATCCTTACCCTCTACTCAGCACTGGTGGGGTCACACTTGGAGTACTGGGTCCCCTCCAGAGCTAAAGAGACCCGGACATACTGGAACAAGACAAACATAGGGCCACAAAATTAATGAATGGACTGGAGCACCTTTCCTTTGAGGAGATGCTGAGAGCTGGGACTGTTCAGCCTGGAGAAGAGGAGGCTCAGGGTAAAGCTTATCAGTGTCTATAAACACTGGAAGGGAAGTGCAAAGAGGATGCAGCCAGGCTCTGTTCAGTGGCGTCCTGACAAGGGGCCATGGGCACAAACTGGAGCATAAGAGGTTCCATCTAAACATCAAGAAGCACTTTTTTACTGTGCAGGTGACCAAGCCCTGGCAGAGGTTGCCCAGAGAGGCTGTGGATCTCCCTCCTTGGAGGTCTTCAAAAGCCACCTGGGCATGGTCCTGGGCACCCTGCTCTGGGTGGCCCTGCTTGGGCAGGGGGTAGGACCAGTCCGCCTCCACAGGCCCCTTCCAGCCTCACCCATTCTGTGAAATCACGGCCATGGTGCACTGTGGTGTGCAGGCACAGGGTGACCCACACTGCCCACCATGAGAGGCACTGCCAGACATGAGAGCACGGGGCCATATCTGAGACCCAGCACACCACTGCACTTCTCACCGAGGGTGCTGGGATCCTTGAGCTGGAGAGAGGGACCACCAAGTGGTGACCTGTCGCTAAACCTGCAGGTCTCCTGGGATGGCAGGTCTCCTTGTGGACATTTGGACTGGGCGTGCTCAAAAGTGAAAGGACTTTTTTAAGCTTGACTTTCTCTCTTTGCTCTGCAGCCTCCCTTCCTGCACAGAGCAGATAACCGAATTCCTGCGCTGCTCAGGCACAGGCTGATGACAAAATCGTTCACCAGCAGCTCAGACACTGCTGTGCAAAGTTCCAGAGACGACCATACAAAAATAGCATATCTTTTGATCTTAAAACTCTGCTAAGCATAGTCTGCAGATGCAGTAAAATCCTCTAATTGTTCCGTGGACACAAAAATAGATTTCATATCATTATGACATGAAGTGACAGGACTAGGAAGAAATTTGGCAGTTTTCAGACACTGCCAAAAAAGCCAGGAAATTCTTTTGACTTTGAATGGCAGGTTTTTGAAACGTTGGCCACTCTGCGCTACCTGCGAGTGCTCATATTT
The DNA here is from genome assembly GCF_963932015.1 of Anas acuta. Lineage (NCBI taxonomy): Eukaryota > Metazoa > Chordata > Aves > Anseriformes > Anatidae > Anas > Anas acuta. The sequence continues at coordinate 112,821,425 of NC_088980.1, read as the reverse complement.
GGGACATTTCAGACATCTGTGAGGTGTCTGAACTGTGAAACGCAGCAGGGCTCACGGGCACACTTGGCCTCCCAGCCTGTTTTGACAGCTGGATGTTTTAGCGTCATTTCATCAGCGGTGCGGGGTGGTGCTGGCGGTGTGGCCCTGCTGCTGCCCTTCTACCAGGAGAGATTTGTCCGCTGTGATACAAAATTCAAGCCCTGGTTTGCATCCTTTGGAGCAGGTGGCCCTGACCTACATGGTGGTGGCGGTGCACATCTGCGCCTTGGCTTTGACCCAAGCCATGGGAAGGGTTGGAGACCCGGTTTGTTTCCCCCGTCTCCTTCCCCTCCGTTCAGTGGGGCCACAGGGCTGCTGTGCCAGGTCTGTATGGGATCTGCACATCCCTGGGGCCATGGGATCCCGTACTGTGCCCAGCTGGAGAGGGAGGAATCTGGGTCTTGGTCCTGCTCACCCACACGGAGCCACTCGGGAAGGAACGGCACCGTCTCCTCCGATGGACACGATGCCTTCCCCTGAGTAGAACAAGAGGCTACAGCAAATTCCGGCTATTTATTTCAGAGCTTTGGAGCTTTTTTTTTTTCTCCCCTGTTTTTATTTATTTTTTTTTAATTTTCCCTTCCTCTAAACCTGCCCTAAGTTAACATCCGGAGGGAAGGATCGGGTTGCGCTAAGAGGGAGGCACCGAGCCGCGCAGCTTCTTTTTCTCCGAGCCGAGGTTTGGAGAAAAACCGTCCCAAAAAAAAAAAAAAAAACAGGGAAAGCGTCCTACACAGAGCTCGCCTCCCCCCAGCGCTCAGGGCTGCGTGACACCGAGCCCAAAACCCCAAAACCCGGGGCTCCACGCGGGCAGGACAGGACCACGGGGGGGACCCCGACGGTTCACCCCCCCGGGCTGCCGGGGCTCCGGGGGACTCCAGGGGGAAAAGGGGGCGGTGGGGCCGGGGGCGGGCGGCTGGGGGCTCGCAGAGGAGCCGTGCCTTGCCGTGCCGAGCCGAGCCGTGCCGCTGGGAGCGGTGCCCGCACGGTTCACGTGGCGAATCCCGGGCGGGGCGGGCGGACAAAGCCGGGCTGGCGGCGGGGCGGGCGGCAGGGACCGGGGAAAAGCAGCGGTGGCGAGGAGCGGAGAGGAGCGGAGCAGGTGAGGCAGCGCCCGGCCCCTCCTGGGCTGGGGTCGCCCCTCGCCCCGTGTCCCCCCGGGCACCGGGAGAGGCGCGGTGGGAGCCGGAGCCGGAGCGGGGCGGGGAGGGGGCGGCTTTGTCCGGGGGTCCGGGGGTCCTGGGGTCTTTCTTGTCCGGAGCTGGGGGTCTGCAGGAGGCGCTGGGTGCACGCCGAGGGTCCTGCTGGACGCGGAGCGAGGGGCTGAAGCAGCTCCAGGTGGCGGGGAAGGACCCTGGCAGAGGGTGCACCTTGCAGCCCGATGAATCAGCGCGCTGCGCTGGCCGGCCGAGCATCCTGCGGCAGCACCACCTGAAGCTGCGAGCCGCCCGTGCGGTGTCGGTGCACGTCAGGTTATGAAAACAAACGTTTTACCACCGCTCTATTTATTTATTTATTCCCTTTCGGACAGCTGCTTCCGCTAACAGCCCTCCGGTGCTTTCCTGCAGTGAGTTGTAGTCCTTGTCGTACTTTACTCGCCTCCCCCAAAGGGGTATTCGTTTTTTATCTCTGCCCCCCGAGGTGTGCAGCAAAGGAAATGGCACTAATGGTATAAGCCCACGACTTAAAACAGAGAGAAATCTAAAGCGGTAAAGAAGGTGAAAACTTTTTCTTTCTTTCTTTCTTTCTTTCTTTTTTTTTTTTTTTTTTTTTTTTTTTTTAATTAAGTATTGCAGCAATTTCTCCCTGTTTTAAGAGAAGACAAACAGTGAGGCAGAGATGACATTTCAGCAGTGGAACAGCAGAACAGTATGACGCTTTGTTTGAAATACAGTTTAAAGGTTATTTTATAGGATGCGTTTGCTCTTTTAAAAGATGCTATCTTTTAAAGTAAAATGAACTTCTTCAAAAACTTCTGCAGGAGCACCATGGCAGGGTAAATCTGGTTTGATTCTGATTTCTTCAGTCAAGTGCTCGGTGTTTAGAAGAACCATCTCAAGGGCATCTTGAGGTATTTGTTATTCAACAGCTGTGTGAGCAGCTGTACGCACTGTCGTATCAGGATGTCCAGGTCAAGGACCAAATGCTCTCCGAATCCTTGCTGTATGCGTGCTTGCTCCATCTCCTTTCACTGAGATATAGGGACCCCTGCTTCTACCCCTGCTTCCATCTTCAGGCACACAGCTGGATGTGTGGGGCCAGCCTCCACCCAATGGGTGGGAAGACACAAAGAGCACAAAATGCCTTTGTCTTGCACCGGGGATGTGCACAACCACTGCTGAGATTCAGTGGCTGCTTATTAGTAAAGCCCTTGTGGTGAAAATCATCCCAAAAGCAGGGAAAGGCGAGGTTATGACCCCTTAACTCACCTACTGCTGTATCTATCATGCATACGGTGTTTGAGTTGCAGGAAGCTCTGTGTCTTCCTAAAACATACAGTATTTTTGGTACTGCTGCTGGGATAGTGAAGCTTCACGCTGCCCCTAGTAGAGGAAGGTGCTACGTAAGCTATTGAAATAGAAGCAAGGGCTTAAGAAATGACCAACAGCTTATAAATTTGACTTTTCGTAAGGTAAGTGTTGTTTCTATCAGTCTGCCTCAAATTCAGCATGCAGAATCCATTTGCTGCTTCACTTGTATAAGGAGAAAAGGATCAGGTTGGTAGGAGAGCGGGAGGGAACCAGGGACTGCAGCAGACAGGGCAGTTAACGTCTAATGGGCTTGGTGTCTTTTAGTGATACCTACACCTTCTGGATATATTTCAAAGAAGGAAAAAATCTGGATACTTTTCTATGACCTCACCTTGTGGGGTGTGACACGGTAGGTTGGCATAAGCTGGCCAGCAGCCCTAACAGACTGAAAGAACTTCTTGTGCTGGGTATGGTTTGGTAATTTGGGGTGTCTTCTGCTTATTTAAAGCTTCTGGCAATAGGCCACATACCACGTGTTTCTCAAGGTTATGTCTTCATGTAGTCTCTTCCCCCAAGAAGGAACAGGGATGCCTGTACGGTAGCTTTTGCTCCTCGAAATCTCTCCACAAGGGTTGTAGAAGCAAATGATTCAGAAGGACATGGAGTCTTTATTGCTTGTTCTCTGAAGTGTGTTGGAAATAACCACAGTGACAGTCCTGACTGGTGGTGGGTGACTGGAATAGATATTTCAGTCCTTTGATTTAGTGCATGTTGCCTTGTCCTGATTAACTTCAGTTGCCTGATATTATAAATCTAAGTCCTCTCTTTGACAATAAACCTCTCAAATTAGGTTTATTTCAACTCTTACAGGTCCAAGTGTTCTCAACTACTTCATACTGTCTCTTCTTGCTGACGTGAAGCCTTGTCCAGATATTTTTCTGTGTTATTTTTTGACCATTCCTCCAAATGCTGATGAAATACTTGGAGGAGTAATTATGTAAACCACAAACAGTGCTGCACACACATACACACACACCTGACCGGGTAATCACAAGAATTCATCTGCAGTTAAACTTGGAGGGGAAAAAATTGGGAGCCTTCAAAACTGCTACAACTTTTCCTAAAACACTTCATTCAGGTTTTGCTTAAAATAGCCATTATCCTGGCTTCTCCTGCCACAATGAAACCTTAATACAATAGCTTAATCCCAGAAGAGGGAGAAACTTCAGACTAACACAATTAGGTGAGTGGAATTTTTCCCTCAGGCACCTTTGGAGAGTGATACAATATCATGTTAAAAACTGTAAGCTGCTGTCTCAAAGAGCTGGGCTGGGCCAGTGTTTGTATGAGGCATGGGAAGGAAAAATGCAGCTGGTGCAGAAAGCAGCGGTGGCGAACATGTCGATAGCATTGCTCTGAGTCACTGGTGGCCCAAAGTCCAACCGCGGCATGATGGCACATGTGTTGTTGTTGGGTGAGGCTTAAATGAGATCCTGAATCTTTCAGCACCTCTCTATATACCATTTATTTGTATATATTCATAGGATGTGTGTATACAAAACTTGTTTTGGCTTAGCTAAACACTAAGTTTAGGGTAGCTGTAACTGCCTGTGTGACTTTTTTGCAGCTTTGGTGGGGTTAGATTTCTCACTGCTGAAAAGGTGAGGCGATTTGGGCAATCTGCAACAATTTTTGCATCCTTAGTGCCAAGGGGTGCCTCCGCACCCTCCCTGCTGCCAGTCCATGCAATGACAGCCTCTGGGAGAGGGAACTCGAAGACTGAGCTCTGGCAGAGCAACGTGCACCCTAAGGGGAGCAAGGGAAACTATGTGTATAGACTGTGTTGGAAGGTAGGTGGGGAAAAGCCTCAAATGGGGTATTTTTTTACAAAAGCATTGAAGAGACACTTCTTGGACAGTAAAGAAGAAGCAGTGACTAGTCTGCATGTGGGAAGGTCAGGTGTGGGGAAAAGGGGACTGACAGCAGGGCTAAAGAATGAGGAAAGTAAAAGGCAGAACTTGAACCACAGGGCAAGGATCCAGAAAACAACAGGAATGCCCTAGGAAAGCTGTTAGGACAAGTATTTATCATCTTATTAGCTAAGGATGCAGCTGGAGCTGTTTCACGTTGTGTATGTCATTGGTGGGCTGACCCCCATCCCCATCGCGCAGCCGCAGGACAGGCAGGAAGGATTAAGGGCAGCTCTGGGAGCACTGCCCAGTGTCAGCAGCCTAGCAGCAGGGCTGCCATGTGCTATTTTTTATTTTGGCTGTGTCCAAATAGGGTTTTAAAAAGGCTGAAGGAAACCTACCCTGCTGTCTAACAGTCCCTATAGCAAGAACAGGGCTTCAGGTGGGGCAAGTGTGCTTGAATTTGATCAGCAGCTGCTGCCCCGAAGAGGGGCTGATGCTTCACAGAGGTCTGCTAAAGAAGGTCTGGAGGAGAAGAAGTGGTAAGGAAGATGAAAGCATGACAAAGTCTGTAAGGAGAGCTTTGATCCTGGTTGAACATTTCTTCAGCCCCAGAATCTCCTGAGCTTGTTGCTGAAGATGTTTCCATTCATCCAGCTTTATTCCATCGAGTCTTGAATGACCCCAGGTTTCAGATTTGTCCCATTTGAAGTACAGAAACAGTTCCAGTGCTTTACAGGAGGCTAATCTTTAACATGGCCTCTTCTGGGAATGGCTGACCATGGGACTTTTCCACCTTCTAGGAAGAAGTCAATAGTATTTCTTCAGGCATTTCATATATTCAATACGTAAAAGAATTAAAGTACGTTTGAGTAAGTTTTCCTAAGGGATAAAATTAGTAGGGTCCTAACACTGAGTAATCTACCATGCACATAAGTGACAAGCTTTCAGGCGGATCTAATTACTAATGCCAAACTAAAACCACATAAAATTAACAAGTTGCCCAAAAATACAACTCCTTCATAGATCTGACAGATGAAAAGGGAAGGAGGATGTAAGATGAAGCTTTATCAGATTCAAGTTTCAGACACTGAGTTGTTCTAACTAGTAAATCTGTTGGTAGGTTTGATAGACTTGTTAAAGTCAGCAGGGAAGAATATGTCTCTGATTTCACTGCAGAGTTTGGTTGTGCAACTTCTAAAGTGAAATAGCCAAAAATCTTCTCAGGCTACTCCTTCCTGAGGAATTTTATGAAAATATGCTTTGATCTGGTAACCGTTTTATGCCCAAATTAATACCGGGCTTAATATAGACTTGTTACAATCTCTTCAGAGTTTGAATCACACTGCGAGCAAAGCATGTCAAGTTTTATCAAAAGAAAACAATATGCTTTGTCTGGCTTTACCGTATTCAGACTAAATAGAAATGCTATGAATAAACTTGTTCTTGAAGCTTTATTGCAATGTGGCACTTGAAACTAACCTTGGATCTCATGACTCATCTCTACTGGGAACGCAGCATCCCTTGCAGAGCTCACGCTTTCAAATCCAAGAATGTTTGCAAGTCTGAGGAAAAGGCCCAGCCTAAGAGGCAAAACGGAAGCACTAGATGAATTCCTCTCTTGATTTCCATCAGATTCCTGAGTTCTTCGTGCCTGATGTTAGATCAGAGGACATCGTCTTGCAGGAGTGTCTGCAATTACAAATATGGTTTGGGTCTTGTGGATTTTGATGGCCAGATAAATACATCTTCAAATACATGCAAATATTGATAGCTTTACTTTCTAAAATTGGAAATAACTTATTGGCAGCTTATTGGAGGGCATTGTTAGAATTAATAGAAGTACATACACAGGAGGAGAAGGGGTGACTTATGTCTGTATTTAAGCTAATCAAAGAGGCAGTGGAGAGCTCCTATCTTATCAGGATTGCTGCTTCAACTAGGAGACTGCACCAACAGAACAAATATTTGCCTTGGCTTGTGAAGCTGCATACAACATCACGTGCACCGGGATTTCCCTGGCGTGGGCAGGATGTCCCACTCGTGCAGCTGTGTTCCTCTTCAGCGGGTTATCTACAGCTCTGCTGTGAAGCTGAGCGATACCCGTTATTTCCAAGCGATCGCGTATTTGAAAAACACTGACATAAATGAAGTGTGCAACCTATACGGAGTAAGCCTTCAAGCTGCTCATTTATTATCACAAAATTTTACGTTTTCTTGTGGATCAAGCTCTCAGCCATTATTAATTGCACTAACTTTTTATAGTCTGCTCTCGTTCACTTCTTTCAACACCATTAGCCCTTTAACTCCCTCTTGTGCATTGGTGTCAATTACAACCATGAGAAACACTTACAAAGAAAGCAGCAAGTTTAGAGATACAGAGGAGTACATATTGACAACTGGTCATGAAGACCTTTGCACTTCATCAGCAAGCCACAGGAAACTTGCTGGGAATATGCATTTGGGAAGCAAAGCTTGCAAGGTGCAGCTGAAAACAGTCTGGGGAATGTCAGAGGCAAACTGCATTTGCTGGAGTTTTGAACAGCAGCTCTAGGTTTGCTGTCTCTTGGAAAACTTTTGAAGTGCCGTTTAAATAATTCCAGATGACGACCCAAAAAAAAAAAAAAAAAAAAAAAAAAAAAAAAAAAAAAAAGTTAAGAAAACAAAAGCTCTGGGCTTTCAGCCACTTCTGGGTTCTTTTTTGTTTGTGTGTGTGTGTGCCTGGAAGGAGCTCTGCACCCATTCACTGCTGCCTGTTTAGCTGCTGCTCTGGAGTGCTCCTTTCTCACACAATACCTCTTGAGAAATTTTTCACATTCTTTGTCTGTTTCTCTTCCTCTTAGCAGCACTCTGTTTTCACCACTTCCTACTGTCAGTAATTTTGCCAGCTTACTTTTCTCCTTCTTTATCTCTGGCTTTGCTGGGGGAGTGGATAGCCTCCTCTTTTGATCCCTAGTTTGTATGTTGCTGATGTGGGTTCCCCTCTTGTCACTTTCCATGACGCTTTAAAAATGATTCTTTAAACCTCTCTTCTAACAGGCAGAGGCTTGTTTACAGTTGCACAGCATTTGACACATACCCCTTGTAACCTGCTCTGATCATGGATTTAGTAAGAAAGGACAGACGCTAGGAAAGGGTACCCCACAGATTTTCAGTTTATCCTTACCCCAGTCATGCAGCAGAGCACAAAGTATTGTGTTATCCCAAGAGAAGCGAGAAACAGTTACTGTGTTCAGGAGCTGAACGTGCTGCTTTATCGATCCAAGAGCTTTTGCTCCAGGAAGCTGCGAGGAAGAAAGGGACCATGGAACAAAACAGGACTCACATTCAAAGTCCTCCCCTGGACCTGAAGTGTCAGCAGCCAGACAAATGTTGTACTTTGAACATTGAGGCCTTGCTAAGCATGAGCAGATTTTGAGGAGCTCTTGCAACCTTAAAATGCACTTTTGAGTCTTGCCTGTGCAGGATAATAGCTGGCAAAAGCAAGATGGCATCAATGGGGGTGGGCATTACTGAGGTGACCTCTCAGTAAGGACTGACCTGCTAGCACTTGCTTGTTTGATTTGTACTCACCTCTTCCAGTTTCAGCTGCTAAAACATGATCTGGTCTCTTAAGCTTTAGCAATTTCCTGCAGTTGTAATGGCAAAAAGTGTGATTGCTCGTACAGCTGCGTGATGCTGTGTTTGCCATTAGGACAGGAATGAAGTGGTTCTGGTAGGCAGTGCAGGTGTGCAATAAGAGTTGTAAGAGGCATTGGTGCTACTCAGAGAATCATAGATATAGATAGATATATATACATACATAGTTATCCACCCCACCTCCACCTCATGTGCAGGGTTTTTCAGAAGTGAATCCCAGGCACTGAGCACTTTCTCTCATGGTTTTAGTTGCTAGCTGCTACAGATCAGACCATACCCAGTTTCACCATTTCAGGCTTTAATATTAGGTTGCAGTTACTACCACAAAAAAAAAACAGAGCCTGTAAAAGTTAAAGCCTCTCTGTTACCTTTGCTGTTCGTGTATCAGAAGGTGGTTTCAAGTCCTATCCTAGGTACAGAGTTGGCTGCAATGAGCACAACATACCAGCACTTGTGTCCCATTTTCTGGTTTTGCCCATTACTTGTGATGTTCCTCCTCCCTTCACACACACCTCTGGATTCCCCCTGATGCCTTGGGAACATCAATCCCAAATAAGTGAGAACTCAACCACAGACACCAGGGTTGACCCTTGATAAATCTTTGCTGAAGTGGATAGAAAGGAAGCCTGCTAGAGGGCCTCACAGTGGTAGGAAAGAAAATGAGTTCTTGGTATTTAAATAGAAATGTTTTTTTTACTCTTAGGTGCAGTGCTTAATTTGTGAACTCACAAAGATGTTGTCTTTTCCCCAGAATTATCATACTTTCTCTAAAAGGTGAAATGGTTTTATTGTCCCTGGAGAACACGGCAGAATTTTTACATTCACACATGGCATGACATAAGATTGCAGACAAAGCCACAGAAAGAGACATGAGTATGTGTCCTTTAAATATAGATTTTAAAGTAAAATATGCTGTAAAAGTGAATGCTGTAGTTTATTAAGCAAAACTTTTTGTTGCAATGAAGATATGTTTTTCATCCATTTGACACTTTGAGAGGAGGAGAAGATGAACAGAGGCGATATTAAGTTTGTATTTTAATGATATAGTAAAAGCTCCATATGGATACATGTGTTTTAAAGACCAATTAACATTTTCAGGCAGAAGTGGACTGGCTGTGTGAGAAGGGATAAATGTTCTTTTTGTAATACTTATTAAAGTTAAGATTGGGCCCAAACCACAAAATCTCAAGAAAATACGTCATCCTCTCCATATCAAGATGGAACAATCGCTTCAACTTAAATACAGGAAATGTTGGGCATAACAGCCATTACTCGCACCGATCTTGTTAACGAGAACATAATCTCCTAATCACTCCCTTGAAAGCAAACCCAGATGATAGAAGCGTAGCTGGACCCCTGCCAAACAGCTCAAGAACTCTGATTTCACACCCAGGCTCCTGCAGGAGTGCCAGGATAACCTCAACTATTCAGGGAAGAAAACCATAGCCACTATGCATTTGTAATTCCTTATACTTCTATTTAAAAAAAAAAATGCCAGTTGGGATACTACAAAAACCTGAGTAAGAATTGAGAGTGTATGCATGTAGGTCTGTTTATATTACACACCAGTTCAGTATATCACCACTCAGGCAATATTGCCTTAGTGGCAATGTCCTAGTCCATCTTCCTGTTCTCTTAAATTAGTCCTTGAGGAAAAAAAAAGGAAAGCTGGCTTTTTAAGAAGTAAAGTAGTTAGAGGACAAAGGAACAGAATCTAGTTCTTGTTGGTGGTGGTCCCTTCACAGTCAGGGCTTGTGTGCACTTTAAAGAGGTGTGCAAAGGACTTTGATCTTGCATCATCGTCATGATGTAAGTGGTGAAGGCTCTTGATAGGTTGTGGTGATGTAAGTAACAATTGCTGCGAGTTAATAGATGTGTTTGGTTTCCAATATGATGCATCTCTAATACAAATAAATAGCAAAAGCTGTCGGGCTTCCCTCAGGTTGTTACAGCAGTGCTTTTAAAGAGAAAGCAACCAAGCAAGATCACCCACTTAACATTTCTAGACTAAGTTGCAGGAAATGCAAATATTAGGGACAAGGTTAATTGTATTTATCTACATTTTCCCATTAGCTTGTAAAGCTATCAACTACGTATCTACTTTTTTTTTTTTCCTTGCTAGTAAACAGAGCACATGAGAAGTTGACAACATGATCATCTTGCTTCAGAAACCTTTATTACAGGCTGAGTTTCTGGGTGGGATGAAGGGTGGAGCTAGTCATTTAGCTACACCCATGGTGAGGTTTATAAAAGGAAGTTTTCTAGGGGAGCTCTCTTCTGCCAGTCTCTGACAACTGTCAGTTTTATTTAGCAGGGTTTTATTTTAAAAAATAAAATAAATTTGTTACAATGTCAAGGCCTCATAAAGATTCCCATAATGCAAATGATCATTTAAGCACATCTTTAAAACAGCGAAGTAAGGTAAGTTGTGGATTCTGCTTTGCTACCTGAGTTCTTTTCTTACATTTAATACTTTTTGTGGCAGAGACCTGAGCGCTACTGTAATTTCAAAGGTCAGTATTTTCTTTGCCATGTATAGTTAGGGTATTTTTCTCTATAGTTTTTTATTACTGTAATGCTAAGTCAAGTGTGTGTGTGGGGGGGAGGAACAACCTTAAAAAAGATGCTGAAGTTCATTAGAATTTGAGGAGATTACTATTTGCTATAGGGTGATCAGATGTTGAAGGCTGATGGCTTTGGGGACTAATTTGTACCACCTGTCTACAATGCTGAGGTTATTGTGGTTTTTGTTATTGTGCTGCTGTTTGTTAGCCACCCCAATATTAATTTCTCAAGCATACAAATAAAAGATATGCTATGCTTAATTGCATAATTGCTGTGGCTTAGTCATAACTCTTTGATACACCCAGGAATCTTGTCATAATTTCTGGCTTATAGTGTATCACAGTTTCCTTTTATGCACCTGCACATAAATGCTTGTAAACTATTCTATTCGGCAGAGGTCTTTTGAGTTGCTATCAATGCCCCTAAATGAGATTAGGTGCTACAAAGGCCTGCTTACTATTGAACACATAGGTGTTTATGATGGTACAATACTTTTCTAGAAATCTATGTATCAGTTTACAAGATGTCTGGGTGAAAACTTTCATAATCATCAACTGAAGTCAAATGCATTGTACTAAGAAATGATCAGAGCAATGTAGGGTGTGCAGCTGGGATGCATCAAGAATGCTGGTCAGCTTAAAAATATCAATCCCATAGTACCAGTTACCTAGCTCTGGGCTTATCACTGGTGTGCTGATAAAGCGTTGTTGACAGGAACAGGCAGAAGGGGAATGAACCTCGAAAATAACATCTTGGATTTTGGAGCTCCTCTCAGGCCTCTAGGAAAATTAAAGTCTGGAATTCTCCAGAAACTTTAAAAGCAACAAGAGACAAGAATCTGAAAAATTAACTTTTCCTTCCAGTCACTTTACCTGTAGATTTTCTTTTGTTAACCTTCAGTTTAGAAGGAGTGAAGTCACTCTTTTAATCACTGCTCCCAAAACATGTGAGGTGTTTGCAGGTCAATGGTCTCCTAGTTTTTCTGCAAAATATTCTAGTTTTATTGCCAAGCACTACAAAAATGACCAAAGTCATGGTTTCCACAAAACTGGTGGTGTTGATGAGTTTTTTCATTTTTCTTTTTTCTTCCAGCTGTAAGCAAAACTGTGAATTAATGTAGTTGGCAAGGAACTGACTGACAGCCCTTTGGGCAAAATGGTCTGATGGAAGTTGGAAAGGCTGTCGGAGCATTTTGACTTTGTGTGCTTAGTAGGCATGAGCAAATAAATGTGTATTGAGTTGGAGGAGACACATTTTCCACCTTGATAATGCTGTGGTTTTGGTTTGGAGTTTTTACTGTCGATATTGAACTTGTAGGGCACTTCAGCAGTGTGGCCATTTCTGCTTTTTACCATGTGTTTTCACTGATATGCAAGAAATTCTGACTGTACTGGATTGTGGTGGGAGGAGGCTCGTTTGACAGTAGAGCGGTGTCCTGCAAGGACACTTCCTCTTAGATATATCCACTGCTATTCTTCCAGTATCTAGCCATGCTGTGGTTAGATTTTTAATATGTATTTTTAAGTATTCATTTTAAGTGTCTTTTAAACTGCTGTATACCAAACTGTTCAGAAATATTTGCTGGCATTTTTTATTTTACTAATTCAGTAAATGGGAGGAAGGAAGAGGAAAGTACTTCTGATGTTGGCAGAAAGTCATAGGTGCCTCTACTTTTAGATACTTTTGAAAGGGTTTTCCAAAACAGGGAGAAAGTTTGAGCTTTTTCAAGTGTGCAGTATAGAATTACTTCAGGATATTGATACATTCCTTAACACATCTCTAAATTTTGCCACTCCTATAAGTAGGGATTAAAATGACTTGTCATTTTGTGACTTGAAAAGGAAAGTTCATGGAATAAAGTACTTACCCAGAGCATTTGTCACACTAACCTGCTATTCAGCATGAATGAGTGAAGGGACACTAGTTTTCCCATAGTAGATTTACCATATTTGATAAACTTAGATCATTTTTAATAGCCTGATTTTGAGTAGCCAAAATACAAACTGAATCATAGAATCATAGAACATCCTGAGTTGGAAGGGACCCATAAGGATCATCAGGTGCTGTCTTCCTCCCCGATCTTAATTTTTGGAGCCCCATTTGTATTAAATGCAGGAAGTCTACAAAGATGACTTCTTCATGGTGAGACAAGTAATTAAGAGGCAGATAGCCAGTAAAAAAATTGCAAAGTAACTTATTTCTTTGAGGTGGTATATCAAGAATGGCACTGACAGCTGGATTACTCCAGACTGGTATTTTGTTAGTCCTCTCACACTTCAATAGTTTTGCTATCAGAAGATTCAAGCGTTAAGCTTTAGCATATTTGGGTGGATACTGAAGTTAAGTTCTGCTCTGGGTTCTTCTTTCCTGGTCTTCTGAAGGCAACACAAGTGCCTTCAGAACTGAGCTGGAGAAGAGGCATGGGGTGGCTCTTGGGTGTCAGCTGTGGTGGGTGCAGAGCTGGAGAGGCAGATGTGGGAAGGGGCTGGCCTGAGAGAGCCCAAGGAGAGGAAGGAGGATCTGAAGAGGGTGGGGAGGCAGAGTGGATGGACAGGCCATGTCCTGATGGCAGCTTCTGAGAATTTGCCCAGCCTTTAAACTTTGGTGGCCCTGAACAGTCTTCAATGGCTCTCCTTTTTTACCACCATCTCCTCTGCTACCACCAAAAAACTGAACTTTTGGACTCCTAGATAAGGATGGAAGTGCATTTTACTGACATCCTTGGGTCAGTCAAAGTTGGCTTTCATTGTACGGTTGAGAAGACCTGAGCTGGTTGTGCTTAGCTGGGTGCCTTGTTACTTTATGAATTGGCAGACCTCTATGGATTCTCCTGATCAGCTGTGGTTTGTTTAGGCTTTATGATTCTGAAATTAGAGGGGTTTTACCAATCTTAGAATCATCAGTTTCTTTCACATGGCTAGATTTCATAGAATCATTAAGGTTGGGAAAGACCTCAAAGATTGTCTGGTCCAACCATCAACCTAACACTAATGTCACCCACTAAACCATGTGCCTAAGCACCAGGTCCAACCTTTTCTTGAACACCCCCAGGGATAGTGACTCCACCTCCCTAGAAAACCCATTCCCAATGCCTGACTGCTCTTTCTGAGAAGAAATGTCTCCTAATTTCCAACCTGAACCTCCCCTAGCACAACTTGAGGCCATTCCCTCTAGTCCTATAACTAGTTATCTGTGAGAAGACACTGAACTTTAATAGCTTTTTTTTTTTTCATGGCATTGTTGTCAGAGGAAAATGTCAAGTCAAAACAAGCTGCTAAATTCAAACAATATGCTGTCTCTTGTAGACTTGACTTTTTGCAATTTTTGTCCATCTGACAATGGACAAGCTTGGGAAGTGGGTCCATGTGAACATAATGAGGTTCAACAAGTCCAAGTGCAAGGTGCTGCATCTAGGCTGGAGCAATCCCAGACATGAGCACAGGCTGGGAGATGAACTCACTGAGAGCAGCCCTGCAGAGAGGGACTTGGGGGTTCTGGTGGATGAAAAGCTCGACACAAGCCAGCAGGGTGTGCTGCATGCTGGGCTGCATCAACAGAGGAGAGGCCAGCAGGGTGAGGGAGGTGATTGTGCCCCTCTGCTTTGCCCTTGTGAGGCCCCACCTGGAGTGCTGCGTCCAGGTCTGGGGCCCCCAGCACAAGAAGGATATGGGGCTGTTAGAGTGTGGAGGAGGGCCATGAAGATGATCAGAGGGTGGAGCACCTCTCCTATGGAGAAAGGCTGAGAGAACTAGGGCTGTTCAGCATAAAGAAAAGGCTCCGGGGTGACCTGGTTGCAACCTTTCAGTACTTGAAGGGGACTTACAAAAAGACAGGGAGCAACTCATTGCTCAGTCAGATAATAACAGGACAAGGAGGACTGGCTTTAAACTAAAAGAGGGGAGATTTAGATTAGAGGTTAGGAAGAAATTCTTCACTCAGAGGGCGGTGAGGCACTGGCACAGGTTGCCCAGAGAAGCTGTGGATGCCCCATCTCTGAAGGTGTTCAAGGCCAGGTTAGATGAGGCCCTGGGCAACCTGATCTAGTGGGTGGCATCCCTGCCCATGGCATGGGGGTTGGAACTGGGCTGTCTTTGAGGTCTCTTCCAACCCAGGCCATTCTGTGGTTCTATGACAATCATGAAAATGAGCAACACTTCCCATCATGAGGCAGGAGCCTGAAGTTCAGCTCCTCTTTCCCTTGTAAGAGCTGGAAGGGGAGTTGCAGCAGATGCAGTGACAATGAAAGCTCTCTTTAAATGGCTGAGATCTAAAGAGAGATTTTGTTTATGGCTGCAGATAAAATAAACTGAGAAAGAAATGTAACTGTCAGTCTCCCAGTCAGATGTCACTTGACCTGAAATAACTTGTGTGAAGTGTGTAAGATGCTTGAAGGCCACATCAGGTAAAGGATGTGATTAGCATTATATCTGACTTCAGGATGATGTATTGTCTGCTGCAGCAATAATCCTTCATTGGGTGCAGGGACTACAGGCAACACATGATCATGTTAGAAAAACAGATAGAGAAACACTACGATGGGCCTGTCAAATGACAGGGAACTTATTATGCAGCTGTGGACCAACAAGAAACGTTTGTCTGGCTGATGGCAGTGATATCTTTTGTCTTCCTTTGAAAGGATCGCGTAGCTACTGGTACAGTTTCTGTCCATTAAAACAATGTGGCACAGAGGAGTTGGTGCTGCTTTGTTCACTGTGTACTAGTATGAAAATTTTGTATTTTTCAGTATTGCCTTCCTCTCTTTGAGTGAAGAACTTATTTGAGGTTTTATTGAATGTTTGATGCACAGTAAGAGAAAATATATAGGTTATGCTGCAGCCTGAATACCACTATTGAAGCTTTCTAAGGCAGTGGTATAGGGGCTGTTATTTCCTACATATGTCCCACTGCACACTATGGTGTTCATCTGTTTTTTGTTGGTGGTGCTTTTTTTTTTTTTTGGTATGACCTGTTTACTTTTGACTTCTATGACTTGAAACTGCAGGAAGAGGCTTGCTGAGAGCAATGTCTGAGGTAAAACAGAATGGTGTATTTCCTTTCCCTGTCTCGCAGCCCCAGGCATACAGGCTGGTCCTGGAGGGTGCTGGCAAGCCTGCTCCTGGGAGCTGGGAGCCTGCATGCTCACAAAGTGCTGCGGCAGGGCCTGAGCTTTAAGGGGGAACCACACCACTCTTTTGTGATTTGAGCATAAGTGATGTATTAGAGGCTTTCAGTCCACAAAGCTGATTTTATTAGAACGTAAAAATACACATGAGAAGGAAAAATACTTTTTCAATAGGAAAGAGATCTGGCAGGTGAGATTAAGCTCTTTAATAATGTATACCTTCCACACCTGGTATATCCCATGCAGTAGGGTCCTTCCCCCCTATCTTTTCTAGTTTTCTAATTTTTTTGTGGTTTCTGAAGAAATCTGCACCACCCCAGGGGCCTGAAGGAAACCTGCTTTCCACCTCCTGCTGGGCTGACCAGCAGGACTGATGTGGTTCCCTGGTGTGAGCCCAAATCCTCACCCTGGCATCTACATATCACGCTGACCATACGGGGTTTCACTCCCAGCTCTCCCACCATGCACACCCTCAGCTTTTTCCAGGGGGGCACACGTCCCCACACATGCACACCTTCCTCTTCCCTTCCTTCTACCTTGCTCCTCTGGGGCGTGCACTGGAAAAGAATGGGGCTTTATTCCCAATTAATAATCTGCTGTAGAAGAAGCAGCAAATGTTTCTGCAAATGAGTTTGTTGGCTTCTTAATGGCAGAAAATTATGTTGGCTTGCACGTCCTGTTTTCCAGTGTGGAACAGTAGGAAAAGGAGTACAGCACCTCAACAAGAGGAGGTTATAAGTATCTGCACTAAGGAAAGCAACAGTATTTCCAGGAATAAAAATAGTTGGCTTCCAAATGTAACAAGTCATTCCAATAAAGCTGAGACTACTTCAGTTGTATTATTCCTTCCATACCTTGTACAACAAAATGCATCGTCTTGGTCATTTTTGTATTCTGGAAATTTAACTTCAACATCAATTTGTCATCAAAAAAAGAGTGGGAAAGCTGAACCCTGGAAATGTTCTTTAGGATAAAGCAGTTTGGCAAAACTGACACGTTGCACTGGGGGAGAGCAGAGTAACACTGAAGTAAAATGATGTGCTCGTGCTCTAGACAGGCAAAAGGCATTTAGTTTGTTTGATAAGTTGCCAAACATTGTCATTTGAGAGTGTTGTAAAGACTTCCAGCTGTCTGTATGGGAACAAAATATCTGGGTGAATTAGAATTTGTCCCAGTGAACGTTTCACCAGAAGTGACCTTGCCTGATCTGGTTAATTCAAGTACAACTTGCTGCAACCTCCTGACGATGTTTTTGACCAAGATGGCACTTCTCCAAGTATCCTGTCTGACAGTGGGTTGAAGGGCTGTACTTGCAGGATCATGGCAGGATGCAGGGATGCTGTCTGGCTGTGCTGGGGCTCTGGGGAGCTGGGGTGTGCTCTGACCAGGGCGGCTGGGTGGGCCCTGCAGGGGAATGGGTCTCATGGGAAAGTGTAGGCTGAATCTCATCCTTTTGCTACATGAGTGAACAAGTAAGCTGGCTACCAAAACAGGAGGAAAATGGACTTATACCACAAGCATACCTAAAATGTTCATTGGATAGCTATTTGGGAGACCTGCTTTCAGATGATGTTGGGTGCTTCTAGCTGTGGGTGCTATCTAGCTCCATGACTTGTTCCCTTGATTGGTCTTGGGCACGTCTGGTGTGTCCACAGCTGACTAACCTTGCTGAGAAGAGAAGGGCTCTGTTAAATGAATACATATTTGGGAAACAAGAATCTCACTTGCAATTTGGGGCTCTAAATAAAACTGTATGTTTGCCTTTCACATGTATTTTACACCTAGCTACTTTGTTAAAGTAGCCGTGCATAAACCCATCAGCCAGTTGCCTTCTTGGGAGCCCTGGATGCAAAGAACATGAGCCAGTTTATGCGAGACAGGAGGTGTGCCAAGCACTCTTTCAGGCTCAGATGAAGCATCCTCTGGTCACTCCAAAAAAAACAAAAAAGCTCCTAGGAGGCTGCCACCTTAAGGCACTAAGAGTAGAAAGTGACACAGCCTGAGGAAATCTTATCTAGCAACATTGACAGGGGTTGTGTTGTCTAGGACAGACTGCATGTGCCTGAGAAGAAACAGTAAGGGTGATTATTCGGCACAGCATTTGCTGTACTGGCAGGTCTACAAAAGAGGGAAAGTGCTGTTTATGTTGAGACAGAGAGAGATGGATTTCCCAATAAGATTGGGTCAGACAAATGCTTAGTTTTTATCATAAAGTTCTCCATACAACAGGAATGATGAGAAACAACTGCCAGTGTTCTGCTTCTCCATTCAAGCTAAAAGACTTTGCCTTCTAGATTTAAGATTTTTTTTAAAAAAAAAAAAAAGACCAGTGTAGAAGTTCAGTCAACTGTAAGGGAAATAACGGGCATGTTAAATGGTGAATTGGTCCAAAGTATCCATTTCTCCAGTTAAGTGGTGACTTTCTTTGCTTAGTTTGGACAGCAAACAGGAAACATAATAAGCATTTGGGAAAGGCAGTGTGAGAAGTATCCACACTTAAACTGTATATACTACTGAAACGAGTTTAGTGCTCCTCCAGATCAGTACTTGCAGGCAGTGTGCTGAAAGAAAGTTTCCAGAGCAAAATATTGTGGAAGTTCAAATTCAGTCTGATATGGTAGAATAACTTGGAAATCTCCCAGTCTGCTTTTTTTTTTTTCTGATGAGCAGAAGTGATGCACATCTTCAAGTTAGTGAATCGTTTCACTGTGTTCTGTGGCTCTTGTCCACAAAACAAATATAGAAAAATAATCATTCCTTTGACTTTTGTACTGCAGTCTCTTGGGGGAAAAAATAGTGCAGCTCACATGCAGCCCAGAAACCTCTGATTTGGTAAACTCCAGATACAAGCTGTCCTTTCAGGACAAAGTAATGTTAACTGGAGAGGTTGAAGTCTGAGGCCCAGCCTTTTGAACCCCCTCCCATATGACTTGCTTTAGTTGTGTAATAACATAGACTAAATGAGATAACAAGCTGTGACCCTTATCTCACAGACTGGAATGTTTTCCTTCAACTTGAAGCTCACAAGCAGTGATCAGGTGGCTATGTTATTGTAACTGAAGGAGTAGAAGGTATTTGTGCAGCTTTCAGATACAGCCCTAACCTCTCAATGACACTCTTCATTTCCTTTAATAGAGAGATCTTCCTACTTTCCAGCTCTACAAATAGTCAAAATCCAAAAATACTAGCTTGCTCTGTGTTTCTTGTGTCAAATGTCTTGGAATTTCAGCTATACTAATTACTTGTATGGGGTCACTATCACAGCGCAAGTGTCCTCAAACTTCCATGCATTGTAGCTTTCCCAGTTTGCCTCATTTGCTGATGGGATCAGAAGCCTACACTTGTAAAAGGTCTTACTGAGAGCACAGGCATCTGTACTTGTCACTGAAGTTCTGCTTCTTAGGGTGACCAGATCTGCTGCCACCTGGGTGGACTGAGCAGCTCAGCACATGCTGTTTTGAAACATCAGTTAGGTACCAAAGGGTTTTTCTGCCTACTTCCTCAAGGGATCCAGTCCTGTCAGCATGCTCAGATCATGTTACCTGTGCTACACGCGGCAGTTGATGACTCCTTTCATTTAAAACGTGGTAGAGTGAAGTGAGTGTGCCATTCTTCCACTTTGCAGATGAGGATGGCTGGAACAGACAGACACTGGTGAGGACCTCCCCATGAATAGCTTGGATAAGGCTTAAAACACGCACTACCAAAGAGTTTCATGGCCACCTGGCTGGGATTAAGTCACTGGGACCACCTGATCTCTTTTCTTTACAGATTAAATAATGTAAAAGGTGAACACAGTCCTTTGAGCAGAGAGAGGCACTCAGGGACACTAGTAATGTTGGGGATATATGGAAAAGTAGCTCTCACATACTACCTGGTAAAACTGGCTGGTTGGTATTTACTAGGTGAAAATGAGAGAGCGAGAACACTCCCATTCTTTTTGGCTTTTGGTTTGTCTCTGAGTATTTGTGGTAAACTGTAGTACAAATGTGGTGATGTTACCTCATTCAGTGTACCTTCATCTGTCATGTGAGTATATTATCTAACCAGAGGTTCATGAGGACATTTCCACAAACTGGCCTTACAGCCTTCACAGGTTTGTACATCCCCAATGGACTGCAAGTAATGCTTTCTGCTCAAGTGAGAAAGAAGTCCCTGAACTCTTTAACTTCTTCTTCAAGGGCTATAAAGAGCAAAGATTTGTGTGTAGATTTTTCTTATATATAGTATGCATTACATATTAATAATACACTTATGTATTGCATATTTAGATTTTGAAGGGGTGAAATTAAAATCAAGATACAAGATTTTGTCTTGTTTTAATCAGCTCCACAGATACTGGAATCTGTTTTTACATCCTTCATCTTTGAGTTGGTCATTTTTATTATTATTTAGGAACTTGAGACAGAGAAAGACATACTGAATTTATTTTTTTTTTTTTTTTTAAAAAAAAAGTACCCCAGCTAGGGCAGGCAACAAGCAGCCTGCAGTTACGACATTTTCACACAGACTGGATGATACAGGTTTAAAAAGGCTTCTGGAGGTTGCCTGGTCCAGCCCTTGTTGGACCTAATCCTAATAAGTTTGGTTGTTCAGGGACTTGTTGAGCTCTGTCTCAAAGAGCACAATTCACAGATTCACTGGACCACTGTCATGATAATGCCTGGTCCCTGGAGGTGTTCAAGGCCAGGTTGGATGGGGCCCTGGGCAACCTGGTCTAGTGGGTGGTGTCCCTGCCTGTGGCAGGGGGTTGGAAACTAGGTAATCTTAAAGGTCTCTTCCAACGCAAGCTGTTCTATGATTTTGTGATTAAAAACAATTCTCCTAACATGTAATCAGGACTTGCCCTGCTGAAACTTGCCTGTGGCCTCTTGCGCTGCCAATGTGTTCCTTTTGAGAGGGGCCTGGCCCTATCTTTTCTGTTCCCTCCCCTTAGGTGGCTGTGGGCTGCAATGGGACATTGCCCCACACCCTGAGCCTTCTCTTCATCAGGCTGGACAACCCCAGATCCCCCAGCCTCTCCTGCCTCACATGTTCCAGCCCCTTAAACAACTGGGTATGCTGGCCTGGGCTCCAGTATGTCTGTGCCTATCTGGTGTGGTTTGTGGCTCCCCAGGACACCAGTAGGCCACTTTCACAAGTGCTGATTACAGGGGAACAATCACTGGATCTGCAAACACAGACCCATGTGGGGTTGGCCTTCTTTACTGTGAAGGGCATACTGTTGAGTCTCTTTCAACTTGCTGTCCTCCAAGACCCCCAGTTTTGTTCTGTTTTTCCTCTGAAGTGGCTTTCCAGCTGGCTGGTACCCAGCCTGTGCTGTCCATCAGGACTGCTTCCCTCCCAGGGCCAGGTGTTTTCCAGGCTACATTTGGTTCTTTCCTGAGCTGAAATAGGCACAGGTAGTGAATGCTCTGCAGTCTTGGAGACTTGAAAGACACTGAATTCCTCACCTTAACAGAGGTCACTGGGCTGTCAGCTGGATATACCAAGCAGCAGGGTGGTGCTTTGGAGCAGAGGATTGGCAGGAGCCTTTATCCCTCTCTATGCAGACACCTAGCTGGTTTGTGCTGAATAACCTCTGATATGCTTATTTTTCTTCACTCATTGTAGAAAGATCTGAAAAATGAATCTCACTATACAGAGGGATTCAACCCATCTAATCTTAGGTACCGGATTCAGCCCATAATCCTAACTGAACTACATGCATTTTTCTCAGGCATGTCTACAAGTGTCAGCATTACATTGAGGGGTAACACCTAAATGTAAATGGTTTAAATGCCTTTTAAAGCTCTTAAATCATCTTTTTCTAAATATTTTGCTGGTCCTGAAGCTGGTATGTTTTAGAAGCCTCACAAAGTTCTGCAAGTCCCTCAGTTTGTTGTGGGTGCCTGTATACCATGAAAGTCATCAGACACTTCCTACCATGCTTGTTCAGCATGCTGGTTTTCAAAGAATGCCAGCCTGGGTATTTCAGCATACTATGCTATCAGGGCTCATGTTAACCCTCAGTTTTTGCTGTCCTAAAAACTTCAGAAAATGTGTTTTGGATCAGAACACAGATTCTCTATTTTATTTATTACCTTTGAATGTATTACTTAATGCTTTTTCCTTGGACCTTCTTTTTAATTATAAGGTTGACTAGCCTATAAAATTTCAGCCACAAAATGCAGCCTGAAGCTGAACATTGGAAGTGATAAATGTACTGGAAACTTAATATCCTGGATCTAAGCTGCAAGATGCTGCAAGCTGCCCTCAACGTCTCATTCCTTCCAGACTGAACAGGGAAAAGTTCTCTGTACCCACTAGTCTCCAGGCCATACCTGAGGAGGAGTTCATACTGCAGATATTTTAAAGCTTAATATTGGAGTCCATTCACTGGAGTTGTTCCCTGTATCCCTTTCAGTACCAGTTAGCATGCTCCTGCCCTCCCAGTTGTGCTGACCTACTTGTTGGTGGGGCTCTGCTGCCTACTGAAATAAAAGATTGCCTCAGTTTTTTGTTTTTGTTTTTTTTGTTGTTGTTTTTTTTACTTTAATCTGCAGAAAGGTAACTATGAAATGGGATCCCTTTCTTGGTCTGTTTCATAGAGTTGTGATTCATGTGAGCTGTGACTGGATTCAGAGCTGTTCTAGCAGAACTGCAGAACAGCCCAGAGATACGAGGAGAGAACACCTAGGGCTGAAATACCTTAGGCCAATACTATTGCCAAATTCTTTGTAACCTGAAACCTTAGTCGGTGCTGGCTTTTCTTGCCTCACTGCAAAACATATGCGTCACCACAGCATAACTTTGTGTATGAAGAGGCAAGTATTCAAAAGAAATGTTAAGTTATTCTGGTGCATGAAATAATGCAGAACTGATCGATTCTAGTCATTCTTAGACCAAGTACACTGTACAATATTGTGTAATGCCTACCAAAATAACAAATCCAAATGCATAACGAGTTAATAGATGCAGAAATGTGTCAATAGTAAACTGCAGTCAACTGTAAATCAGACAGGTGCCTACTAAAACTGGTGACTGTGTTGGATGTGGAAGCCAACAGATGTAGACACTGACGATGCAAGAAAAACAGACTTTTAATTAGTGTGGTGGAAGCTGGAATGCAGACATCAGTGACTCTGAACCAAAGTTTAAACAGAAGAGTGTCTCAAGTAATTGAACTAAGATGGTTTTCTCAAAGTGCAAAGAGGAAAAACCTTATTTTTTTGGTTGAAATGGAGCTAAGTATGACACTGCAGCCTGCTGCTACATACAGAGAATGATAGATACACATCCTCATCAGTTCTTCCTGTTAAGTCTGCCACCTACTGCTTGATGCACTTGTTTGGCATTGCTTGTTACGCCCCAAAAAAATAGTTTGCTGAAAGTGTCAGGCTAACTTTAGCTGATATCACATGAGGTGAGCTCAGTTAGATCCTTTTTTAGTTGGAATATAATTGCTGCATCTCCAGGTGACTGGGCAGGAAGGCGGGGAAGGTGTTCATTGATGGGAGGAGGGCAGGTAGGCCCTGCAGAGTGGTGGGAGTCATGCTGTAGCTGGCTGCAGCTTTGAGCCAGCCCTGTCTCCGAGGCACTTGCATCTTGGAAACTGCAGTTTCCGGGATGAAGGGGAGAAGACAACAGAAATGAGAGAAGCTGGTTAACTGCCCTGTGGGGAGCAAATTTAGTGGCTTACCGAGCAGGATGGAAAAAGTCTTCTGGAGAAATGATGCATGTTCCTTGCTACTAAGTTGTTAAGCAGGATGTGCTCAGGTTTACTTTGTATGTTAACGAGCAAAAGAGATTGGTTGCTTTGTAAATGAGAGGGAGGGAACAGAGTTCTATAAGAAGACTCCAGACCTTTTTCGTGCCAATATGCGACTTGAAATCAGAGCACTGGCAGAGAAGCAGAACCGCTGGAACAAAGCCCTGTTTGAAATGGCAAGGGCAAAAGAGGTGGGAGGCTGTGTCGGGCGCTTGGTAGCGGCATCTCGCGTCTTCCGTGACTGCCTTCCTTGTGAAGCGCTCCGAGTCAAAGCAGGGCATTTCTCATGGGTTTGGGTTGTGAATGGCATTAAACTCAGCTCTGTTGCTTTATTTGTTTTGAATCTGTGTCTGTGCCTTCCATATACGAACTGGGCTGTACATTCCTGAATGGGGAACCTATGGGTAAGTTCAGGACTTACCCAGGAAGAGTGAGACAATGCAGGGTTGGGCTGTTAGCTAGCAGTAAGTTGAGACATCTGCCCAGCTGTTAAGTATGCGGGTCTTCTCTTGCTTTGCTGTCTTTTGATTGTTTTGTGGATATTTTGGTGATTTGTGCACAGGTCAAAAAACCACAGCAATTCTTTCCCTCAACACTGAAAGCATCAAAATTAATCTTTCAGTTCAACTTTTGAAGGGGAAAATATATGTAAATAGTGTTATACGCTGTTTCCTGGTTTACAGTCTGAGTTTGTCAATTTCTGTAATTTGTCAAGCTATTTTCTGCTCCGTGAATGCCTGGACAGCAGCCACAATGGGTTTGCTTGAATTCTTTCAGTTGCTAAAAATAAGTTGGTTTTGAAGCTGTTCTATAAATGCCGAGGATATCTGAGGCAATAATAGGTGACTGTCAACCTATATTGCAAGTTGTTTTCATGTAACATCACTTTCCCAGCCCTCAGTAGGGGGAGGGAAAAAAAAATCTTTGCAGGATGGTAAAAAGCATCCAGTCCACTGAGACAGAAGGCTCTACCACCACAAGGGAAATACAGTTCCCTGACACAAAGTTTTGAACATATATAGTCAAATGTCATAGAAGGCATTAAATCACCTCAAAAATTCTGTCCTAACTCTTCCTCACCGGTCCTTTCAACTAACATCTATGGCTGCTGCTGCTTGTAGTATGAGTCTGTGGTGTGCATCTAGAAGCTGCTGTACGTTATTTTCTGCAGCTCACCTTTGCTTTATTGGCTTATTTTTTGGCTTAGTAGCTTGACTTTTAGTCTTCTTTCTCAAATCCTTCTTGCTCATTCATTGTTGGGTTGGTTGGTTTTGTGTTTTGATCAGTACTCATTGAGAAATGTTTTATAGAGTTTCAAATGATTTTGTCGTAGAAACACCTCCAGTTTGTATGAACAG
The DNA here is from genome assembly GCF_963932015.1 of Anas acuta. NCBI lineage: Eukaryota > Metazoa > Chordata > Aves > Anseriformes > Anatidae > Anas > Anas acuta. Next base: position 112,796,571 of record NC_088980.1, on the reverse strand, counting down.
GTTCAATAGGTGACTAAGGTTGTGGATGTAGAAATAGCTACCAGAACATGAGTTCACAGAGAGGAACAGATGCACTGAAAGTGAGTACATGAAAGCCTTCTGAGAGCAGAGGAGCCCTGGGGAGCAGTGGTCCCGTGGAATCCACTGAATGTCCTGAGATCCAATACACTTCCAACAGCAAGAGTCTGCTGAATCTGTCCAAGGCCCCTATCATCTATAGCATGTTGTGGAACTCAACTGCATCTGAGAGAGAGGCAAACATGGGCTACAGGGCTGCACATACACCTGGCAAAATGAGGGACTCCATGAGGGACTTTCTGAACACCTAACTGGAAGCCAGTGGCCTGACAGTTTGACACCTTCGGCTGGGTTTGTCCTCATGACTTCTTGAGATCCTTTAGATATTTATCTTCTCCCTTCTTCCCTCTTGGCCTTTTTCCTATTCTTACCAGTATGGAAGGAATACATTCTTTAGATGCCTTGGTAGGTGACTTCTTAGGAAGAGATGGAAGTATATTTTAAAGTCAGCATGACCTATGTGTTCTGGGGAGTTTTGAGGGGTTGAGTCATGTTAACAGGTTCATGTATAGTGGTGATATGATGCTGGTGTCTGCAGATGTGAGCTGTGTGTGGCCTGGCACGTACTGGGGGAAACCTGTGGCATCCTTCCTTCTCCCCTTGTTTTCATTGCATGCCTTTATCCCTCCACCTTTCCAAAGAGGACTCCGTCTCCCCATCGTTACCTTCCATACACCCAATAACTAGGACCTCTACTGCATTCCTGTGTCCACCTAAATTAAATTCCACCCTAATGAGCCAATGTTTCCTACCACTCCCTTGCCTGGATGCTGCTCTGGCATCTGAAGCCAGAAGTACAGGTCAAGGTGTTGGCATGGCTTGCAGAGCAGGTGGAGACCTAGGAGTGCTACCGCACTTGGCAGCAGATGAGTGACAATTACCTCTTCTGGCCATAGCTGTCGCACGACTCCTGTAGCTCAAGTAAGCAACTGCATGCAGGCAGAAGTCAAGAGACGTTGCTGAGTTGTACTTCTTTGGTTTAACCTCTGCATATACTCATCAAGCTTCAGGGGCCTCTACTATGAGGACTTTTTTCCCCCCTCTTTTTTTTTTTTTAGACTACATTATTTATGAGAGAAGTTCAGGGCGGTGTCATTACTCAAAACACACTCAAACTGAGGTCTACTTGCTGAAGGCAATGAAATAGTTACCTGTCTTCAATAAATACCACTCTGCTCAGAAAATATCACATAGAAGATGTGCCATGAACATATTTTTCCCTTGCGTTTCTAAGGGAATCACCATGTTTCTTCACTACTTTCACCTGTTAGAAGTTCTGGCCAACACCTTCTCATGTGAGAGCACTTCTCCTAAACGTTGTCTTGGAGTGTCCTATCCCTGAAAGTTATTGGAGCTCTGTTGTTAGATCACAGCTTCAGTTCAGGGGGTCTAGTTGACTAAAAGCCAACATACCACATTGGATTTGCTGTTCCTATGCCAATAGGATGCCTGAGGTTTGTCAGCTGTGCTGGAATCACTTTCCACATTAAACAAATGGAGGAAAAAAGAGTATATTGAAAAGCAAAGCTTAAGAGTCTTGGAGAGATTCAAAGAAATGAAACAATAACATGTTTAATAGCTAATTCCCCTTCTGGTTTGGCTTAAAGGTAGCTTCAGCCTTCCAGTCTGCTAACAGGATTCCTAAGTCCTCTGCCAGGATGAGTCACAGCTCCTGGAGCTGGGATCCAGTTTTCTAGACAAGCTGTATTTAAAGGTCTGTTTACCTTTTCCAGAAGATAATGTATTAGAGAGAGACTTGCTTTGTGTTTTTCTCATCTCTGAATAGGATTTATGATGAATGTAAATTCACCTGCTGGGGCTTCTTGCATCCCTCAGTCCTGATTCAATCTAGGCACCACTGGGATCCCATTCGATGTAGTTTCATGCTGCTCGGCAGGGATGGATGCCTTTAGAACACCCCTCCCTGCTGGGCTGTCCCAGCTAGTTGACCATGAATGCAAAACAAGCAATATTCGGGGCCTTGGTCTGAGTAAACCATTATTTACCTGCTAGGAAAAAGATTTCCTGCTGACTGAGGAGGTGAATTAAGAAACCTTGCCACGTAACCTTAATATGTAATTCATAACAAATTGAAAACCACATATGGTTGCTCCTGCTTATGCTTCTGTAGCCTGTAATGTAGCACTTGCAAGTATGGATATGAGGACAAATCCAGTGATTGTAGGAAAACGTATCTAGGAACACAGAGAGGAATGGTTCTTAAATGTGGCTGTTGCACATGGCAACATGATGGCTTCACTGCTAAGTAAGAAAATTCTAAGGATTGCCAATGGGTTTTAGGGTTGTATTAGCAAAAACCCAGGTTTTCCTGGGTATCAGTTTTTCTCAATTGTAGTTTTTTTATCTGAAAAATCTGTTCAGGCAAGTGCAGCAAGGCCCCGGTTGCATGACACAACAGTCATAACTGATTGCCTGTGCTCTGAAGAAACATGTCAGATGAAGAAACAGCAATGTGCCCAGCAATTATGAATAAACTCTGAATGTAGCCCAGCACAAGGGACCTCATAGATCTGCTACTATATCAGAGGGGCATCTGATTGTTGTGCAGATGTGTTAGACACTGAACTATTGTGAGCACAGCTGAATTAGGGTATTGTAATAAAGGACCTCTCCTCTTGCTTCATTTTTAGCATACAGCTACTGCATCACTGCCCAACCAATACGGGCAAAGACCGTTCAGTGATTCTTTTTTTCCTCTTTTTTTTCTTTCCAGTTTGCCTGTTGAACTAAGTGTTTTCATGTTTTCTTTCTAGTACCAAATTGCTGCAAGGAATAGTTCAAGCCAGCAACCAGGGAAAGTGTTTGGATGCTCAAAGTAAGTGTTGTGTCTTTTGTATGTGTTTGTTACAGTGGTTCGACTGATAAAATCTACTCTAGAATTTTTGCTTGATGCCTTTAAGGCAATAGCTAAATAAGTTTGATATCAATAGTAAGTGATATTCCTTTGCAATGTCTTTGACAATGTAATTAAAAGATTCAATTCATTAAAAGTTATTCATTCATACAACAGAAACGATGAAAACTAAATTAGGTGCCACAAATATTTTGGAAATAGTTTCAACTAGTGTCAGAAAGAATTGCTGACAGAAAGCAATGAAAAAGGGAAAACTGTGGGTGAATTTAACTTCTCTTCCATCTTTTCTGGAACCTCGAGGAAATTATACTATTGTTTTCATTTGTTTTTAAGTGTTAGCACTTCTGTACACTATTAGTGCTGCTTCCATAATGGCAAGTGGAAGAAGAGCAAAGTATGCTAAGTGCTGCTGCATGGGGTTGGTCACTTACATTAGATGCAATTTGTAAGGTGCTGTCCCTTTTCTAATTCCTAAGTGAGTTTTGATTGTATCCCATCCAATCTGGGTGCTAACCCCAACTGTCCAGCCTCCAACCTGGCATCTATGAAATCCCCACAGTGAGTCACCTGTGAAGAGATCAACGAAACAAGGAGATGCAAGGCCCACAAGGTGGCAATGTTTAGAAAGCCTTCTGAGAGGATGCTCCTGGAACAGATCTATGCTCCCTCCAGTTGCTGTCACTTGCTCCCTTTCTCTCGTTACTGCTGCATCTGTGCTACTAACTACACAAGAAATCGTAACTGTTGCCAAAATGAAGCATAGGATGCCCTGGTAATAAAACTCTTACTTAAATAGATTGGCCATTGGCACTGTTCACCATGCTGTAGTGGGTGCTGTGCGTGCCTTTTCCCTTGGCAGCATTAGTGATTTGCAATACAGTGTGGGGAGGTTTATTCATAGCTAGTGCTGGAAATATGCATAGCACTGAAATGATCCTAGGGTTGTGTAATGAAGCACTTTAATGTTAAAATATGCCACCTTGTTTCTGCTAATGCTTGAAAAGCTGTTACCAGCATATAAATTCTAGCTTTGGACTTAGGATAGGTTTCAGTTTGTGGTGGTTCTTTTGTTCATGTTTTGTAGTAAAAAGTAAGAGCTTTGTGTCTGAGCTATTTTAAAGACTTGTTTCACCGTGAAACTAGGGATTTGCTCCAAGTTATTTAATGCCCTGAAGAAGCTTAAATGTTTGCAGAAGAATTTCTCCGGATACATGATAGATGAGAAATTATTCAGGGTAAGTTCTATGGGAAATAAAAGAATTGCCTGTGTTAACTGGCACAGATGCACTTAAGGAGGCTGGCATTGGAAAAGGGAGAGTTAAGACAGGAGCCTCAGTTCAGATTCATCAGGTTGCAAGAAAAGAGTTGTTTCCAGAGCGATTAGAAGATATGCAGGTCCCAAGTGCACCTGGAAATCCTCAGTAGAACAGTATATAATCTGGAGCTGAATGAGGCTTGTAGGCATCATGGATGGATCTTAGGATAAAGTACAGGACAAATCCAATTCCAAGAACTAGGAAATTGTATCATGGACACAGCCCTTTTCATGAAGGTGTCACAGGTGGAAGTGCAGCAGGACAATGCCCTGTGCTCATCCCCATTGCTTCTACTCCTGCCCAGGGTAGGTGACACTGCTTAAAGTACAGCTTCTTTACTTGGCTATGCTGCACTCTCACAAGTACTTTGAAACAACAGGAAATCTGAAGAAAACTGTGGACATTGAGATAGTACATGGCCATCAAATAGACACTTACATGAGCAGACAACATCCTACCTGTCTAATAGGAACTTATCTGAGGCATGCAGATTTCCTGGAATCGGTAACCCTACCCTTGAAGCAACAGGCAGCTTCCCAGTGTATTCCCTGGGGGCTGCTGCGTACTGCGTAGCCTTTCCTCTCCAAATCCCTTAGTCCTTATGGCCTATTATATGTCAAAATAAAGGTCTAGCATCAGCCTTTTAATACCAGAGGTTCATTATATTGCTAAAAAGTTAACTGAGCTATTACGATTGCAAAAAGTAAATCCACGTAACATACTTGTGAAACCTGATCATGTTTCAGTGCATTTGAGCCTGGCAAACGAGCATACTTATTCCTGAAGTTATATGGAAATCAGCACAAAGAATGAATGCTGGAATATCCAAGGATTTTTACGGTTCTCACATTAGGATCTCATGTGCAAGACGTGAATAAGGGGGCTTTTGGCAGTTACAGTTCCTTGCTTGATGTATTATGACTTAAAACACTTAAAATACACTCTAATATTAGAAATCAATGCTGGCTTATGCTGGAACATTAGGTCAGGAATAAACTTGTGTTTTGAGATAGGAGAAGAGAAAGCAAACTATACATATGTACACACATTATACTATGTATTTTTATAAATGCATATATACACACAGAATGTATGCTTGTATGTTGAACTACTAATTCATGCCTTCTTTAGGGGAAACCTGAACAAAAAGGCCTGTATGACCTTTTCTCATTCCTTCCCTGAGCAGAAACAAATGTTCTCTGGTCATTCATGCAAAAGCTGCGTGGAGTTACTTAAACTGGGAAGAATAAAGAAGCATTTCCTCTCACTTCATTCTCCATACCTCCCAGCACTGGTGCAGGATAAAATGCTGCTTCTAGATAAGTGAGCTCTGTTTCTCACTTGGTGGGAACCCTGCTAGTTTCCCCAGATTGGTCCCCTTAATTCCTACCAAAGACAACCTGGCTTCCCTAAGGGTTGCTTTGAACCTTCAGCCAAAATAATTCAGTAGTATGAAATATTTGAACTTCTGGCTGAGCAGCCTGCTTTGAAAGCCCTTTTCATCCTTTAGAAACAAAGTCAGGTCCCCCAAAATGTAGCGGAGGACATCTGTTCAGGAGTCAGTCCTGCATAGGACACAGCTGCTTTATGTCTGGTTTTGATCCAAGACGAGAAAAGTGGAGACCTAAATTCTGAACCTAACGGAGCAAAGTTAACTTCAATGGAATGTTTGTGTACGGCTTCCTATGCACCCGTCCTCGTTCCCTTCTTAACTTAGGAATTGGTGAGCTTGAATAGCCATTTATGGTGTTGTCTGAAAATATTATGAACTTTGGGGTGATATTTATTTTTTCAGCATCCAGTACCAAAAATTATCCCACAGGAGCTCAGCAAAGCGGCTGATTCATCGGGAACGTAACTTAGCTTTTCAAACAAGATAATGCGCGGTTTTGTTAATAGTTAATAATGAGATCCTTTCAAATGCAGAAGCTGTCAACAGCGCTGACATAAATCCACAGTTACAAAAGCACAGAGACTTGTGGCTGGAGTTTTTATGAAATAGAAAACTCATTTTCCACTGTAAGGAGGATAATACCCTGTTTACATGCTACTAGTACCTTTTGTGCTCAAAATGTTACAGAAGCTATTTTTAATTTATACACAATATGACTGTTCAGAGGTTACAAAATGTAGCTGCTTCGTGCCATGGCTGTTGAAGCTATGACAATATACAATTTAAAGAAAAATATGAATAATACCCCTATTTCTTGGCTTTTTTTTTGTTGTTGCTGCCTTCTGTGTTTTGCCTATCAGTGACAGTTCATTCAGATTTACTGAAGACCATTGATTCAATCAATTATTTAAGTTTTTCTCTATAAGCAAAAAATCCTTTTTTCCCCAAGGACATTTTTTTTAAAATGTTAAATTTAAAGTATTCATAGTGCATATAAGATGCTGTAAAAGTTTCATTTTTCAGAGCAGTTCACAGGTTTTTATAAATATAATCTTGCAAATGTGAGCAGAACCCACGCTGGCTCTGTGCAGTCATGCTGCCTCTGCTGACAGACTGGATCAGTTAGGGTAACAGAGGATCTGCTTCCAGTGATCTTGGTGTCTTGCTAGTGTCTGTTTGCAAAACTGTCTGTGAGCATGATCAGGTGCTGAAAATCCAGGGGAAAGCAAATCACCTCTGAATAGGCTCCCAGAACAGCACCATGCCTGCTAAGAGCCCAAAGAAAGGGTTAATTTGGATATTCCGCTTATTTTGAGGATGGTATTTGGTAGTGGGGTTTTTTGTTTGCTTTTGTTTTTTGGTTGGGTTGTTTTGTTTTCTGCTTCTTTGGTAGTGGGTTTTCCTTTTTTGTTTTGATTTTTTTTTCAGGGGTCTTCATTTGTGTTTTTTTTGTTTTCTTAATCCAAGTGTCAGCATTTTCCAATATTTCTTTGCAGTCATCAGGGATGGAAACCTAGGCTTGCTGGCTGCTGTGACTCTTCCATCATTAAGTTGTTCCATGATCTGTGGCTTCCAGAAAATCACCCTATATGCAGAGTCACGTGAGCTGCTGACAGTGCACAGCACGCTCATGAGGTGAGGTGGATGCACACACTCAATTTTGGAAGTTGTCCTTAAGTTAAGGATGTTGCTTATAATTATGGCTTCTTCAGCCTTCCTGGAGCCTTGGATAGCCACAGGTGTGGGCACAGAGTGTGGGCAAGCCGTTGTTGTGTGCTCCGCTGCTGTGTCACAAGGTGGCAAAATTAGAGGTTTTCAGGACCTAGCAATTTGTTGTCCTTGTTACGTTTCCTCTTCTATTAATGTAGGGCTTGCACGCAAGCCCAAACTTTGTGGTCGTCCCTATCTTCTTGTGCCTTTTGTTCGTGCTCCAGTGTGGAGCAGGCACAGAAGGGAGGCATGTGGAGGCAGGAGCTTACAGGAGGGCAAAGCCGATGCCGTAGGAGAAGCCTCAGCTGGAGCTCTGCTACCGACGCATGCACAGCCACAGCCTCTGTTAAAAAAATCTGCTCTGAGAGATTAGATAGGCTGGGTAAATATTGCCGTTCCCCTTCAGCATGGGGAGTGCTGGTCTGATTTTTTTGTGAATCAATATTCATAGTAGAAGGAAACCGGTGGTGCCCCCAAAGTGAGGTTTATGAACAGGCTTCCATCAGGGCTTCATCCTCTTACAGGAGGTCTGGATTTGGCTCATCACTAATGACCTGAGCGGGCTGCGTGGGATAAACACGCTGTGAATAGTACTGGAGAAAATACTGTTACATTGCATCGTATGCTTTAAAAAGAATAATTGGCTCTCACCTTGTGTCTTTGTGGAAGAACGCTATTGACTGCATTCAAGTATTTTCAGACTTGATCTGATTTCATAACCGGGATCTTTTTTGTCTAATGTAAGAGGCTTCATGTAATCACTCTTAAATCTAAAGCTTATGTTTGACAAGTGGGTCACTGGTTAATGGAAGCAAGTAAATCCAGCTGTTTATCTTTTCCGTAAGATCATGCACTTTCTGTATGCTCTTGTGAGCTCAGAATGGAGATGTGTACATTTTTAATGGCACACCCTCTATTTTTGAGCAGGGACCTGAGCTTTATTTTGTATTTCATCTGCCCTCTACGTTCAAATCAAATAAAATATCTCAGCAGTACTTCAGCTGGTATCACATTTGATTCACAAATACATATCACTGGCTGTTGTATTGTTAATTTAATTGCTAGGCACCTTTTAAAAATCTTTAATTTGATGCTATAAAAGAAAATTCACTGAGGCACATAAGCTCACAAGCACTATTTCTGCCCCCCAAGCCCCAGTATTTGTTTGTGTTTCTGTGAACAGATGCACCTTCCAATACAGCTTTCCTCCAACTAGCTTTGGCTCTTAACCAGGCAAGGACATATTTTTTCTAATTCTGAATTTCAGAATTCCAGAAAGTGCTCGTAGTATGCTGGTAGCTAAATAAAGCACTTGCAGCGTTAGGCTAATAAAGGGCTCTAAGTATTCATGGAAACTTGCTCTGATATGCCAAGTTCCAAAAGTCCTCTTAGGAAATGTCTGTCAGTGAGATAAGTTTCCTGACACCGTTTTCAAACCTCTGGATATTCTTGTTTTGTTTTCGTTCGGGGCACTAACATCAGTGTAACTTGGTGTTTAAAAGTATCTGTAAAAATATATATATATTTTTTCCCCTCTTCATTTGAAGACCTTGACAAAGGCTGAGTAAACACGAAGGTGATAATGAACGTAGACTGTTACCATTGGAAAAAGTTTGTTTTCCATCAATAAGTGAGGAAGCTAAAAGTTGTTTAAGCTTACACAATGGACTCATGTGAGGTAGTAGTGAAAATGTCCTTGGAAGAAGAGCTGCTTGCTCCCAATGAAGCAGCACTCCTCGAGTACTCTGTGGGCTAGTGACTGCAAATAAACCCTTGCAACCTGGTGTTTGAGAGGTGCTGGGGTGCCTCCGGGGTTTCCAGCTGTGGAGTGTGTTAACAGGAGATGTGTCACCTGCAGCATGCGAGCTCTGGAGGTGATGCAGCCATAAATACAGGTGTTGCTTCTTGGGGTGGCTGCGTGTGAATGTGCATGTACCTTAGCAGGCAAGTGGTGCAGCACATTCCTCTCTGCCTGTGGATGAGAGGAGGCATAATTAGCTAATGACAATGTGTTAGCTGGACAATAGGCATGCTGGGGACTTTGTCTAGGGGAAGGAAACCAGTGTGACCCAGGTTCTCTGCAGGTGGTTGATGAAGGAAAGTGGAAATTGCTGGAGCACTACAAAGGGTGATGCTTAACAAAGGAAGGGCAGAAAAGAATGGGGGAAGGAACAATGGGCAAGCCCCAGATGTGGAAGAAATCTCAAGATGAAAGGAGGAGCCATGCATCTAGCTGTAGCAATGGAGAGAAGGGATGGGTTTGCTTAACTGCAGAGCTAGTTAGAAAACACAAACAGAGCTAAAAGGATACATGGATCCGAAAGCAAACCCTGAGAGAAGGGATTGGGACCCAAGACCTGGTGATGAGGGTGAGGCAGGGGAAGTTCGTGCAGATGAATGACAGCAATCTTGTTCTAACAGCAGGGCCTGTTCCTGTACTTGTAAAATGAGGGAAGCTGACAGCATTGTACAAAAGCTGGTTTTTGTCAATGTCCCAGATAAAAAGCAATTACCAAGAGGAGGGAAGGGCAGAATGCAAAAACAAACAACAAGAAAACACAGCCCCTTTTGTGTAACTTCTTGGCATTCACTAATTTGATGGCACTTGATACACATTTGCTTTGTAAGAGAACAGTTTGTAGCATGCTGTAGGAGCACGAGGAAACTTCTTGTAGAGTGTTTTTGCAGCAAGGCGCTGAATTCTTGGGTTCTGCAGTCGCTGAATGTTCACATACTACTGAATGACTTGGCAGTACGATTTTGATTTTGAGTCAGGCATGAATACGCTCTGTATTTCTTTCCCATTAGCTAGAGTATGTAATAATGTTTACGTTGGCTTTTTGCTGGGTGTGGGAGGACAGGCACCTAATTAACAATTTCCTGGGGCAAAGTAACCCCTCCAAATCTCGGTTTGTAATGGTCAGGCCCTTTCTGTTGGCTGGTTGAAGCATTTTTGCTTCAGGAATAGGTATCCAAAAACTTAATCGACCATCTGCTGGAGTTATTGCTTTCTTGTGCCAGCCTTCTCTTTTCCTCTTTAGCAGTGGTGAGTGTCTTGGACAGCTTGATGATTGTTGGCAAGGGTAATGTTCCTTGTGATGGGCTATAATCCTTGTGCAAGCTGCACATGTTCGGTACCTGTAATGCCGATGCTGGAAAAGGCAATGCTGTAAGCATGATAGGTCTTGGCCAATAATCATTGCAAAGCATTTAAACTTCTCCTTATGTTACATACAACTACCGAATAGTCATGTGGGGCATTAAATGACTTGGATAACATGCACAAATCAAATAGCTGTCAGCTTCAGAATGCTTGTTGTAGATTATGAACAGAGAATCACCAATCCCAAGAGTTGTTATTAACTATTCTTAAATTCCTGATATATAATATCAAAGCCAAGTCAAGTTTTCAGCGGAGTAATATAGCAAGAAGCATTAAAAATCATCACCTACTAATAAGGTATCGCTCTGGTGTGGGATTACAGCTGTATCAGGCTTTCACTTTAGAAACCTGCACCCTTGGCAGGTGCTGTTGTGAAGCATTTGCCCTCCCCTATGTCCCAATATTGTTTTTTTGAAATATATCATTAGACTGAAGTGCCATCAAAGCACATTGCTGTTGTTTTCAGTGTAGAACATAATGAGGAACATCAGAGAGGTAGATGATCCACTCTTTTATGTTGTTTTTAATTTCATCCTTCATTTTTCTAACCTCTCGAGCTCCAAGAAAGCCAGAGCTTCCTCAACAATTGAAAATATGTAAAGAGATGCTAGGTTTCTCTTCTACTGTCTCGTATATCAAAAATCTTCCACTCTTTAATCATTTATAATTCGATTCATTGGTTTTGTTTAGGATACGAATGTCTGAAGCTCTGGCCATATGATTTATTAATAAGCCATACTGCATGGAAACTTAAAAAATCTCTCTACCAGAACACTAATCTCATGTTCGTTTAATTAAGGGTTTGTCATTCTCTGAAAAAGTCTAGGAATCCAGATTACCTGAACAGTTTGGATGTTCTTGGTTTAGATCTCCATGCTTAATAGTCTTAACATCTGAACTCTGTCAAAACAAGCTGAGAAAACTAGTTAACAGCTCCCTGTAAATGAGACTGGCTACTGTAAACCTAGAACAGCTCCAGCCAAATACTTCCATGTAAATGTGCATGCGTGAGACATGAGTCAGCCTCCTCTCTCGATTGCTTTCAATCAGTATTAAAGGCAAAGTGAGACAGAGGAGTTGTTACTTCTAGCATTTATTGATCACAGCTGCTGTTTATAGGTTTTCAGGTGAAAGCAGCTCCCCAGGATGTGCTTGAAACCTTGTGATATCCCAGTACACGTGTAACACTGACTAAAGAATTCAAAATATTGGTTTGGTCTGGAGTAAATGGAAGTAGAAATTTCTCCTCTTTGGAGCCGTCCGTCCTCTCTTCACTGAGCGTTTCCTGCTGTCACTGGTGCTTTTTGTTATGTAGGAAGCGTTGGATAAAAAGTTTCACATATTCAATGTGAATTGCTTATGTTTTAAGTACAGAGACCTTTGATGTATATTGGAGAGTGTTTTTTTTTCTAAACAGTTGTTTTCCTTTAAGGCAATGAGATCTAGCTAAACCCTGAAAGCGCTGATATCTGCAAGTGCCCATAAAATGTACTTATGTCCTGTAAATCTATTTATCTAACAATTTGAATATTGAAGTATATAACTTGATTTAAAATATTGTTCTGTTCAAGGGTTTCTGAAATCCCTTTTCTGTGAACGGGGGGAAAATGGTATTGTAGACAGTGTCTGGATCTTGAAATAATCCTCTGATTTCTATTTGATTTCTACGGTAACTACAAACGGTAGCTGCTGCCTTTTTAAAGAAAAATGCCCACAGGCTGTGACTCTTCAAGACCACTCTCTTTAGCGAGGAATTCATACACTAATGACCAGATTGGATTTGCAGCTTATGGCTAAATTTTCAGGAATGCTTAGCTGACAAAGACTTGAACTTTCCTTTCTCTGTTCCTCCCAGGCACGGGACTCTCTTTTTAAAATATGAAATGTGACCTCTGAAATATAAATATGTCCATATATTTTAAAATAGTCTTGAATTACCTCATAGGGATGTGGTCCATGCACATTGTGTAATTGGGACAGCCCTGTCTTTCTCTTTTTGTGCTTCTCTCCAGGGAAGGCAAATAATCAAGACTTTGCTTAAAGTGGCAACAGTATAATCCCCAAGGGTGGGAAGCTCATTCTTTATCAACAGGATGTCTGGAGTGATAAGTAGCTGTTTTAATAAAATTCATGCAGTGTTTCTTTGTCCTGCCAAATCATTATCATTTTCTGTTTGGTATGGTGAATTTAAATACTCTGCGCCCCGAAATGTACGGCACAGAATGAAGTAACGGGATGGGAGGGGGGGAGAACTGATTTAGTGCTACGTAAACAAAGGAAGCCTGTGAAGTTCTGGTTCTGAATTTTAGTTTTAAGTGATTTTACGTCACAGTGGGAGCTTTCTTTTGGGCTAATCAGCAAGGCTGACAGATGATATGTCAGTGAAACAGGAAACGTGAGCTCTTCTGCACAGCCCAGGTTAGCTTGAAACATATCATACACCACATCGCATCTGATATGCGTTCCTTGTGTTAGTTACATTGCTGTTGCTAATTCCCCTACGGAGATTTGTGTAATACGTTATCATTACAGGTTGGAACCATGCACTAATTTAAGCTGGCGCAAGCCAGTGCTCCCTAACAGGTGTGCAGTTGCAGAGGGCTCATTTGTACTTCCAGTAGATAACATGCAAATCTGGATTTCCTAAGGCTTCTTTTTTTTAGTTTACTAAATGAAACTTTTATTCAGGGTGCATGCAGTCAGATATTAAGCTGATTCTGCTGCAGTACACTTATGGCTTTATCCATTTTACTGAAGCTACTCATGCTGGGAACAAAGTATGGCTATGTACCTTGGTGAACTGGGGTTTCCTTGAACAAGCAAGATGTGTCCAAGGCTTTGTAGCTTTTTCATCTCTTCCCAACTTTTTCCTGCTTTGCTCTATCCACCGCTTTTCAAATCTAAATGCGGTTGGCCAACTCCTTCAGGGAGTCCCTGTTTCTGCACAAGTTTCTGATAAATATAATTTCTGATAAATATACACAGTTAAATGTTAAAAATAGCTTTGATTGTTTTACCAGATGTACATCTGTTGTTTTTGCAGCATTCTGTTCATCTTCATTTAGGAGTATAGGAAGTGATCATTAAATTAGAAAAGCAGGCTGTATTGATCAGGAATGCTGCTTTCTAAAAGGTGCTGCTACCTTCCAACTGTTTGCCTTAAGTTAGGTTTTCTCATTCTTTCCCACTAGAAAAACTGCACTTCACTTGTGACAGAAGTGTTCTTGAAACACCTCTGACAAGGGAAGCATGCTGGCCATAATAATTATACCCAAGTGGTGTTTGCCACAGCTCAAAGCTGTGGCTGAAGAATATTCAGAGGGCAGTGCAAAGAATATCACATTCAGATTCATTTACTAATTTGAACAAGAATAAATGTCAGATGAGGGATGCTCATTGGCCATTCTAGGGTTAAATGCATTCTTCTTGATCTCCCCCCACTCCGCCACCACAGAAACAAGTTATCCAAGCAGTGGGGAATTTCTGCCATCATTAATTTTATTTATACTTTGGCTGTGTCATAAAGCTCACTAAGACTTTGGTGTTTTTTTAATCTTCTGACAAATATGTTAGCAGAAGTCTCTAGTGTGGCCATCACCTCTGTTTTCAGAGGTTGTGCATTGGTCACTTCTTATCAGCGTTAAAATACTCATAATTTATTTCCACATCAGCTGGCTAGTATAAAACTTTGGCTCAAGCATGCCCGAGGCCTTTCTAACACTGCTGTTTGGGCTTTTAGGGGATTTCACTTTCTGCTGTTATAAATTATGCTGCACAGCTATTTTACTGCAGTGCATGAGACCTTGAGCAAGTAACGAGAGGAGGCTGGAAAGAAAAGCTCTGTGGAGGAAGGAGCAACCAGTGTTTTGGAGAATGACATTCAGGGCTGTTGCCATGCTCACTGGTACCCACTCCTCCTGGTTCACCACGGTGGAAACAGAAGTATTGAAATGCATGTACTTGGGTAGGGTGTGCCTCTTCCAATCTGTAGCCCAGCCAAGACTCTGTGCTTACTGGGGGAAGTGTGGGATCTCCTTGAAGCCAAAGTCAGGTAGGAGATGAGAAACAGCAGATAACATGGCACTGGAGCATGCTGCCCTGGGAGGGCAGGACATTTCCATCCTTGGAGATCTTCAAGATTTGGCTAGACTAAGTCAAACGTGACCTGAGCTCATGGTAGCAGTGGTGATGCTGCTCTGAGGAGGAGAGTGTACTGGGTGACCTCCTTAGGTCCCTTCCTACCACTGTTGCTGTGGTGCTTACAGCACGTGAGTACTAGGTTTCAGTGCTTTCAGCTTTTCATAGATGTGTGTTGTATGACCAATCTGACCTCTTCGAGCTGCATTTCTGTCTGTATGCTCACTGCATCCAAAAGCTGTACAGTCAGCAGGGTTGCAGTAACCTGATAATAGCAGCAGGTTCCTGTTTCTCGCTCTGTGCCGCTGGATCCACATCTCAGAAACTTTGCCCAGGCTGCTGAAAGCAGGAAGATGAAGTGGTGGCTTCCTGCACGTAAAGATAAGGGCTGTGCTCATGGGCCACATGTTCCTCAGAAACGGAGGTGTAAGCGGAGGGAGTGCCGTGCATATGAGATCCATACTGCACCCTGTGTCCCCCAGGCTGTGCTAAATCAACAGAAGCAGCATGTGCTGTCTGAAAACCAGCAACGAGCTGCTTCTGCCTGGGCCTGGCTCAGCCGTGATAAAGGTAAGGCATTATGTGGAGGTGCTGTGAGGTTCTTTTGCACTTAATCCTAATGCAAAGGCAATAAGGGGTCTGCAGGGAGGCTGCCGCACTGTCCTCACCTGCACTTCTCCGCCGTAGCTTTGCCAGTCGATGTTTTAAACAGTTTTGGAAGCTTCAATAAAGAAGCTTCTGTTCTTTGCCACTGGTGGAGAAATAAAAATATTTTTACAAGTTAGGGTAGCAGAGTGTTTTACAGCTCGCTGCCTAGCAGAGCAGGTAGGGTTATGTCTGGCAGGGAGAGACCTGCTATAGATTATTTTTACATTCTGTCACCATGTAGCATTGCTGGCTTCTCCGTGCTCCTGAGTGTTACTAAGAGGCTTGTTGGCCCTTTTTAGCAGAATATATTTTGTTGCTTGTTTTTAAAAAGGCTCAAAGGAGACTTTCTCCGCTGGGTTACTGTTGCCAGATGAATGGGGCATTTTTCAATAAGGTATGTCATCTGCAAATGGCCATAGGTTGGTTACTGAAAGCAATTTTTTTGAGTATATTGGAAAATCTGGCAGAAACAATAAACAAAGCCTCCTGTCTCAGTGTTCAGAGGGCTGTGGCAAATCGGCAGGCTAATTTAACTTCTGGTGGGGATCACTCTGTGCACGTGTGTTAATGTGGGCACCTGATTTAAATCCAAGTGCTGGGCAGTCGGTGTCGAGGTACTGGTGGCACTCACCTTATGGTTTCTTTGTGAATCTAGAATCTTAATCGTGTGTATCATGATAATAATCCCAAAAGCTGAGCTTCCAGCAGTGTTATTTAGTCTGAAAAGCTAGATAAAGATGAAGTGATCTTGTAAAATCACCTTTTGCATGCAGGAAAAAATAATCTGTGGAATGTATATGATTGAACTCATTTGAGAAAATTTTTGAGCTTTGATGGAACATCAGCGTGTGCTTCTGGGAACATGCTAGAAATCGTGTTTTCATTTGATCTGCAGCTTTAGAGCTATTTATTTTGAAGCGGGTTGGGTTTGGGGGCTCTTTTGAAGGTGTGTGTGGGGGTGTGATATCTGCTCAAATATTTGTTGGTCTTTTTTACATATAACAACCTGGAGGTCATAGAGGCCTGCTTATAGAGTAGTTACTCTTGGTTGTGTGTGTTTTTGGGTGAGGGACACCAGTTTGTGAGCAGCTTGCTCGGCGCCCCCCCCATACCCACACACAAGGGGGGGGCCGGAGTCGGGCGGTTGCCATGGCGGCGGGCGGTCACGTGGCGCGGTGACGCGGGGCGGCGGGGCGGGGTCCGGGCGGGCGGGCGGGCGGCAGGCGGGGGCCGCCAGCACCTTCCGCAGGCAGAGCCGCAGCGCTGGGGCGGGGAGGAGGCGCGGAGCCGCGGGGGAGCGAGCGCCAATGCCCGGACCGACCCAAGCCCTGTCCCCAAATGGCGAGAACAACAACGACATCATCCAGGACAACGGCACCATCATCCCCTTCAGGAAGCACACGGTGCGGGGGGAGCGCTCCTACAGGTAGGGGATGGGGGGGAAAAGGGGGGAGAGAGAGAGAGGACGGGCGGCGGCTGCGGCAGGAGGAGGAGGAGGAAGGAGAAAGGGAGGGGGCGTTGCGGAATGGGGCCGGGCTGCGGGCATCCCCCTCCTTCCCCACGGTGGTGGGGGACGGGGGATGGATGGCCTTGTGCAGGGGAAGGGGGGGGAGTTGGGGGAAAATTGGGAGAAAATGCAAAAAAAAAAAAAAAAAAAAATTGAAAAAAAAATCGAAAAAAGGGAAAAAATAAAAGGATGGAGGGAAAAGATGGAAAAGGAAAAACGGAAATGGGAAAAAGGAGGAAGGGGGGAATGAAAAGGGAAAGGGGAAAAGGGGAAAAAATTTAAAGTGGAAAAAAGAAAAATGAAAAAAATGAAAAAATGAAAATGAAAAATATATAAATAAAAAAGAAAAAAAGAAAAATGAAAAAAAAGAAAAATGAAAAAAGTAAAAAAAGAAAAAATAAAAAGAAAAAAAAATAAAAAAATAAAAAATAAATTAAGGGGGGAAAAAAAAGCAAAAGGCAGGAAAACAGCGTCAGCCCCATCTCGTCTCGCCGTGCCCGGCTGTTTAAATGCCGCCCGGCTGACAGCGAGCGGTGCCCCCGCGGAGCAGCGCAGCGCTGCACGCCCCTGGGAGCCTGGCCTGGGAGCAGCAGGAAATGGAAGTGATGCTGCTTCCACATATCTGGCCGGCCGCTGGATCAAAACAAGAGCGGCTGGCTCAGCCCCGGAGAAAATCCCCGGCACCGAGCGGTGCCGTGGGTCGTGCACCCAGGTGGGGTCGTGCAGCGTGCCCAAAAGCACAGCGGGCGTGTGTCGGGCGCTGCCGCAGGATCCCATCCATCCATCCATCCATCCATCCATCCATCCATCCATCCATCCCTCTCCTTGGAGCTGCTCCTACCTCTGTCGGCAAAGCCCCAGCGCACGCGTTCAGCACAAAGGAGCGATGGCACGTTACTGTCGTGGCTTTTTTTTTTTTCCTTTTGTAAGGACCTGCGTCTCCTTGCAGGAAAAATGGAGCCCTCGCTTCCCCGATCTGAATCGCTGCTGAGCGCTGAAAGGCTCCGGTTTGGTGGAAAGCTGCATTTCCACCACGTAGCTAAGCAGAAATATGCAATTGATTTGAGATGAATTAACGTGCTACAGCCACTAAAGATAAATGCATGAATCATAGGTGCTACCGATTGCTATCTTTGCTGCTTTCTTTCAGAAGGGTTCCCTGGAAAACCTCTGAATAGGGTTCTCCATTATCCTTTTGCAACATGTAGTTTTCTGCAGCCATCAACGGGTCAGGTTTCTTGTCCTTCTGTCTGTCTTCTATGCTGAGCCATGTCTAGAAAAGGCGTTTTGTGAGGCTGCTGTGTTAAGCACATGATGACAGGAATAATTATATCAATTGCCCAATTTTCTAGAAACCGTGGAATTGCTCTGCATCTGAATGAAAGGCTGGTTCTTCTAAGGGAAAGGCTGTTCTTTGAGACTTGTAGGGCTTTGCATCCTTTTGTCCATCTGCAGGAATATAAAGGAATGCAGAGCTGCTAATGCTGATGTTGCGTGCTATTTTAGGGAAGTAAATAATTTAATTAAAAGCATTAGGAAGTAAACCTTTTAATGCACAAAGTTTTTTGTTTTTTTTTAAAAAAAAAAAAAAAGCTCCACAGGGGATTCCTGTTTAGGTTCTCGTTTCCTTGTGGAATCCTACCCTTACCTACAGACTATGAGGCACCCAAATCTGTCCATCCCCCCTTCCTGCAGTGAGAATGTTTACTTAATATGGTACTTAGGGCTACAGGTGAAAAGTGAAGTGTTAATCATAACACAAAGGAAGCCTTCAAGAAAATATGTGAAAACTGCAGTGAAACTTCTCCTTGAAACTGGAAAATAATACTGTTAACTTCCATAAAAATCTCTAACAGCAAGGCCCAAACTAGCCTAGCTAAGTTCAAGGTAGAGCAGGAGATCAATAAATATCTTATTTAAGATCAGTAGGTTCAGATCCATGTTACTTGGCCGCTGTTGTGCTGGGTGCCATGCTGGCTTGGGAGCAGGCACGGGGAGCAGCCCGTACAACTTCACCCCATGACACATCAAGTTGCTATGCCTCTGATTGTCGGGCTGGTTTGTTCCATCTGTATCTAGAAATATGGAATAAATATGTCATTAAGCACAGCCTGGAGCATGACATCAGGTCGGCAGTTGCACGGATCCATGAGTACTTTGCTTGCAATGGGCTTACTTCGGGAGTAACTGGAGAGCATTTGCTCCTCTCTCCTGTAATATCAGAAATGCACCCTCATTTTTACTGCTTCTGACCTATTCTAGTCCATAAGTACTTTAAAACAACTTTAGTATTTGTTGATCGTAGTAGATAGGTCTGAGGACATCTAAACTGGTAAACCAAAAAGGAAAGCTTTGTTTTCAAATACCTAGCAGGCTACCACCAGAGCCTCACTATGTCACTCCTGAAGCAGACTTTAAAAGAAGGTAAATTTTATACCATTTTACATCTTAGGAGGCTGACATGAAAGGAGTTGCTCCGTTATCCACCACGTTGAGGACGCAGTGGGGAATTGAACCTGTACCACATGAGCTCCAGCCATGTGCTCTGTATGCACAGCCACAAATAGTTTTCACAAGTCTTCCAAAGGACATATTATATCTTGCAGACTGGGACATACAGGCCCAAGGTGTTAAGTTTCTCCTGCAGCCTCGCTGAGCTGGTAAATGGAAACCAGGCACTTTGGCATAAAATTGAGTCACAGGGAGATGTTACCTTCTGCAGTAAATAACTGGACCAAATCAGCACTTCTCCAGTAAAACTCTGTTTCTATTCCAGAGGAAGGATTTGCATGTGTCAGTTGTGTGTGTTCCAGATCAGGAGACTAACTTTACAACTGGGTTGGAACCGAGGTGTCATTTTGTTGGCCAAAATAGATTTGGGCTCATTTCTGAGAACAGCATTGCATTTAATTATAGTTTTACTTGTATGCTCAAAGGAAACTGAAACATTTCAACGAGAAACCAAATCAACATCTGGGTGGAGAATTTTTTAAATAATGTGTTTCGTTTTTTTTGCCAGGGACAAGGCATTTTGTATGGTTGATCAGCTCACCATAGTTTTCAAAGCTAGCTGTACAGACTTGGAATATTTCAGGTTTTTAAGGGCATGCATAGCCTAAAACACTCCCTTTAAAAAGGGACAACCTGTTGTGCCCTCTAACTGCTGTTTTATCTACGTGCTGCTAGAAAATTGGTTTGATCTGGTCCTTCATACACCAGCTATGTTTAGTTTTGTACCCGGAGCTTTCAAGAAAGGCAGGGAGGAGGCTAGTTTCCTGGTTATTTTTGCTTAAATTGCGAAGCTAAAAGAAACTAAAACAGAAAAAAAAAAAGTTCCTGTCTGTCACTATGTATGTTTCTGATGGTATCCCTTAAATATTTGGCTTTCCTGAGTGTCGGGTCTTCTTGGAAACAGTTTAAGTGGCTGACATGTGACCATGCATGATAATGAAAGTTGGGCGGAAGCGGTGATTTCCTCACCCAGCACTGAACTAAGCCGTGGCGTGCTGCAGCGTGCGTCTGGCTGTCCTTCGGTGCAGGACGAGCCGCTAACTCCTGCTGCAAGGCAAGATTTGTGTCACATCAAAATCTGGTCTGGTCTCTGCCTTCCCAGCTCCTGGTGGATATCGGGAGGCAGGTGGTTGTGGGACTGGTCTGTGCTCCTGTGCCACCTTACTGAGCCTGTTCTGCCCATGGGGCTGCCCCCAAAGCTAGGTCCTCATGCATGCAGTAAGCAGATGATTCCTCTGAATTTAAAAAAGACAGTTTGTGTTGATAACATCAGTAGCTTAAGGCCCCAGATTTTCTTGCTGGTAATGGTGAAAAAAGTACTGAGTAAATGCAGCATGTTGTCTTCTTGTTTGTCATACCAATGAGCAGGACTGTCTTCATCCTCTGCAAAAGTAAATGCTACTAAAGCAAATGCTAGTAAATACATTAGTAAATTCACACATTACTGTTAGAGGTGTTTGCTCTTGGACTAACTGCTGCTATTGCAGGTCATGAGAGCTTTACCTTAAATTGCAGTGGAAGCAGGAGAAAGGCAATTGCAAATGCCTGTAAGAAGTCACACCCTGTGAATTTGGCCTGAGCTTTTCTAAAAGCGGTGTTTGTGATAACCCCTTGTCCTTGGAGCACCTGGAAAGCAGCAGGATGGTTGCTAGCTGCCTGGGAGAAGACCACCCTGGT
Organism: Anas acuta; assembly: GCF_963932015.1. Lineage (NCBI taxonomy): Eukaryota > Metazoa > Chordata > Aves > Anseriformes > Anatidae > Anas > Anas acuta. Next base: position 112,775,556 of record NC_088980.1, on the reverse strand, counting down.
GATGTGCAGCCAGGGTAAGAGGGACCATGCAGAAAACGCTCCAGTTACCCACCAGCTGAGGTACCTCCTGGTTTCTCTTCTTTCACTTTCATAAAGCTGGCTTCCTGTCCCTGCTGCAGCTGCTCTTCTTTAATCTTGTTTTGTGATTAGGGAGGGCTCTGTCCAGGCAGAATGGTTTTGGTGAGTGCCTGCAGCTGGACAGGTCCAGCCCTCAGAAAGCACAGGGTGAAACTGCCTCAGGGTAGCTGGGGTTCACCTGTGAGTGCCTGGAGATGTAGGAGAGGCTACGAGGATGGCTCTGCTCAGTACTGCATCCATCAGTGGTTTGAAGCCTGGATGTTTTGTGCCTGCATTATTGGGCTACCTCTTTTAACCTGGATTTAGGCTTTCCTTAAAGGGAATATTGTCACGGTATCTGGTGGATGAGGTTATTGTCTGTTAAAATAGGGGCTGAGAGGCAGCTTTATGCAGGGGGTGGGGAAGGAAAGCAACCAGCCAGCACTTCACAGACAGCCCGGTCTGTGGCAGGAAATGAGACTAGCTTTCAGGCAGTGCCATCTTCTCGGCTTGTGCCCAGGCCCTCTCACCAAAGGAGGTCTGAGAGCAGCTGAGCTGCACCCAGGCGCTGTGGGTTTGAGACATCCTGGAGGTAGGAGGCTGGCCTCTGGTTTTGTTGCATGTGGGGGATGTTGTTTGTGTGCTTGGGTTTTTTTTTTGAAACTACCTTTTTGAGTTGCATAGCAACAGCAATGTGCTTCTAGCATGCTAACGAAAACAGGAGCGAATTTAAGATAGGAGAGAACCGAGCTTGATGCTGTCATTTTCGGAAGCAGACATTTTGGCTTCTGCCTGGTTGCCTCAGTCAAGCCTCGTGGGGAAACAGGCACTAAAAATGCTGCCTTGTGAAGGAAAGGTGATTTGGAAGCAGGGCTGTGGACCAGGAGAACCTGATTAAACCTATTTCTTTGAGTTTCTCTTTTGCTATGTGAATGAATCCTGCAAGGGAGATGCAACCACCCCACTGCAGACTGGGCTACAGGAGTGGTCTCCTGTGTGGGATACCTGGAGTAACCACCTGAGATAGAAGGACTCGTCTTGGGAGGCAGTAAGAAGAAAAAAGCAAGTGCAGTAGGCCTACATTTCAAGCCCTGGCACTTGAATGAGTGACTTTTTAAAAATATCTTCAGAGGTTTCAGTTCTGGGGCTTGTGGGTGGGGGAAGGTCAGTCAGATTGGCAGAATTTTCTCCTTCCTCATTCCCAAGATAATTATAGCAAAGGCTGGGTAAGGAAGAAGATCAAGCCAAGTGCCAGCTTTTCATTTGGAGATGCAACTTTCAGCCTTTGTTTGATAATTGAAAATGAGTGGCCTCACCACATCTGCTCTCAATCACGCAAACCACTGCACGGGATGGCACGAAGGCTTGGAGTAGCGGCGGTGACAGCAGTCAGTCACGCCGTGCTGGGACAGCGTGTGAGAGCTTTTGGGTCCTGCCCCCTCGCTGAATCCCGGCTTCTGGTTAGCGGTGCTGCTCGCTTGCTTCCAGTATCGGTACCACAGAAAAAATGGAAAACATCCGTGTGTTTCTTCCAGGGATGGTGTTCGTGTCACGCTGAATAGCTGCTCGAGTCTTGCCATGCTCGCATCCCCGCTGCCTGACTCACCAATAAAGCATCCCCATCATATTGTTTCATTATAATTAGGTGGGAGGGGAAGGGGAATATCAGCTATGAAAGTTTACTGGAAGTGCTTTTAACTCTTCAGGTTTTTTAAAGCAATGCTGTTTTTATTTTTAACACAGTTCTGTTGTCTTCGTGCCTAATGCATGTAAATCAAAATGGAAATCTGCCTGTCTTTTTTGGACAAAAACTTCTCTAAATTTCTGATGGTACACTGAGTTACTAAATATTTGGTAGAGAAGGCTCTGTACTGAAAACACTCCTGTTAAATGGCTTGGCTTATCTGTGTTGAAATGATTTCTTGTTTTGCATAGAGCTCTATGCTTATTGAATATGCTTTTGTATTAAATCCAGTGTGTTTTCTGTGCTATCCAAACAGGAAATGTAAACATTAAACAGTAAGTAGAGACTTAAGGATGTAGCTTCCGTAGGAAATCCTACAACTGTGCCAATTGCTCTGCATGGAGAGGAATATGCCATGCGGATCTTGGTCTTGATGTTCTGGCCTTGCATAGGGCTGCCTTGTGTCACTTGTGTTGACTGAGGTATGGAGGGGACTGAAATTTGGGTGATGGAAGATGGAGCGTGTGGGTGGAGGCCAGCAACACTGGAGTGAGCTCCTGTGAATCGAAACCGAAACCTAAGAGTGGTCTGAAGCAATATTTAAACAAGCTACGCAAACCGAGGAATTCTCAGTGTGGGATTTGTTTGGGATTTCTTGTGTGTGAAATGGACCCTTATTCTCCAGCATGGCAGATGACAAAGGAATGGCTTATTTTGCTGTAGTCATATGTGAAGTTGATGGTGTGTGTTCCTGGTTTTCCACGTGGTTGTGTGTATTGTTTCAGAGGCTTAGTTTTCAATATGTTTCGTGCTACCATGAGGTAGCCAGAGAGATCTGGAGACTTCAGTTTTATCTTTTAGGGATAACTTAGGTGAATATTTTCTCTACAACAGGGTTCCTTGGTACTGCACAATTTTTTTACCCAAACAGCTGCAATTATTCAGAGATGCACTTGAATGCAAATTCTTGCTTGTCACTCTGGAATGCGGTGTTGATTCTCGGAAGGGCTCGCTGGCAATATGTGTTAAACAATTTGGGGGGGGGGGTGAAAATTCATTTTAGGCAAATTTTACATGGTTGTTATGCTTCACTTCTTAAGGTTAATCTCTGTAGAGCTGGTCCAGTAATAGCATGAACAGGAAGCACTGAAATACTTGAAGTAGAATATGCGTTTGCTTTACTTGTGGATTCAGTGTTTTGCAAATCATAGCTTATGGAAATAACTAGAGAATCTGGGAGTAATTGTATGGAAGTGGGGTACATAACGCAGTGATATGGAAGTCCCTTGGGAGCTTACAGATACAGAAAGACTGTCGCGTGCGAGAGTGCTGAGAACATGGAGGCAGTGAAATGGTAATTGGTTGAATAAAGGAGATAAATTTTCCTAAAAGGACAGCATTCACATGTAAATAGCTGCTCTGTTGAAAACCTGTTTATGCAGAATGGGGTTAATTATATATTGCTGAATTACTGTTTGGGGTCTTTATCACTCCTTGCCTGCATTAATATTTCAAAGCTATATAAGATACAGATCCTGAGGTGCACAGGAAGAGGATGGAAGGCATGGGCAGTCAGCAGCTGCAACAGTAGATTTCTTAAGATAGCAGGAGATGAGTTTTCATAGTGTGGATAGTCTAACACTGGAAGAGGGTGCCCAGAGAGGCTGTGGGGTGCCTGTCCTTGGAGAGGCTCAGCATTTGGCTGAATTGAGCCATCATCAACCTTCTCTCGTTGGCTCTGCTGCGACCAGGAGGTTGGAGTGGATGATCTCCGTAGCTCCCTGCCTGCCTAAATCACTTCATGATCCTATTCTGTAATTCTCAAAGGCATAAACAGCCCTTGAGTTCAAAATGCAGCACACAAAAGGAAGTGATGAAATCAGGGGCTCTGACAGTGGAAAAAATCATATGGCAACAAATTCAGTGCTGTCACCAAGGTAAAACCATCCTATGACCAAAGGTTTCAAATGGGAAAGAAAAATGTATGCATGCCGTCTCAGTTCAACTGCTTTTTAGCTTAATTCTTGGCAAAGCTGTATTTCTGCTGCTGCTGCAGTGCATTAATTATTTTATGCTGCCTTCTGTAAGTCACTGGGAGCTACTTCTGCAATTTAGTACCCAGGGATGCCCACAAGTTCATTGACACAGTGGAGCAGAAGGATAGTTCTGCTGTGTCATAAAACTAATTATGCACATTGCAATTAAGGATGATGTTTTGAAGTTAAAAGCTGATAAATTGCTCCTTCTGTTTTTAATGACTTGTATATTTTTTCATGCAGAAAATACTAACATTATTGATAAGTTCAATCTGTGGGGAACGTTTGGCTGTAGGCACAGCTCCCGAGCTGTGTCAGATGTGGGCCGAGTTTGACTTAGGTTTACAGGGAGGGGTGCAGAAATGTCCTGTCCCATGACCTACGCCAACACTGAGAGGGCTGAAGAATCTAAATATTCACATTGCAGCACAGGTTATTAACTTAACTGCAGTTATGTGTAGTTGAAGGTAATTCAAGCAATAAACGCTTTTTGTCTTGTTTACTGTGGGAGTTGAACTTGCTCATGTCACCGTTTGCCAGCTGGAAGCAATATACTTTAGGAGTTGACCTCAAGATATTCCATGAACGGAGGCTAAATCCTATTAAACAGGACATCTATGCTTCTCTTAGCTTAAGGTACAAGGCTTTGCTGGGGCTCACAGATAAAGACTGCTGTAACTGCCAGTAATTCTGGTCTTACCATTCCAGCTGCACCAAAGCAGCAAGCACCATCTAAAGAAGACTGGGGAAAACAAAACTTTGGGAATTTCCCACTTCAGATCAGCAGGAGATTTTTAAGATTGAAAACCAGAAGAAAACACTGTCTTTACAGACCTTCAAAGAACAGCATGGCTGAAAAAATGTGTTTGGGGGTAGCTTTACTTTGTACTGGAAATTTCAGCACTTGCATGGGTAGTGCAACAAAGGTAAAATAAGTTTGTGGTTACTGGCACACAGCAAGAATAATACATTAAAATTACATAAATCACAGATGGTTGAGCTAACGTGTTCATAAAGGGCAATTTACTCCATGAGGGATTAGCGAATTCTAGTTCCAGTTGCTCTAAAATTAATTTAGCAGTGAAGCAATTGCGGCTAGAAGTTCAGTCCTATCTTAGGTAGTGCTTAGTAGGATTAATTCTTAAGTACAAGTCATTTGCTAGTAATATTTCTAGTACCAGAGTAATTTCAGAGCATCTCCTTGGCTGCTATAGTATGAAGTCATGAAAACAAGGGAAGAGGTCAAGTTAAGTTGGTGTCCAAAACAAAAATTAAGTGCCGTGGCTGAAATGCTAACACTGGAAATCTCTCTAATATTAATAATGCTCTGTGGGGAGTTTGTGTGAGACAAAGATGCGGGTCTTTATTTGGGCCTAATTCAACAGACTCAGATGTCAAAACTCAGATTTTTTTGGTTGTTTTTTTTTTTTCTTGATTTCTGGATATGACTCAGTAAAAAGCAGTGCTCAGTGGTCTGCGGCATGGTACTGGCAAGGGACCCTGGCATGCATTAGGTTGCGGCTGTATGCTGCAGAGCTTGGTCCCAGAAGCCTGCCTGTGGGGTGCCCTGCACAGGCAGCAGAAATCCTGCTGCTTGTCCCCTGAGCCCCAAATGGCAGTGGCCACCCTGGGCGACCATGCTGGAGCTTCGTGTTTTATGTTACAAAAATACAGAGCCGCATTTTAGAGAGTGATGCATGGGCGAAAGCAGCCAGCATGGCTGCGTGTTGCTTCATCTGTTGTCACATGCTTGTTTACAACCGCGGGGCGAAGGTAGCTTAAAATAAAAGTTGTCCCGTAGCCCAGCTCGGTGTTGTCACCTTTCTGCCACGGTCTCTCCGGCAGGAGCTGGAGCTGGCCGCCTGCCTGGCTCTGTCCCGTGGGCTCTGCCCTGGCACCGTTCCCCGTGTGCCCTGGGATGCTTGCACGGGCAGCAGCTGTGTCGCTGCTCCTTCCCCAGGTGCAACGCTGTGCACCTTTATGGTGCCTGCTCGGGAGGCTCTGTGCAAAGGGTTCCTGTGTGTAATGTGCGTGTGTCGGGGTTAGAAGAAATGGAGCGTAAAAACGGTGTGCATCTGCCTTTGGTTTTCGTGCAGGAGAGAAAAGCTGATGCGTGGCAAGGTCCTCATCCTCTGCACGGTGTTGCAGAGAAAGCACATCATAGTCCACCTCCTGAGCCACCACAGCACCCATCCCATGAGACATCACCCGGTACTCCCCTTGCCTTGCAAGCGAGCTGCATTAAGCCTCCTAGCAAGCTGCAGCTGCCTGCTAGCATCGAGCCACTGCATTCCCCCTGTTTAATCCCATCTCCCCTTTTTCCAGCCCTGTGCTGCTGCGTCACAGCCATGCACGGAGCCCTGGGGGCTGCTGTCCCCCCACAAGGAGGGCTGCGGGGTGTTACAAAACCCCACAGCACATCAGCGTGTTGCTCCAGCCCTTCGCCTCCCAATGTATCCGCATCGGGGGGGCAGCAAAGCTCCGGATAGGTCAACGCTAAATTAATTTGGTGACTTCATCTCACTAGCTAGCTGGATCCTGTCCCTGCTGAAGCTCCCAGGCCTGCCCACGCTGTTTTCGGGACTTGCAAGGCAGAAACGTCACGAGGCAGCAGCGGGTGCTGCAGCGGGGCTGCTGCTACCGGGCTTCTCCAAAATTATGCCTCCGGTGCCTGACAAGCTGGGTGCCTGTGACATGTTTCCAGGATTATTGTTTTTCCTTAATTGGGGTTTGTGATGATTCCTGTCCCTTCCTTGTCAGGGGCATGTGTTTCACTGGTGTGAGTGCTCAGGCTGTCCCCATTGTGCCCCACAGCTCAGGTGCTGTGTGCAGGTGGGCAGTGGGTTTAAGGACAAGCTCTCCTCAGCTGCTGTCTCTGTTTTCCAGTAAATCTGCATTTGCTCAAGCATTGGGGTCTACCATCTGAAGCTCTAACTACCCACCCACCATCCAGTGGGAGCAGAAAGGTGGAAGGTTCATCTGTTATGCCTTCAGAGGCATCTGCAAACCCTTTCTCCTCCATAGTGAGTGCTGCTGCTACCTTTATGCCACGTGCAACCTCTTAGAAATCCTTTAACTACATTGTGATCGGCAGTGTATGCTTAGTAATCTGTTAATTTCAGTAGGAGAAAAATAATACAAGGAGAATTAAAACTCCCACGTTTGTCTTGGTGAATTGAGACTTTGTTTCAGAGAAGATAAAATGTTTGTTTCTTCATCAACTTTTCCAAGGTTTTCTAGTAACAAAATTATCATATATCTGCTTCTCTATACTATAATGTAGGTGTTTCTAATTGGCTTGGGCTTATTATAGAACACAAGTCTGAGAATAATTCTTCTCTGAATCAATTTTCCTTCCCCACAATCCCAACGCCTATTGTGAAAGGCAGACTAGCCTACCAGTGCCTATTGTGAAAATTGTACAGGTTGAATGTCTGCCTTCGGGGCAGCAGAGGAGCAATTCAAGCTTAAGATCTCTGAGTTGAAAGCCTTGCGGGGGAGGGTAATAACTGTAAGAAACAGCAGTCTTTTTTTTTTCAACATCACCGCCTTGCCACGCTTATGTTCCTCCCATTCAGCCCACTTCAAAGGTTTTCGTGGCTCGTCATTAATAGGATGTCATCTTAATTTGTAGTAGCGTGATTTCATACTGGAATTTGTGCATCCTCTTGTCCCTATGACAATGAGTGCCTGCTCAGGTGCAGTGTTGAGCTTTGCTCATAACCGGGGGAGCCACCTTTACGGGAGGGCGAGTCACTTCTATGCAGTGTGAGCTGCTGCTCTCTGCCTTTCCTTTGGCAAGACAATGTTTATTCTGGTTTGGGTTCATTTACACATCGAGATTGATAGGGAGCCTACCAGGATGTGCAAATAGTTCCAGCCGAAGTTGAGAGATCTTGTAATTAATTGTTAATATTGTGCCGTACTTCTGGATGCAAAGGCAAATCCTGAGGGGGGGCGAGGAAAAAGCTTTAGTATTTAGAGACACAACATTATGCATTGCACTGCCATACAGCTCCAGTGGCAGCAGGAGGAGTGAAGGAATGAAGGTAGTCTGAGGGAGGGGGGGAAAAAAACATTGTTTATGCTATGAAAATATGACTTGCAGATCAAAAACAATAATAAAAATATTTCAAGTGGGTCTGTGAATGTAGCTTGTCTTCCTCAGGTGCCCTGAAATATTCCAAGCACTGAAGTTATTTTCTTCAAAGTCATAACTGTGCTTCTTTTTTTTTTTTTTTTGACTATCCTAATTTCCTAACTGTTTAGTGAATAAACTTTAAAGCTATTTTGCAAAAAGTAAGCAGTAGGCAGTGTACTGCATTGCCAGTTATTGGGCCATCTCGGAGGTTTTGGCTCAAATCGTGTATATTGTTTGAATACTTCTGATTGTGTTTTTCAGATTTGGGGCAACTGAATGTCTGGAAAAGAACCAATGTTTTTCTGCTTCCCAGATAATACGGGTTTGGGTTTTCTTTTTACATTTTCTAAGGCCATATGTACCACAAAACACAACTACTACTGGTCTTAAGAGTTTTTCAGATTTGGGTCTAAACCAGTCCTTGAGATCCATCATAACATTTATGTGGGTCAGAAGATCCCAGCATTTGCGGACAGCCTCTAACTTAAAAGAACAAAACTTGAAAAATAATAATAATAATGGTGCACTAATGCAGTCAGAGTAAATCTCTTTGTACTCTAACCTCACTTGCACTTAACCAGGGGACTGCAATGGGAACAATGCAAAATATGCTCTGTTTACTGTGTCAAATGGTAATACTGCAGGGTTCAAGCAGTTCAAACGTGCGTGGATTGCTTCAGTCTTGTCTAGACTCTGTACCATGCGTCACAAATCATTTCAGGTCTTCAAATATGATCCATGTTGTGAAGCTAACATCACATTCAGAAGTAAATGAAATCCATGGATTATAAAATACATTTAACATGTCAGGTCTATCTAGTAACATGGGAATGGAGCACAGGGGATTTGATGTTCAGTATTTTGCAGGCTGTGAATTTCCCCCGATCTTACACCTAGAGGATTATTTTCCTCTTCTTCCATGGCAGTACTTCATTGTGATTAATCTTTCACTGTTTGAGTTTCCGACTAGACAGAGCCTTTGTATTGATCCAGCAGCTCAGTTACTGCTCTGATTTGAGGGAGCTGGTCATGGCCATTGAATTTGCTGCAGGAGTACAGCATAAGTCAAAAGGGAGAGTAAGAATTGGTAAAATGGTGTTGTTAAAATTGCGCTGTGCCTTTTGTGTTATTTCTCTGTCCTCGAGACTCCTTACAGTAAAGACAACCTTGAGCATAATTGCCCGCTGATGATTACAGCCAGAGCTGTAGGCAGTGAATATTAAAGGTGTGTACAAGGCCCAGCTGCAAATCAGCTGCCATTTCAGGATTATATTGTATTAAAGGATGTTTCCCTTCTGTAGGGATGTGGCTGCTGAGGCTTGCAGGCTTCTTCCTTCAGGGATCCTTGTTTTGCAGCAGCTTTCACCTCACCTTTCCTAGAGAAGCTTGGGCAGTCTCTTTTATCTGTCTCATCCTTGCCTTTTTGTTGCATCTTCTGCTTCAGCAGGTTTTGTTGGGAGAGCTTTTGTTCTGCTTGGAGTTATCTATCCATCCCCGTGCTATCAGGTACCAGCTTCCAGAGGGCTCCTCTTTGAGCTGTCACACTGGTTTGCTATTGTCTTCAAAAACCTCTCATCGTACCTTGCCTAACCACACACAACAGGAAAGCCAGGTGGGCTCGGAGGTGATCGATATTTACTCTGGAGATAGGGTCCCTGCTGCAGTCCTTCCAGTCTTGCCATTCTTACTGGTTTGGCATAATACAGCTCCTGCTGTCAACAACTGATAGTTCCTCGCCTCTGACAAGCCAAGTAAACATGCCTTTTGCAAAGCTGTCCGTAAGCACAGCTGGGTAACACCTTGTAACAGCTGCAGTTATCTGTAGCTGGACGCCGCATGCTGCACGTAATGCCTTAAAAAATGAACCTTCCTTAGGGTGTAATGGGTGCTGTTGCACCAGCTGAGCCTGTGCCCTTCTGATTCAGGATCTGCTTAAGCATATACAGGATTTTCAGCACCTAACTAATCCTATGAGCTCAAGTTTATGGTGGTCAGGCGTGCAAGTGTAAAAGCGTTTTTCTGAAATGGCCTGGAGTATGCAAAGACTCTTATGGCTTGTCCATATTTGCTGTGGATTTTAATTTCAGTTTCTTATAAGGGAAAAAAAAGGAGAATCCTCTGTGGTTATGCAGCACTGTAACAGCTAGAGGTTTTTAACCTCTACCCGCGTGCTGTGGAGCAGGGGATGCGATGAGCTAGCCCCAGCCTGCTGTTGGTTACTGTAGGGTTGCCAGGCATCTGCTTGAAGGAAGCTTAAAGGTCTCCGTGAGGTGGACGCTGTTTTAAGGCTTGTGTAAGCCTCATCACAGCCTTATGCTTGAGAGCCTCCAGCCTAAACAAGGGAAAGCCTAACAGCTGAAAACATAAATACTGTGTTCGGAAGAAGCGGCGTTTTAGGACGTACAAACAACTTGTTCGCTACTTGGCCCTCTGCAGGGTCTGTGTCTGCACCTGCCCAGCTGTCCTCGTGCGTCACGTTACAGATGTTTGTCCCTGCTCCAGGCTCGAGCAGAGTTTTCAACATAGCTCAGCACGCGGGCACTGAGTCACCGAGGAAAGCCTGGCCCCAGCTGCGGATTTCAAGCGCCGGGATTTTTGCCCATCGCTGTGTATGGCAGCTCTTCTGCCTAGGATTTTCCTTTTGTGTTTTTTTTTTTTTCCCCAAGGTCTGTCTGTGTGGCAAACAGGATGCGTGTGTCTCTGAGCACCGAATTAGAGCGTGTGTTCCGTAAAGGAAACCTTTCCTAGCGGGGTTTAAATCGTGGCTGGAGGAGGGTGGGGGACAAAACCGCCAGGGACGTGGTGGCCTCGTCCAGCAGATGCAGCTGTGGGGCATTCAGACCTGTGTTAACAGGTTGATGTGAATAAATGGCAGTGGCATGTTACTGATTTCTTCAACAGGAATTCTGGTTCACTTTGCTTAACTTTGTTTAAAATTTGTATTGATAGCCACTCATGCATACCTATGTATACAGACGTAAAGCTGTTGTCTCCACCAACTAGCATAAACTTTAACCTGAACCACAGATCATAATAATTCCTTTCAGTTGTGAGCACAGTACAAGTAATATAACAGATATCCTTCAAAGTAACATTTTAAAACTTGTGTTTTTTCATTTACACACTGTTTCCTGGAGCCCTCCATCCTATGTGGCAAGGAGCTTGTTTGCCTTCCCGTCACTTGCAGCAAGACAGGCATTCCTCTCCGCAGTTGCTTTTGGAAGAGTGCGATGAGGGAATTTCTGCTTCCTTCCTGCATGGGGATTTCTTGATCTCTTTCACAGGATAGCCTTGGTGCTTTCACTGCCGGCAGTCCGTGCTTGTTCTTGACTTCTGCCGGGCCAAAAGAGGCCAATTGAAATTTGGATGAGCTAATGACAACTACAAATCCAGTGCAGCAGTATTTCAATGCTATCATCTAAGTATCTTTGGTTTCTTTAGAGTTGGTGGATTGTTCCCTATTAAACTGTTGGTTTAATATCAAACTCACTATTCTGAATCTTAAGGCAATGTTAAATTCGCTATTAAGTTGTTACTTGAGCTGACTTTATAAACAGCATCTAATGTGTCAGTTTAGTAGTGACAGTGTCTTTCTTAGTTTCCTATCTACATGAAGAGGCTGAAAATAATAAAGTGAAAAACACTTCAGATGATGTTTTGACCTTCAGATGCTGTTTGCCTGTTCAGAAACCTCTTCCATCCTGATGTCGAAGCTAAGCTTCCAGGATGAGCCACGATGAGGTAGTTAGAGGAATAAAAGGGCACTCCCTGTTTCTAAACTTTGTTCCTAGCTCTCAATTCAGTCCAAGCACTTAACGTGTGCCAAGAAAACAGCCTTTGCTGACTGTCACAGTGAATTCAGTGCTGTGCTGGTACAATCAGTCGTGGTGTCCAGGAGCCCACAGGGAGGCTGAAGGCAGTCTGGTTTCTTCCATACTTCAGAACAGAAGTGGGTCGAGGGGCAGCCTGGTTCTGAGCGAATTCCTGGCACTGCTGGCTCTGTCACACCCTGACTATCAGAGCATGAATTTTTGGAGCCTGCTGTCTCTTACTGGCCTGTTCCCCACCCCCTTGCCAAGGCAAATTATAGGGGATTTGGAGCTCTTTGACAATAGATACAGACAATTTGAACAACCTTCTGTGCCTCTAAAAATTTGTTTCATAGAAAGTTAACCTATATTGGGAATTTCATCATCTCATTCTTTAATGCTGTATGTAATTATACACTTAAATGCTAGTGAGTCTGCTGTTTTCTTGTTTTTGTTTTGTTTTTGTACGCTTTTTAAGGTGGCTCCAGCATACTTAAAAATAGATGGAGTTAACCTTCAGTCTTGGTGTTGTCTGCAAAATTGTTTATCAAGCTTCAAGCAGTTATTATATCTTTGCAAAATCTCAGTGGAAATAATCCATGCAAGCCTCCAATCCCACAGAGGAGGTCCTGCTCTCTTTCACTGAGAAAGAAGGTTGAGGTCTACGGCGGGGGAGGCACAGCTAGCAGCAGAGCCAGCCAGGTGTGAGCTATGGGATGTTGCTAGAGGCAAAGATGCAGAGTCCCCTGCAAACCATTTCTTTTCAAGAATAGTATTGCAAGATTGACTATATGATCGTTTCTGAGACATGTCATACGTGGCTTGTTATTAGTGAACTTCCTGGATTAGTCTTGGGAATGTTATTTACTCTATTTATGAATGTTCTTGGCTCAGCTCTTTGAAAGTATCAGTGAGATAAACACGAATACGCACATCTTTTCTCTGAGCAATGTCTTGCAACGGAAAGATATGGCTAGTGTAGAATGATAGGAAATAAGAATCAGTAAGATGCACTTGGGGACTGATGATAAATGCTACAATGAATTAGAACTACTTGCAGAAAAGGACCTTAAGTAACTACAGAGGTGTACTTAAGACAAAGATGTTTGAAATGATGTGACTGCAGATACTAAGCAAACGGCCCTTTTCCAAGGTCTTGAAATGTTGTTTGAACACAGCACAATTCTGCTCGGCTGCGCTGGAGAAGTACTGCTGGCATGACCAGCAAATGAAGATCTGACTTTGCAAGAGACTTGAAAAATGGATTTGTTTAATCTAATCTACCTGGGCATCGGGACAGGCTCTGATTGCTGTCTGTAACGTGTTATGAAATCAGCTCTGGGGACGAAAAAGCCATTAGAGCTGGAGGATAATGCTGGCAGAAGAACAAATGGGTTTAAGCTGACAGGAAATGATTTAGAGAAATCAGGCTCTGAAACAGCTTTCCAAACATACAGTTGGGGTTGCAAATCTGAGTTACTTCCAGGATAAAGGTTGGTGAGATTTTAAAACAGATTCGCTCTATGGTGTTAACGCCGTGACTGTTAGGTACTGAATTAATCATCCAAAAGGCCCTATCCCAGTAAGAAATAGGTATTTGAGTAAGTAGAACACTTTCTATAAGTTACCTGAAGATTAAATGCAGGTTTGGGAAATTGGATCATCATGCAGTAGCAAAAACTAAGGCAGAGGTGTCAAATCACTGTACTTGTACAGCACTGCATGGAGGAATCCTAGGCTTCTGATTCTGTCTTAATATCTTTAAGCTATGTTTGACTCTTTCTGTTCCTCCTTTGTTGGCTTTACGGAGAATACTGTACGTTTGTGGGTTATTTAAGTTCACAATGACATCAAGAGACATGCATTCACAGAGTACAAGAGGACATTGAGAGGGTTATACGTTGTCAAGGCATCAAAACTAAACTTTTCTCAGTAAAGGAGAAAAGGTTCTGCAGTGATGGAACTTATCCTTCTTTCTTTGAACAAGTCTGAATTCACTGTAACCAGAAAACAATGTCAAAAATATTTCTCTGTTCTTTTTTTTCTCTTAGCTGGGGAATGGCGGTCAACGTGTACTCTACCTCTATAACCCAAGAGACTATGAGCAGACATGACATCATTGCATGGGTTAATGATATACTAGCTTTAAACTACACAAAAGTCGAACAACTGTGTTCAGGTAAGAAAGTATTGCATGCCCTACAAATGTTTATTTAAAAACCACTTTAAAAGCCCGATTTGTTGAAAATAGATCACTTCCAGCTTTGACATAAAGCAGTTACTCTGTGAAAAGAGACTAATGTGTGTACAAAGGAAAAGTTTTTGTGTGCATGTTAATCATGGAAAGATAAGGTGCCATGAGAAAGCATAGCAAATGCAGAGGTGAACAGGATGAATGTAGCAGGAGTTGCATAGAAGTAATAAAAAGGCTGAGTAAGAAAAGAATACTGATAAGATTTTTTTCATGTGTTTTAAAGCTGCTAGGGTGGTAACTTTTCCAATGTTGAGTGGACATAGCTAAAAAGTGATATAGATTACTGAAAACCCAAGTGAGCAAAGTTCTCCAGCACCTGTTTCTTCTGGGTAAGGGTCCTGAAACCCTGCTGGTGTTTGCAGATGATCACGTGTATGGCTGCGAAGAAAAACATAGGTTTGAGGAAATCAACATTTAACTGCTGTAAGGTGTTTTAGAAGTTTGCCAAGAAAATCTGCCCATTTCCCTTTAAATGTAACTGAATTTTTGTAAATAAATTTGGTAATGAACACTAAAAAAAAAGTTATAGTTTGAATACTTTGGCCAGTCTGGTTAATCAGAGTGGAAATTACAAGATACATGTTAAACAACGGGGTCTCTAACTAGCTGATGACTAGGAATGACACAGAGAAAGGCTGATGTTTTACTGAGAGTACAGATGCCCCCAAGGAGCGATTCTTTCTGATTTCCTGCTGTGATTTTTAAATTTGAAGATGTTTGTGTTGGAGGACATCTAGCTAGATTGCTACTTCCAGACAAATGACATGCTGGGAATATCTGACTTATGAAGACAATGCTTTAAGTACATAGAACTGAAACCACATTACCACAGTTCAGCTATTTAGTGGTCCATTTGAAATGCATAAATGGGGTCTTATATTCAAATATGTGAATTTACCTACCATTCTGGGTAAAATTTCAGTCTCGTAGATATTCTCTGAAAGATTCAGAAAATCATTAGATGATGACATCCTTGTAGCATATTGTTTATTTTTTTAATCTCATCTGCAGAATCAGTCTTGTATGTTTAAATTCACAATGCATACAAAACCAAGGTGGGAGAAGTACAGGGTAAAGTGCGTGCAAGTGACTGATAAAAATGAGTAATTAAAGACACAGAACATGGGAAATAACCTTTCTGACAGTTACTAAGCTTGGAACTGAAATGTTGCACTTAGTTGTTGTTATATTTACAGGTCCGGAAGTTAGTCAATGTATTTTCTTTCTGTGAATTACACACAGAGGAAATATACGCATGGGGATATGCACACGTGTGTGTTTATATAGGGGTATGTGTGTATATATATATATGAGGAGATGGAAAGATGGATGAAAATGTCCCTTTTCTTCTTAAAATACCCTACATTTGCCATTGTTTGAAACAGGAAGTACACTAGCCATGTTATTGACTTGTTCCTCCATAGCTATTTATGTGCTCTTAAGTAGTTGAAAGGAAGCTTTTGAAGTGAATTCTCCATCAAGTTAAATGTGTGTGGGCTTAAAAAAAAAAAAAAAAAAAAAGGAAGAGGTCATCTAAAAGAAGTCACATTATGGTGAATACAAGTTAAAGATGCTTAAGAGCAGGATTGAGAGAGACTTCAGCTGGGCAGACAGGAGAAAAGTATGGGAACTGTCACAAAAGCACTGTCCCATTTCATTGCACAGCTTCTTACACAACTGTTTCTGTGACCTCTAGTGAGGATTTTAGGGCATACCACAAGGGAAGGACTGAAAAAAGGTTGTTTCATTAAGAGCTGTTACTCCATCCTGCGTAAAATTTTTTTTTCTTCCTTTAGAACTTCCTGGTTTGCATTAATTGCTGTTGTTACTTGATGCTTTTGTGATTGTTTGTATCTTAATGGGTCAAATCTGTAAACTTGAATTTCACCATTTGGTTTGATAGTCCAGATATGCATGCATTCTTACTTTTAGGTTGATGTTTGGTAAGTCCACAAATGGGTTTTAATGTCTGCTTATCTGAAGAAGCGTTCTCCTATGCTAGTGCAGTCCCTTCTGTGCTCCAGAGCACTTCCATCTCTGCACTGATGAACTCTGCTAAACTCTGTTGTGCTTTGGTGTCTGCAGTGCTCCAGCAGTCCTACTGGTGGTTGTCCTTTCCATCTGAGACTGCAGTTTGTTTGTCCCATGCTGAAGCAGGACATCTTTGCAGGGAGTAAAGAGATGGAATTTGGGAATCTGTCCCTACTTAATTTAGTACAGCACATGAACAATGAGTAGTTCTTCATGCACAGATAGTTTATTTAGTGTACTTCTAGTGCAGTTTGCAAGACGGAAGGAAGAGGAGCGGTAGCAGAAGCGACTGGCCAGCTAGCAGGCAAAGCACCAGCAGGCGCAGCATGGACCAGAGCCTGAGAGCAGCCGAACTAATTCATTCTTCCTGGCATTCCTCTGGCTGATGCTCCTTAAAGCATTGGCAGCCTTCATCCAGCTTAACATTAGTTTCCGTAAAACATGAGCATTTCTCAAGGACTTCAAAGAGAAGGAGCATGTGGGAACCTCTGTAACACTGTGAAGCGTTTCACAGCATTAATGGTGAACTTCAGAGCCACTGCAACTGAATTTTTATAACCTACTTTTAAGAAAAAAAGCATTAAAATTGGTCATGCTGTGATATGCCTATTCAGTTTTTGTTCATTTTTGCTAACAAGGAGCGATTGAAAGGCCAGAAAAAGATAAACGCAAGACCACAAAGTGGGGCAGGGCGGTTGAGGGTGCTAAATCTGAATGTAAAGCCTCTGAGCTTTACTTTCAGGAGGCATGAGCCAACTGTATGTGCAGTCCAGCCATCTTCAGCACCTGTCTGTGAGACCTCACATGTTCCTACATTTTGCAGCCAGCCTAGCGATAATTTTGGTCAATCCAAGCTTAAGCAGTAAGGGATAATGTGATGTTCTGCCTTTGAGGGCTTTATTCAGAGCTGAAAGGCATACCTAGAGCTTAACCTGACAGTTTGTAATAAAGAAAAGACAGTCAGCCCTTCTTTTTTTTTCCTCATTGCCCCGGTGTGAAGTAGCTTGGGTAGTACACGTGCAGGGAAGTACCAGCCTGTTCCCCCATTGCCAGTTACAGGAGCAGACCTAGGATGAGAGGTGGCAAAGGAAGAGGCTGGATTAGTCATAAAGTGTTTGTATTCTTCATGAGTCTTGTGTTTGTCCTTGCTAAATAGGCCGAGCAATGCTCCCCTGAGCTTTCTGAATGCCTGCTGTAGTTGTGATGTGCCAAAAAGGCCAGGTTATGGATGGATGCAGCACCAGAGAGCCTACATTTAGCGTGCAGCTCCTCTGGTAATTTAGTTTTGACAACACAAGAGACAGTCTCCTCAAGCATCTCGCAGCAAAGCATTTCCCTAAGCTTTAAGTGAGTGTCATTTTGTCAGTTTTGGTCTCTAGGTTTGGCTTCATGGAGGACTGTTAGCATGGAAATGAAGGATATGACCCATATTTATAATTTAAGGCATAGCGAGCATTGCCTTTAGGTGGGCAGTAGGCTTGGGAGCATTTAATTTGGTATAGCTGAGTGAAGAATAATAGAGGAAAAACCGAAAAGACTTAATATTTAGGGCCCCATGTGCAACACCCATATGCATGGGGAATAAGAGTTTCAAATGAATTATGTCACTAGTTGTTTCTTGGGAGTCATGCTATTTTTGTAATGAATGCACAGTGGCTTCTTAAAAACAATTCTGACTAAATAGCTTATAACTGAATTTTCTTTACTAAGGCCATTTTTCATCTGTAGGGAATACAGAGTGAACTTGTTACAAGGCTTTTCAGGAGTGTTTGGCTGCTGCACGAGAGTGTATTCAAAATAAGAGTCAGGCAGGGGAATGCTGCAGGAGACTATGGAGGGCTTACACATCAAATATAAAGGAATAATACATATACGATTATAAACAAAGTAATACAAAATAATACACTATACAATTATAAACAAAACAATACAATTATAAACAAAGTACACAAGCTATACAAATTATGAGCAAGGAAACTAGAAATGGTGAATGCATATAGAAAAGAAAATGCAGCCTAAGGTGAAGTATAACTTCTGTCTCAGCTCTGCTCATGCAAGCCTTTGAGGTGAAGGAGATGCAGAATCTTCCCCCCACCCATTTGAACATTCCCAGTAAAATTACAAACTTGCAAACTGTTTGCTCTCCAGTGCAGGCAGACCTTCTGTCTTTCAGGATTTGTGTGCAAGGAACAAGGATTAACCATGTTTTATTATCTCCCTGGCTTTTAATAAATGACCATTCTATCAAAAGAGCATATGCTTCAGCATTTTGAAATTTTAGACTCTGATGCTCTCCTGGTTTTTGCAATTGGGTGTTTTTCATATGGCTACTATTGAAGTTGGTACCACATCTCAGTTGGTGTACCTTCTGTGAGCATAAGTGGGCACTGTATGGGTGTGGTTTTTGGTAGCCCACTCTCTGTCTCAAAGCAAGGGGAGCAGTGTGCTGGCACAGCAGACGTTCTGCGTGTGGGTTTGTGCTGCCTTCAGGGCTTGGGATTTTGGGGAGAGCTTCACCACAGTCTCTATGGGCCACTGTCCCTCGCAGTGGCTGGTGAGTCACAGTGAGGAGAGCTGCTCCCTTCTTCTGAGGGACTTACATGCACAGGATTTGTTTCATTTTTTCCTGCCTCGGAATGTGTATTTTGCCCAGTGTCTATATAAACCCATACATATTACTAAAATCTGCGTTATAGCACCCTGCTGGGGCATTTGGTGCCGGCACGGTTTCTGCACAGCCTGGTGTGTTAGTGCAGGCTGAGCTGAAGCATCTTTCAACGTTGTTTTTTCCAGTTTCCACCCTTGCAATGTCTGGGTCGCTAGAGCAGCTTGGAAACGTGATTAAAACAAGGCTCGATGCACTGTGAAACCAAGCCATGTTTCAAGGAACTGGCATGTTGCTCTGGGGTCCTGCAGCACAGAGGATGCTCAGTGTAAATGACTCTTTAATGTCTTCCATATGATGTTTAGGATTAGAGGGATATAATGGATGTTGATGATCGCATTTAAGATCGTTTCCAAAACTTTCTGGGGAAGCTTGCAAAGCAGTATCTTGAGACATTCAGCCAACATACATACATGCATATATATATATATATATGTATTTAATGTTATTCAGAATTTGGGAGGAATAGAACTTTAACAAGGTTTTCACTTCTTTCTGTTTAATTACTCATAAAGTTGTCACTTGCCATTGCTTGCTTAATCTCCCCTCTTTTTAAAGAGCTTGTTAGATTTTGCTTGGTGCATGTTTTTTTTGGTGTTTTTTTTTTTTTTTTCAGACGAGATGGGTTACACGGCTTGGGAAAGTTAAATGGGAATTGTGTTTTCTGAAAGTTTTCTTGTCTGCCCATTTCAAAATTAATGAATTCCAAAATAAATTATTACTGAAAATTAAGTATAAATTTTACACAGCAGAGTTTTTAATGAGGAGCTTAATGAGGTAGGTATTTACGAGAATACAAGCTAGCACAGGGGAAACCTCCCTCCACTGACCGTTATTTAAAATGATCAGTGGATATCCTGGATTACCTCCCACAACAGCCCCACCTGCAGTGAGCAGGGTTTCCAAAGCAAACATCATTCAGTTTCATGCACCTCAGTCCCAGTGGGTAATGTCTGTAGGAGGTAGGTAGTTCTGGATGCTGTTTTCTGTGGCAGTGCTGCTCTGCAGAGCTCCTGGCTGCGTGCAGGCACTCTCTCTGCCCTTACAGGAGCTCTGCTCCTGCAGCTCTTTGCAGGAGTGCAGGGCTGCATCCTAATCTGGATTTAATTTTAAGTGCCCTCCCAAGACTGTTAGTGGGAAGGGCAAAGCTCAAGCCAGCATTGCTTCACTGATGCACATCTGGCTTCTCTACCGTTAAGGCAGTAAGTTGTAGTGGGCTCAAGCATTTGGAAAATGCCAAAAAAAAAAAAAAAGCCCATTCAGGAAATGGGCTGAAATCTCTTAAATCAGTGGTTTTTTGTTTATTGGAGAAACAGAAGTTTGTTGACCCATGTCCTCAGCAATGCAGGTGTTGCTAGAAGTGCAAATACAAGTGGGAAAGCGGTGGCCTCTGATGGAATGCTCTACACAAGCTGTAGCATTGCTTAAACCCCAGGCTGTAGGTAACTCAACGTGATGCTCACAGACGTGCCCAGCTTTTTAAGAAAAGAGTGAAAAAATAGAAGAACACATTTGAAATCTAAATAAGAACTCATTCTGATACCTACATCAGAAACCTGCTGTGTTCCTACCTTTGTGTCACTTCCAAGGAAGCAACTCTAGGAAGCTGGAAGCAAAACCTAAGCTCAATGTCACTGTACTGCACACAGTGGTTGCTGGTCTTTGTGTTTTTTTTCCCCCATTTCTTATCAAAAAATATTGTCACGCATGCTCCTTGCAAGTTACTGCCCTTTTTTTTTGTTCCCTCAGCAACAGAAACACAGGGTGTGTGCATTTTCCCATCAGTGTTAGCAACCGTGGCTCTAGTGAACCAAGGCACTTATGACTAATGTGCGTACAAATAATGCTGTATTTTCCAAATGCGTGGTTAGGTTGTTGCAACTTTGGAGTGAATGAATAATTTGAAGGAATTTCTGTCTAATAGGATGGGATTTTTTTTAGGTTATCTTTCTTAAAAAAAAAAGCTTAAAGCAAACAAAAATATAATTACAGAAAAAGGTACAGTCACTCTTTTTCACAAATGTGGTGTTTTTTTTTTCCAAAAATAAGTGTCTGGCAATCAAACTGAGGCCCAGTTAAAATGCTTAAGCTTGAATTGCATGCTGGTTTTAGAGCAAAATTTCTATTAAACGTTTCCAGCAAAATTCTAGTTTGGAGCTTAGTTTCTTCTGCTGTGGTTTTGACCTCAGGACTAAACTAACGCACCCACACACTGAGACAGGCCCTGCCTTTTCACAGGCCCTTTGTGTTCCCACGTTGCCTGCTGTGGTTTTTTGTGACTTGCTGAGGTCTTGCCTCCATGTGGTGCAGGGTTGGAGGGATGAATGAGGAGGGACAGGACGTGAAGGAGTGACCTGACTACTCCTATAGAGGGCATATATTAACTTGGGCATGCTTGTGTTCATATTGTAGTATTTCATAGTGTGCAAATACTGTAATTTTAATTTGTAAATGTTATAAATATACATGTTCAAAAAAGCAAGGATCTAGTCTTGCTCTTCAGATGCAGTTTAGGAGGTTTTCCGAGCAGTAAAAGCTTGCAGTGAATGTTGTTCTCTTGTTTTCATTGCGATCTCCTTCAATTTCCTTCTGACTGGAATAGTCAGAAGCAGAAGTATCTCTGTTATCAAGAAAACACTAGTTTACACTTTCGGATGGTTCAGCCTTAAGATGGGAGAGAGAGAGGAGAAAATCTAGCTTTAACAAAAACCTCTTCACTTCTCACTTGGCTTTGCTGTATCTGAACGCAGCCCCAGCAGCCCTTCCCCTCCTCTGCCCTCCGCCTGCCCAACAAACCCACCAAAATGCACCAAAACCCAGCAGCACAAGCAGCAGGCTGGCAGTGCGGCCGGCCACACGCGGCCGTGCCTGAAGCCAGCGGTGCTGCTGGGCTTTTCCATCTCGGCCACAGCGAAATTCCTCCCAGAGAGGAGGGGAAGAAAATGAGTCATAGGCCTCCCCTCGGCCTGAAGCAGCAGCATCCAGTGTGCCCGCCAGATTCAATGCTACCAAGACTCACCGTGGTGACTTCGCCCCGTTATTTTCCTATAAATATTAGAAGCAAGTCAAGTAGAACGGTTTTTGCCGGGTGTGCCAGCTGGATGGAGCCTCATGGGCTGCTGCCGTGCCCTTCACCGTGAAAGCGAGCGTGGAGTTCCTGCTCGCTAATTGTGTTTGCGGGTTGGTTTTGGCATCTGGCCCGCGAATCTCTCTCGTAATTGGTGGCTGCGTCAATATTCTGGATGGAAAAATGAAAGGGGTTTTGCGCAGGGATTCAAAATTGCTTGTTTGCTAATATGGAGTAGGAGGGTTTTAACATCGATGTGTCTCCCACATCCAATAATCTCTTCGGCAGTGCCACCACCTTTAGTTTCCATCTGTTGTTTGAAGAGATTTCATACTATTTCTTTTTTAGTGTGTGTGCTTTATGCATACAAAAGCTTTTTTTTATGTATACAAAAATTTCTTGGTCACAGAGACAGATGTACTCTGAGGGCAGTTTGGGGCAGGTAGTACTGTGGTGTAGAGATTTGTTAGGTTTGGGGTGAGGATTTTTTGGTCACTTTGTTTTTTTTTGGGGGGTATGCTTTTTTTTCCCAGAGAACGCATGCAGGTTTTTAAATCTTGAATAAAACATAATGGCATAAAAACCCATTTGTCCATGTAAATTATGCAAGAGCTATCTGTCAGAAGCCATGACATCGTTATCTCCACTGCGGTTCTTTACGTTATGTTAAGGATGCTCCTTTCCCAGGCAGCTGCAGTGAAGCATCAGTTGTACAGTACGTTGAATAGACCCAAAGTGCTGCCCAGCGTGCAGAGGACCTTGTGCCTGTGTGCTGTGGCTGTGAATTGCAGGCACTGCAGTCTTGCATAACTTCCACCGTCCCGCTTTTCCTGCTGCCTCCGTGAAATCTCAACAGTTGGCAGCGTAGAAAGCAGTGTCCTGGTTCTGCTGCGCTGGCGTCCTAATGCAGTGTGACAGCTACAGGCTTTAGGGGGCAAAATCCAAAATAAATAACGCCTATATGATATTAAGTGTATTTGTGTACATATATATAGACATCTGTGATGTGTAAAATCAGGTAGTCCCGGTTAGCTTTCACTTCTGCTGTTTGTGGGTCATGGAGTTTCTTCTTTCTGTAGTTGGTAGTGTTTAGTTCAGTCTCTATTTGTATGTTGTCTCTGCACTTCAGGAAGGAGCATTTTAATAAATTGCATTTGTCGATGTGATAAAATCCTCCTGTTGGGGAAAGAGTCTGGCAGCAGGCTTCATTATTGTGTGAGAGACCGGGTGTGTACCGTCACGTGGATGTATGCCAGTGTTTGCTGCCCTCGAGCGCTGTGCAAACCCGGGACCACCTCCTGGCTCACAAAATACAGAAGCAACTGTCTGAATGAGGAGAAGAAACACAAGGAAACGTCTTAAGTAGTAAGAAAGACTCTGTCTAAAGGCAAGCAAATGGAATTTGCATTACGAGCAGAAGGAGGAAATCTCATGTGAACATTTTAGGTTTCTCGTTCTCTAAAAGGATGGAGATGAAAGGTTGCACAGTGCATTTTCAAGACCTCCAGGCAATTATTTAGATATCAGAGTAAAGCTTATAATTGGGATATGGGGGGGGATGAAAGGGCAGAGTTAGGAACAAATTCAATTTATAACATGAAATGATTGCATAATAATCCTTTTGCATGAAATTAAACAGTAATAAATGTAGTCAAGCCATGCGCTATCTGCTTAACCATAGTTTTAATTGTAATGTCAGTTTTCTGTTGCTCCACATTTGCTAGTTCTTTTGCTGAGGATGAGGTTTGAATAACTAATTCTGTTTATATAGTTTTATATAAGAAGATGCAAACTTTGTCATCTGATGTTTGTAGTCTGCCAGAAGGGTTATTTTTCTTTAGGGAATATCTTAGATTCCTAATCATATCAAAACCATTGCAAACAGCTAAGTACAAGGTGTCCTTGGAAAATCAGGTGTTTTTTTTTTTTTGACAGTTTTCCTCCACAAAGCTAGGCAAGATTAAGAGATCTTTTTTAAAAAAAAAAAATGGTAGTGGTTTTCAGCACTATGGCTTGATCTTGTTAAGTCCCTGATCAAATTTCATATCACTATTTTAGGGAATGGTTTTGGACTCCACTCTTAATCTATACATCTCTTTTGGGGAAGTTACAAGCTCTGTAACCCTTTATACCATGCTTGAACAGACACAGAATGAGAGCTATTGGATGCATAAAGTTGGTGCTATTGAAACACATGCATACCCATGGAGAAAAATGTGTTAAAGTTTCAATTATTGTTGCCACTCCTGTAAAACTGGACAAGCCAGGTGCCCAATTTGTTAATTGGGCTTCTACATGAGCAATAAGCAGATTTTTTTGATAAAATAGCTCTCATAGGTGAGCTTTGGCTGCTTAAGTTTATTGAAATGGATTTGCACTAAGAGCACAGAAGTCTTTTTTTTGTGGGGAAGTGAAATTTAACTTGTGAGTATTTAGGTGATGATTTACCTGGCTCGTGTATTCAAGTGGAGACCTAATACCCTCAACAACCCCATGCTTCAGAAATGTGCTTTGCTGATTATAAAGCACTTGTGGGTTAGAAAACACTCTGCTGAAGAACTGAAATTGGTTTTCCTCAGATTTCCTTGAATGTTTTGAGCCTTAATTTCCAAACACTTAAGTTAGTCGACAGTACAGACTTTTTTTGCAAATGATAATGACATGATAATACTGTAGGGGGAAGATCTCTACGTACAAGGTAAGACTATCCCTATTAGCTGTAGTCAGTACACTGTTGAGGAGTTTTTTAATGTACTTCCCACTCTGGGCTGGATTGGTTACGGATCCACACCCCTACCTTCTAATATGTAAGTTCAGATAGCCCTCAAAATTGAACTTAGCAAAGTTGAACTTAGCAGCCTTGTTGTTTTGAGTGAGAACTAAAGCTCGCAGCCCAGCTTCTGAAATTAGGGGCAGTGGGTGGACTGTGCTAAAGTCTGCTTATTTAAATACTTTTCACAGGCAATAAAGATCAGTAACGAAGCTTTTTTTTTAGAGGGGATGAAAATGACTAGTGTGTTTTAACAAGCTGGAGCTTTGCAATTTTATTTTAAATCGTGGTTTGATGTAATCTTGAATGATTGCCTTGGACTTGATTGGCACTAGTCTATAGGATTGCTTCCAACTTCAGTTGCCAGAAAAAATAAGATCTTGTCTTGGCTGAATTCAGGGGGCTGTGAAGTTTGAAGGAGCTTATTAGAAGACTTCCATTCTGCCTGTGGTCTCCTGACTGTATGGACAGTCCTACTGTGTACAGGGACTCCAAGAACATCGGTTTTAAATAGAATAAAGATTCACTTTGCATTAGTCATGGTGGTTCTTCAATTGTTGTACAACAGTGCTGCGTGCATCCGGAATGAATGGGAAAAACTCCACAGAGTATGTCACACTGTTCATCGTACATTAGCCAAGTAGATCTTGGGTGCATCGAGTTGGACAACCACAGAGAGACTTACTCAGCATGGTTGCTTTCTGCTCATGACAATAAATGCCATTTGGTCTTTGCTGGGTGCATCTGGATTAATGTCAATGTAATGTCAATGCATTCTCTTGTTACAGGAGCAGCTTACTGCCAGTTCATGGACATGTTGTTCCCAGGGTGCATTAGCTTGAAGAAAGTAAAGTTTCAAGCAAAGCTGGAGCATGAATACATTCACAACTTCAAGCTTCTGCAAGCATCGTTTAAAAGAATGAATGTGGATAAGGTAGGAATTCTCTATTTGTATTTCAATTGCTTCAAGCTTCACAAGCTGTATATAAGCTGAGTAAAGTCAATAAATAGGGGAAACTAACTTCAAAGTACTGAAGTCCACTTCCAGTTTTGACTGGAACTGGAGTTACAAGTTGTATGTGAAGATGTTCCTGATCTTTCATCATCTGAAAAGGGTATTTGGGCACGAGGGAAGAAATTTGGCATGCTTCGTTAAGATACAAAGTGAAAATTGAGTCCATGTGTCTGCTGAGAAATTGTAGAGCCTAACTCATTATTTCTTAATATCAGAGACCCTTCTGAGAAAATACCATCTGTTGGAAATTCTTTGCCATCACTGAACACCAGAATCTTAATTTGAGATACCGTAAAATTACTGATGACCTGAATTTCTAACAAAATTACTTAGAAATATGCTGATCTTATAAGTATTCCATGTTTCTTGTCCAAAACTGGGTTTAAGGAATTTCAAGTATTCAAGAGCTGGAATGATTTACCCAGTGATTTGGTAGGTTGGCCCGTGCATATGATTCTCTAAAGTTAAGAATGGAGATCTCTTAGAAATAGCTTGTTGTACAACCATAAGGAGTTGGATTTGTGCTTGAGTTTGAGAGTTTGAACTCACAAATATAAATTACTACGTTGATAAAAATGAATAATGAAAAATCATGTTCTCATGATGTGTATCATTTTAGGATTCTGCGCTGACTTTCAGTGTTGCCTTATTCTGAAACGTAAACAGCCTTATTAGGGAGTCCCTCAAGACTTTCATGAAGCAGAGGAAAATCCTCATTATTTCCTGAAAAGTTGTGGGTGCTTCTATTTACTGAGTGATTGATAGTGAAGTATCAGAAGGCCCAATAAAGTTGAACACTGTCAATTTTTCTATAGGCTGAAAACTTGCTCTATTCTGTCAATGGAGCATTAAATATCACAATTGGAACAATGAGAAAAGACATGCAAAATGCTATGTGAATCCTTGTTGGAGTATCGTAGACTTACAAAATGCTCTACTGTTGGCTTAGCCTAAAAGAAAAAATAAAAATTAAAACAGTTTTAGGTAGCCTTTTTCCAGCTGAAAATTGAATGCATTCAAGAGGTATTAATATTTAATCAGGTTCTTTAATCAGCTGTACGGATCAAGCAAAGCAAGGTAGTCAGTCATCCTTCAGCATTGCCTCTGGTACTCCCTGCCCACAGCATTTGGGAAGCTTGCGCCTCCTGCAGAGCATTACAGAAGTACCTCCTTACACTCTAACACTGCCACGAGTCGCCTCTTGGAGGTTTCGTTTCTGTGAAAAAATTTGTAGGGCATTGATACGGAGACATCCCCATAGCCTCTTTTTTCTGCTGAAAGTTTATAGGCATTTTAGTCAACCTTTTCAGGTCAACAAATTATTCTATGTATAGCTATATACGGAATGGAAAAAAAAATACAAAGTTGAAACCTCAGGGTTAATTCATATGATGAACATGTACTGCCAAAATGTAGGTTGGTTTGAATTTCAGCATGTCTTGGAAAAGCTACTGGGCTTTTGTAGTAAAGAGTACAACAGAGCTTGTACAAGGAACTTTGGACTTTTTTGAAGAATTGGTCACAGTTAGTATGCCCAACTGCAGCATATCCATTAAAAAACAGAAATCCCCAGTTAGTTGAGTAGTGCTATTCCAAGGACAGCTTCGTTCACCACAGCTGTCACTGCAGGAAGAAAGGGGTAACTCTGGAAGAGCAGTTTTAAAGGCTTGCATATAGCTCGCATATATGGTGGAGCTAGTTTAAAGGCTGGGTTTTCATTTTATTTCATTTTTATTTCTTAAGACCCTTGCAATTCCAACATAGTTTGTTCCCATTTATGAAGAAAATGATGTCAGAGGAATATATGCTGAAAGAGTTAGAAGTTTGGGGTTTTGCTTTTTTTTAAAAAAAAAAATAGTTTGTGTGTATTAATTTAAAAATGGCAATGATGTTTTTACTGGAACCTCTATTCTAACTTTCAGGTCATTCCAGTGGAAAAACTGGTCAAAGGGCGCTTCCAAGACAACTTAGATTTCATTCAGTGGTTTAAGAAGTTCTTTGATGCTAACTATGATGGAAAGGAATATGATCCCGTGGAAGCTCGACAAGGCCAAGACGCTCTTCCCCCACCAGATCCTGGTGAACAGATCTTTAACCTGCCCAAAAAGTCTCACCATGCAAACTCTCCTACTGCAGGTATTTTGCGTCATAACAAATTCCATTTCTGTCTCTGAAGATGAGTATAAACTGTGACCCGTTTTATCTAAATGGTAGTTAGAAATTATTTCCTTATGTGCGCAGGCCAATCTTTTTGTGTTGTCGTAGGCTTAGCATCTGAGATGGCAGGAGTTAACTTCTCATGGTGCTGTCTGGTTAGGCCCAGTTCTGTCAGTGGTAGGGCCTCCCCCACTGAAGCTCTGATATAAATTTTGTGGACTCTAGTGGTATCTGATGGTGAAGAAAAAGGCTTTTAAGCATCTGATCGCTGCCTGTGGTGTGTGCATGTATATTCAACAAAAGGAAATGGGGGGTGTGCTTTTCACACACCTCCACCCATACAGGAAATTGGTAACGGGCTGGTTTTCTTAAATTATTTTTCTTATGTTGCCAAATCCTAAGTGTGGTCTAGAAAGAAAAAAAAAAAAATTGATTTGTGCTTCTGCACATGATTATTGCTCAGGTACACTAGTCCCCTATGTAAGCAACATGGAGCTGTTGCTCATTCTTGAAGATACACCTGTCCTCTCACATTTTGCCTTGTGCTTCTGCAACTAAACAACTAGGATCTAAACAACTAAGCCTGGTCTTCAGTATTTATGTAATAGAGGCACTACTGGTCACTAAACAGATGCTGTTTTTCTTGATAACTGAGTTAAGTGAACAAGAGAACAGAACTTTTTTTTTTTTTAATTAACCACTAAACAAGTGGTGCTGGGGTCGGTTGCCTGGAGATATGTAGGTTTGTACACACATAAGCACACATGTATGCACACTTAATTCCTTTATTGATGTGTCCTGGGTTTACCTTATGCGTGCTAACCCAGGCAATAATGATTGATTTTCAGTTGGCATAATTCTGTGACCTGTATTCTCTCATGGGCTCAGATATATACTGATGCTGGCAACAGGGGCAGGCAACCTCAGTTTTAGACTGGCTTAAGCTCTGGAATCATACACAGATTTCCACATTCTGCTCTGATCGTTTCTGACATCAAAGGTGAGCATATTTGGCCAGCTGCCTTCATCTCCTTAGTGCTCCCAGTAAGTTGAGCACCAAATAGCAGGCCAGTGATGCTCTGACCCTCTGAAGTTCTGTTTTGGTTTTTTAACATCTTTGTTTTGCACCATCTTGCATCTAAGCTTTTGAATTTCAGGACTTGGTATGGTATAATTTTCTGTGTGTTGTCTTGAAACAAGTGCTAATACCATGGTGTGGTCCATTTGAGAAACTGGAATTTAGAATACCATTAAACATGGTATTAAAAACCATGTTTAAGTCGTTTTGCCAATGGTCTGTTTTTACCTAAGTCACAAATATGTCATCCAAATTACAGCTGTGGAGGTGAGAAATAGAATTGCTGTTGGAGTGGAAGCAGCCAGTTCATTTGGATGTTGATGCAATGATCTCATGTCCTATTGCTGGTTGTATAAGTGCATGTCACATGCCTTCTGTATGGAGTAGGACAACTGAGATGATTTCTGTTAAGATTTTATGGTTGTGGAAGTTAGTCGTTGGAAAGAAAGCTGCCTTTTTTAAGTATTGATTAAATTATGTAATTATTGTATGGAATTATGGTGGGAAAGACACTACTGTAGTGTTGTTTTTTTTTTTTGAACCAGGGAAGAAGGGTATAGAGCTGCCTGAGGCTAGGTGAAGTAAGAGTCTTTTATTGCTGCTTGTGTTGAACAGGACTGTGTTGGTTATGTGTCAGTCAGGCTTATCCAATTTCCAGTTGAGCATGTTTTAATTTCACTGATGTCTTTGTGCCTCACCTCACAATATCACGTTGCCTGATTGCTTAAAAGAATGGGAGCCCTTACAGGGTGCCTGTTGGTGTAGGACACTCGGGGAGGAGGGCTGGTCGCATCCGCAGGCTTGTGTGTGCCTCAGCATCTGCTGGTTGGGGTTAAGCTGGTAGGATGTGGGAGCAAGTCCCAGGTAGCTGAGAAATGTTCATCAAAGATGTGCTTCTGTACCTCTGTTTTGGGTGTGTGCCTGTGCATGCATGCATGGACTTTACTAGAAGTGAATACACTGCAGTGGTTATAGGAACCGTAATGACACTGCCCATATGAGTAAAACAAACTTAACCATTTATACTAAAAAGGAAAAAAAAAAATCTGAGTTCTACAGCAACCAAAGAATTCTCTGCCCCATCTGGAGTTGCATCTTCCACGATAATACAATCACAAAGAGGGAATGTATGCCCACAAGTAAGTGCAACATCAGCTGGCATAGTTTAAATAGCTATCTATAACTTTAATGCTGTTTTTTTGTTTGTTTTTTTTTTTTTACTCCACAACCCTGGGTCTTTGGTGAAATAGCTGAGGTTTAGGGCACAGCTCTACTTCCACCGACTTTGTTGTGGGAGCAGTAAACATTGTGGGCTGCTTGATGCAGCAACCTCTTACACCAATGCTGCAAACGTTTGCCAGCATCAATTGCAGTTTGCCACAGTAGCTTGCCTCTATTTTTGTGTTTTCTTTATGCTATTTTTAACATGTGATTTGCTTTACTTTACCACTGAGGCTTTGAAATTGTAATGAATTTCAAATAATTAACAAAACAAAAAGATGCGGTAGTGCTATAAAATAAAGAAACCAGCAGGTCTTTTAACATAATCCAAAAGTATTTAAACAGCGTGCAGCAGACGCACCCACGTGTATGCATCTTCTGTTCAGTCTCAGGAGCGAGTAGACATACGGGCAGTCATTCGCATTGTATTTTTGTTTTTGTCACTGACCTTTAAATCCGCCTATTCCAAATGGATGTATGTACATATTTAAAGGAGTAATATATTTAGCTCCTAGTTATTTCACGTGTGTTTCAGATGATTCATACTGTTCCACAGAATAGCTGTTCCAGCGCTCTTTGCCAGAGCTTTGTTTCTGAGTGATTTAGGAGGTGCTAATCTCTTTCATTATTCATAACTGGGGTTCTAGCACTGTCCTTTCGGGGGTGGACTAAGATATATGATTCAGTTTCCAAAAAAGTGGTCAAATCCCTAGAGAGCACTCTGAAAGCTTACCCTAATATGGTAGCTGTAATGAGTTGGTATTATTTGGGGTGTTTTAACCTGACACTAAAGCTTGGCAGACCCGCTGTATCTGGTAGCTGCTTTCTGCACCTGTAGGTGGGTATTTACCTGCAATCTCTGCAAAAGCCAAGTGTGGTCCAGACTTCATTTTTCAAGATGCTGTTAAAAACAAACCAGAACTGGAGAAGTCTGAAAACACACCCATTCTTGTGCTAATCGCAGAGCACACCTACAGCCGTTTCCCTACCCCTTCCAAAGGTACCCACACCAAAGTTTTCATCCTTTATGGAGGGGAACCAGCAGCACAGCCCACTCGTGCGGGCTCTCTGCCAGCAGTACCACAGCTGCTTTTGGATATGATGCCATCTGCCAGCCCTGAGCCTTTAGGTCTCCTACAGCTCCCGCTTTTCTCTAGCGCAGTGGTAAACAGCCTACAGATGTAGAGTCACAATTATTGTAAGGGATTAAAATGTTCGTGCCCGGTTGTTTGTGCCGGTTCTAATCCTTCCTGTAAGGCGGGGGGGGGAAAAAGAGGGGGCAGAAAAGCTTCATCTGATCAAATTGAAAATTTTGATCCGGTGGTCAGGATTTTAGCTAATGGCTTATGTAAGCCTTCCTCTGTATCGGAGCCAATCTCCGCACAGCACTGCTTTTTGCAGGGTATGGAGTGTCAAAACTATGTGGGTAAAAGCTCAATAAAATTAATTATTTACGTACCAGCAAAAAATGTGAGAGGTTCTTAGATCTGAAGGCTGCTCGTCTTCTTATTCTGAAATATTCTGTGAGAGCAGGATGACTAAAGCAGAGCTGGAAAATACTGGCGGATCACATGAGAGCTAAAAATAATCGTGCTATGACAGGGAAAATAACCAGGGCAGAATGAACTGTTTGTACACGGATGCTATATATATATACGTGTGTGTGTGTGTACACCATCGAAGAGCCAGTTACACAAGAAAAATGCCCATGTCCTTTAGGGAAATGGTACACCCTGTAGCGGCAGAAGTGCTGCGAATTAAGTTTGAGGGGTAAAAATATTCAACAAAACCAGTCTTTATTGTAGCAGTTGGTGATATGATTAAGCGTCCCGGGGGACCAGAGCTCATTCCAATGCATTTTTCTTCGCTTTCCACCAAAACCTGCCGCTTGTTCCCCAAATTGCAGGCAGTTGGTAACCCTTGTCGGTTATGGTGTGTTGCTCCAGAGCTATGTGGTGGAGCTTGAAGATAGGAAGAGCTGCGAGGTGACAAGTTTAAAATGCTTTTGTGTCTAGTTCATGTGAGGCCGAAGAAGTGTGCAGCCCCACAGGAACAGCATGTCCGAGGTGGAGAGGAAAATGGCTCAGCCTTCATACAGATGCGCTCCCTCTACCCACATCAGGAGAATTTAATTTTAAAACCCACCGAGACAGAGTTCAGACCACATACCAACACTGCTTGTGGTGCAGGAGCAAAGGGACTTCTTTTTTTAATGAGACAACACTGTTTGAAAAACAGTGGTGAAAATTGCCATCTTACAGTTAAGTGTATTATGGGCACCTTACTTAATTCTTGCTTAATTTTTTGCTCGATCTTTCATATTTCAATGTACTTTGAATATTTTTTCAGATTTTTGTTTTCCTTTTGGGATGGCTAAGCAGATAGTTGCAGAATTTCGTAATTCTTAGGGTTGTGGTGTTTTGTTTGTCGTTTTTATTGGATCACTTCAAATTTTAAAACGTTTTCTTCTGTTAGGCTTATGTGGAATGGTTTCGTTCATTGAAGGAAGATGAATGCTTGCATGCTTGATTTTTCTAGAGAAAATTCAGTTGACAGGAATTAATGTTGTCCATTTAAATGTTGATTATTTTAAATCTAAAGAGAAGCCTTCATTTATGATGGGGAGAAGGCTGTGGTTAGTTCCTGTCTATCAAGTTACCTCCTGTTAAAGATGAATTGAGGCAGTCATGCCACAGACAAAACTTTTTCGTATGACAAGTAGACTCTATTGTATGTTCTCGTTTGGGTGGCTCGGTCGAAATTTTTTGGTTGGTGTTTCATGTTCAGGTATTTGTACAAACGTCTCTTTGCCAGCTCTCTGGCAGCACCGATGAGCACAGAGCTCATCAGACTGCTGGAGCCAGCAGTGGTGGACGTGTGGGGAGCTGAGGAGAGAGGGGTCCTGCCAGCCCCGAGGGAAGCCAGTACCACAGAACAGTCGGGTTGCTGCTTGTTGGGATGCTGCAAGTTGTCAGATTTTGTCCGAGGTCGTTTCATTCCCATTAAGCATCAGTTGTCATCACTAGTGCCACCAAGCATCCCTAAATTGAACAGCTTCTTGCATCCCAGCGTAGCTGTAACAATAAGCGTGCGAGAGTATTAATTTGCTTACTGTTCTCACTCGTTTGTTTTAAGTGATTTGAGACTTGGGTTGGTGAATAAATTGCTAGCTCTGTGGCCTCTTGGTGGGTTTGTTTATTCTTCTGCGGCAAGAGTCAGGAATATTCGCTTTCTGAAGTTTTTCAACTTGAAATTAATAAAATTTCTAAATTTTTAATTGGAAGGATGCACTGCAAGTGGTTCCCGAATTCCCCTGAAGCAATAGCTGTGAGGGCTCAGCCAGACCTTGCTTGCTCAGGGCTACTATTGCACTCCGCATTGTCCTCACACTTCCACACCGCAGTCACGCCCGTGTTTTCCTGCAATTTTACCTGAACATTTAACAGAGCACTAATTGCTCATAGAGCTTTAAGGAAAATCTGTGTTTAAACATTAAATAGGTCTCGTCTGCAAGACCGCTCTCGGGATGTAAAGCGACCTGGCATCCAAAGCCTGGCTCTGTACCCAAAGCATACACAGTGCCAACGTGTACTGCTTTGTATTTTGGAAGTGCACATCTGCCTGTAAAGCTTGTGTTTAGTGAAAAGAATAAAGCTGGAGCTGTGGGGATATATTTAATTAAGATTAAACTGACTAGTAATTGTTTCTGGAGCCCCACAGATAGAAAACTCTAATGTATTCCAAAATCATTTCATCTAGCTTATTTCAGTACAAGAACAAAATAACTTGTCTTTAGTAATTTGTATTTAGAAGCAGTCGGTGCTAAAGTGAACTTTTCTCATCTGTGCTAGTGTTACATGGGCAGGTACAAAAAGTTATCCAGGTGCTAATTGATGCAGCTGCAATACATTTTAAAAATATCAAATTGAACCCTGTATTGTCCTAAAAGCAGAACATTCTGGAATAGAAGTTTTCATGGAAGGATGCTCCAACCCCTTGTCCAGGCAGGGCCACCCAGAGCAGGGTGCCCACATCCAGGCAGCTTTTGAAGATCTCCAAGGAGAAGACCTCACAACCTCTCTGGGCAACTTGTGCCAGTGCTCCATCACCCACATAGGGTTATTTTCTGAAGTTTAAATACAATTTATCACGTTTCAAGTTGCAACTCCTGCCTCTTTTCCTTTGACTGGGCGCCACTGAAAAGAGCCTGACTTCATGTCCAACTTGGTGTCAACCCCCAAGTCCTTTTCTGCTGTGCTGCTTTCAGGGCAGCTGACACCCTGTGTATTCTGGGGACTGGGGTCTCTCCTTTCAGTGCAGGACTCTGCACTTCTCTTTAAACATCTACAGTACATGCGGAAACAAATCTGTAATAGCTAGCATTTATAGCACTGATTATGATGCAGTTCTCTGAGTTCAGTGAGAAGAGCTGATAAGAGTGTGTTTTTTATATAAGATTTTAGCATAAAACACTGTGCTTTCTCAGAATATGGAAATAGGACTTCATGGACTGCTGTCCAAGCAAAACAAATAAACCTACTTTTTATGATGTAGGTCATGTGGGACGCCTGAAAAGTCTTACTAAACATAACTACCAGTATAAATGATTTTTTTGGAGATGAACAATAAATGTTTTCATGGAAGATGTAATATTGAAGAGAATTTGAACTGTTTGTATTACGTAGCACCTATGAACAACAAATTAGGAGTTATTCTATGCTGCACTAATTGACTGCAAAGTCATTGTGGCGCTTAATAGCAAAGTTATTAAGGTCTATTATGATCTTTCATCTCCATTTAGATATCTGGCTGTCTCAAGTACTTTGCAGTATTCTACAAACCAGCATCCTTTAATTTCTTTATGAAATCAAGCTTCTGTTAAAAATGGGAGGGTTGTCTCTGAGCTGAATGCAAAAACAATGTTTTAGAATAAATGTGCATTAAAGCTTTTTTTTTTTTTTTACTTCCAGGAAATTTTAAACTAGAAAACCCGAGGCATTCTGTTGCAATTAAGTTGTCCAGCTGTTGCTGATACTGTCTGAAACGCTCAGATCATATAGCTGGTTTATAAGTGTGTTCCTGAAGTTAGAATACGTGTTGATTTAACAGCTGATCCTGAGCAGCAGAGCAAAAGTCAATTTCTTTTCATTTGTTGGAACTTTATAAAGCTTAGTAGCATTTCACTGTAGAAATTCAGAAGGCTTTGTGGCTTCCAAAGGAAGGCAGAACACAGTGCCGTGTATTTGGTACTTTCCAGTCCTCTCTGTCCACAGATGGTGGTGATGTGAGATTGTTCAGTGTGCTCTGGGAGGGTGCCTCAGCTGCAAATTACAATACCTGAGGAGTCAATGTCTGTGCTTGTGCTGTCCTTAACTCTCTCTGCAGGTCAAAAAAGTGATATGAGCCTAATGATTTAGCTTGTTGTGATCAGTGCCATAGCCTACAAAGACTGAGCTCGCTTGTGGGGTGGTTGAGCAGGAGAGGGAGTGCCATGCAGCAGCTGCACAGCCTGCCTTGCTCAGGGCATGCGCTATAACCCTGAGGGGAAACTGTGAGGAGCTGCTAGGTCTGGGGGTGCTGCCCTTGGAAAAAGCTAGGCAGCATGTCCTCCACTTCTGTGAGGGTACTTGAAGAGGAAGTCTGGTTCTGCCATTGAAAAAGAAAGGTAGTTGGTAGAGGAGTAGGCCAAGGTCTCACATCTGAAAGTCCATAGCTTGTTTTATAGCATTTAAGTTTCAGCTCATGTCCCAGACTGCATTCTACAGCTGTAGGAAGCAATAAGAAATGGGGAAATTGAGTTGAATGTGATAGCAGGGAGTGAGGCCTTTTAACAATACTGCTAGAGTACTACAGTCCAAGTGATAATTTCATGCATATTTTCATTCATGCATGTGTTTCTCTTGCATATTTCAACACCTATTTTCTTCTATTTATCTGCTAACCTAAATAAATGTAATCTTCCTGGCTTTGAAAGCACCTTAACAATCCCATTCTTAAGTAGCTGACTTTTAGTTAGTCAAAATATCAACCCAACCTGGAAGAAGCATAATGAAGGCAGACTAATTTTTTTCTTAGATTGCCCACAGAAATAAATAGCAGCAAAAGATCTTGATGCTTCTAGTCATCTCCCATAAGTGATTTATTCTTTGGTGGTCTGTGTGTGATGGTTTAAAAAAAAAAACACCTTCAGGCACACAGACTATGTTGAATTTTCCCAACTTTAGCGAGTCTGTGTACTGGCGTCTGAAATCTTCTGGAGGTGAGTTTAAGCAACTATTGCCGCTATTCTTTCCCATCATTTTTCAGCTTCTCCAAGGAATCATTGTACTCAGGCCTAGGTCAGTAAGACAGCGGGACCTGTATGCCTTGGTCGTATGGGCAGTCTCCAAGTCTTCTTCCCCACCGCCTTCCTCCCTTTCCTTTTCCTTGTGCTTTCATGCTGGTAGTGCCTTTGCAAAACATCGGTACCAACACATTGCTCCATTAAAACGTTGTCTGAAATGGGAGATGTGTTGTGAAAATGACAAAACGGAGCAATCAGAAGTGTATCCTCCTCCTTTGGTTTGGGGGAGCAGCTGGCCATCAGATTTAGGTTAAATATTAGGAATAAATTCCTTACTGTGAGGGTGGTGAGGCCCTGGCACAGGCTGCCCAGAGAAGCTGTGGATGCCCCATCCCTGGAGGTGTTCAAGGCCAGGCTGGATGGGGCTTTGGACAGCCTGGTCTGGTGGGAGGTGTCCCTGCCCATGGCATGGGGTTGGGCTGGATGGTCTGTAAGGTCCCTTCCAACCCAAAGCATTCTGTGATGAACTGCAAGCTCAGAGCTCAGCCGGCATTTGGGCAATTACTGGATTTGGTCTTTCTCTTGGCTTCAGAGCTAAGAAAAGCTGACAGTGGAGGAAGGCAGAGAAGGAAGTGGAGCCCAGAGCACATCTGTACTAGTGTTTTTTCTTCTTTAGAAGACCCAGTGGTGGGGTGGGGAGCCAGCTGAGGTTCCCATGATGAGGTTCTCCAAAGCGTGTCTCACCAACATTTCTCTGACGGGGCATTTGTGCACCACTGGTGCCGCAAGGAGTACCTGTATGTACTTGGTAGCTGCTGGTCTTGCTGGTGAAGGCGTTTCCCTGTGCTCCGTCAGGTCTGCAGTACAAGTAATTGGAGACAAATAGTGAAACCTAAGCAGATCAGCACAGATCGCTTGGTCCCTATGGCAACAGCGAGTTCACCAGTGGATTGAGTTCTGCCCGCGCTGCCTGAATCTCAATGCCCTCATCTCTGTGACAAGCTGCTGTGAAAACAAGGGAAGCACGCAGGCGGTGTAGCTGACTTTATTTCAAGTCTGTCTTTCTCTGGGGGGATTGCGGATAGATGCGTACAGTAAATATTAGGCCAGGGGAATTGTCTCTTAACAGGATCTTTTTTTTTAGGAACTGAAAGCTGCCAACAGCTAAGGGACCTTTATACCACTAATCTGATTTTTATTTATTTTACTTTTGGAGTCGCTTCACTCTGAGTAGTAAGGTCAAAGTAAAACTGCTGGGAAATTTAGTTTTTCCTTTCCTAAGGTAGAACACTGGAACTTTTTCCACTGTAATCTTGAAGTAATTGTGTGAATGGCTGTCTGTAAATACACTTATTTCAGTATCGGGTTGATAAGAGTGTATTTATCCCAGGGATAAGTCTTGATCATTGTTATTTATTGTACCTTTTAGGTGCTGCTAAATCCAGTCCAGCTTCTAAACCAGGATCAACACCTTCTCGCCCATCTTCAGCAAAAAAAGCTGCACCAAGCAGCTCAGCATCCAAATCAGATAAAGATTTGGAAACTCAAGTCATACAGCTCAGCGAACAGGTAAATTTGTTTTAGGCGTGAAATTAGATGCATTTATTGCCACAGACAGGCATGAAATCTAATATTGCCCTCTGCTGAATGATATCCTCCAGAATTATGAAGGGACAAAAGATTGAAATAGCTCAGCTGGGAAGAAAAAAGATTTATTGTTTAAAATGTCATTTAATAGAGATGACTGGTGTTGTGCCAGTAATTCTAAAAGGAGATCTTAGCAGAGGCAGGTAAGTCTTACTGAAGTACGAGAGCTTCAATACAGATAATTGTATTAATTAGGTTTTAGGATATATCTTTTTTTCACTTGTATAGGAAAAATCTTGATACTGTCTTTGTTGTTCTGTGCTACAAATTTGAAATAAATCACTTTAATGTGTTGTGGAGAAGACAAGCCTGTTTGTAATATCAAGGTGTTAGAGAATTGCAGCTGAACTGAGACTAGCTCATTGCACTCTGCTTTCTGGAATGAAAGATTTCAGAAGGTAATATGCCATTTTTAATTTAAAAATGGGAACTACCTTTGTGAAAATACCTAGTTACGAATAATAATCTGCAATATAATTAACAAAATTTCAGAATTTCTTCAGTGTTGTGATGAAAGCCTTAATTTATGCTATTTGTGCTCTGACACCACTCTGTCATTCTTGGACATTCAAGAGTGTCTGCACTGGACCTAAAGAAATAACTGAATCTGGCTCAAATCTATGAAATCTATGCTGTCAGGATGGTGTCAAGGCTACTAATATAAATGAGACCTCATTCCTGTATTTGCCCTAGATGGAGGAAAATTGAAAGGAAAAGATTCATATTTTAGAGCAAGAGCTGCCCAGCAGCTGCATACAGGAAGAAGTCGTTATTCTGGATCAAGTATAATTTTCCACAATTAAGGGCGTTTCAGTTTCAGACTCTCATTGACCTGAACAGCACAGATTTCAGTTTGTTTGGGCAGTAACTGCAAGTTCTTGGTTACTGTTATGTACTTAAAGTGGTGACGGATAGCCACATCCCAAACATGATGTACTGCCTTCAGTGTGTAATTCTGAGCAACAGCAAGCTTCCAACTGGGTGTTCAGTTGTTTCTTGCTGTAACAGAGATGTTTGAAATGTCGTACAAGGGATGGGTATATATATTTCTGATGGATTTTTTTTATCATTGTAAGTAGAGTTCAAATATCACTTAAATGTGGTTTAAATCCATGACATTTGCACTTAGAAGTCAGAATGTGTTCACTTCAGCAAGAAGTCAGTTGGGGTCTTAGCAAGATAAAAATATTTGATCTTTACTAAAATACGAATAGGCAGTCACTATCACATCCACTGCTAATGTATTCCTAGCAACTTCTACGTGTGAAAACCTTGAGATTTATATACAAATCACCCGGAGGGAAACTGATGATTTCCCCCATCACCAAGGAGAAATTTTGAAGATTTGGAAAGCTGGCATTTTAAAAGCTAGTTTTTAAGAGACCTTTCCTAGCTAGAATGGTCTAGGAAGCTTTTTTTTGAATGCTGGCAGCATTTGGTATCTCATTTTCTATTAATGATTAATTGTGCACCCCAGGCACATAACAAAAGCCAAAAAAAGCTATGGTGCAAGCAGCTTTGAGCCAGGTGTTTTTGATCTTCTATCTGAATATGCTGGAAGAGCCAAATTGCCCATTTTTCCCCACTCTCCAGCAACCGCGGGAAGTATGGGCAGGAGCCATTTATACTCTTTTGCTGTCTTGATTATTAGTAAAAGTTGTTAAATAGTATCTGTCAATATCATATTCTTATGTGGTTGTAACAGGCTTTTTTTCAGCCCTTTCATGAATGGCAGCTAAGGGAGATTCAGACATCCAAACTTATGTGCAACTTGTAGTGGAAAGTTTTAAGTAGTGGGGATGGCCATGTACTAGATTTTACCATAGGGTTGCTTAATGAGCTATTTGCAATAATTGTAAGCCATCCGTAACATTTGCTGGTTTAATGGCCCCCAACAATCTTAAAGTTTCTCTTAAAATGGTCATAGCTATTGCCCTGGTCTGTGCTAGTAAATTAAACACTTCCAAGGCATGTCACTGTGCACTGGAACTTGATTATCCATAACATTAAAATGGTAAAGTGGTCCCTGCTGTGCTTTTGGTCTGTGCCAACTAACACTCTCCCAAAGGGTTTCTCAGCGCAGCTGAGGCAAAAACACAGACCAGGAACCATTACATGTGGTGAAAGGACCTTTCAGTATGGAGAGTAGTCCCAGGAACAGTTAACTGGATACTAGTGTAGACTTAATTTCTGAAAACAGTATCATATTTTCACCATGTTTACAATAATTTTCAGTCTGAATGTTCAGAATGTTGTAGTTAATTAACTGTGTGCATATATGCATAGATTAATGATTCTGTTCCTTAAAAATGGAGTAAGTGTGATACAATGAAAATAAGAGTGCCTTCATAGTAAATGGGTCAGAAGGTAAGACTGCCTGCACTCTTAACTGCAAATGTTTCAACTGAAGTTCATTGTTTTTCCAAGCTCTAGCTTGCACAGAGCAGGAGATCTGGAAGCAGTTCAGTTCTTGTTGTCTGGATGCTGGAGCTGCTCCCAAGGAATATGTTGCTGCAGATCCAGAGGATGCATCTTAAACGTGAGGAAGACCTCACATTTAAGTAGGATACACAAATAGACCAAATTATTGTAAACTTTCATTCCATTTTGCTATTCATAGTTCCTGTGACTAAATAGTTAATCTTAAGGTGACTGGTCACTGTGTCAAACATAGTCTTCCTTTGACAGTTTGACTCTGGGGTGTCAAACCCAGGCAGCTGCTAAGGAACAGGTTAGTGCGTGAATGAGATGCTCTGAGATCCTGCCCTGGCAACAGGTCAGGTCTGCTGTCTGACACCTCTGAGAGTGCAATCAAAGGTCAGAAAAAGGCACCGCTAGCTCAGCACTTACGGAAAACTGAACTGATAGGGTTTAGTAGGCTGTCAAAGCACTGCTTGAACTTTGCTGATGTTTTAACTGGTGAAGGGAACAAATTAGCTTGCAGTAGAACTGGCAACACAAACTTTGTATTAAATTGTGTCAGTTCACTCAAGTCTCATCTGATGCAAGTGGAATTTTTTAAGGAAAATATGCTAAATAAAATTATTTTGTATAATTGCAGGCCTTAAAATGTGAATGCTAATTCAACAGTAATTTGGACGTGATTGGGGTCAGCATTTTTACTGTAGGCAGCTTCATCCCTGATTATTTCTGTTGGTTGATATACTGCAGTCTTCTGAACTTGAGAGCCACTTAGGCTACACCGATCGTGTATACCCTGTTGTACAGTAATTTATGCTTGGTGCTCACAAAATTCTTCTCCTTTAAGCTTATATGTGTGTAAATGTATATGCATGTATAAAAATGTATTGCAATATGTGTCATGGTTTATATGAAGCTTAATCTTTAATAGCTGGGTTGCCCACAAATGATTTGCAGCAGCATAGAATCACAGAACAGCTTGGGTTGGAAGGGACCTTAAAGATCGCCTGGTTCCAACCCCCCTGCCATGGGCAGGGACACCTCCCACCAGACCAGGTTGCCCAGTGCCTTGTCCAAACTGGTCTTGAACACCTCCAGGGATGGGGCATCCACAGCTGCTCTGGGCAGCCCGTGCCAATGCCTTGTTACTGTCCAAGTGGAACATTTCCTCCTAACACCTAATCTAAATCTACCTTTTTTTCATTTAAAACTGTTGTCCCTTGTCCCGCCATTATCAGACGGAACAAAAGGTTGCTCTCCATCTTTATTATAATCCACTTCTAGGTACTGAAAGGCTGCAATGAGGTCACCCCAGAGCCTTCTCTTCTCCAGGCTGAACACCCCCAGCTCTCTCAGTCTTTCTCTGTAGGAGAGGTGCTCCACCCTCTGATCATCTTCATGGCCCTTCTCTGGACCCACTCTAACAGCCCCACATCCTTCTTGTGCTGGGGGCCCCAGACCTGGACGCAGCACTCCAGGTGGGGCCTCACAAGGGCAGAGCAGAGGGGCACAATCACCTCCCTCACCCTGCTGGCTACCCCTCTGTTGTTGCAGCTCAGGACAAGGTTGGCCTTCTGGGCTGCAAGCATGCACTGCTGGCTCGTATTAAGCTTTTCATCCACCAGAACCCCCAACTCCCTTTCTGCAGGGCTGCTCTCAATGAGCTCTTCACCCAGTCTGTGCTCACGTCTGGGATTGCCCTGCCCCTGGTGCAGCACCTTGCACTTGGACTTGTTGAATGTCATGAGGTTCACATGGGCACGCTTTTCTAGCTTGTCCAGGTCCCTTTTCCTAGCTTTTTCATCCCTTTGGATGGCAACCCTTGCTTCTCTTGTATCAGCTGCACCACTCAGCTTGTTGTCATCTGCAAACTTGCTGAGGATGCACTCGATCCCACTGTCTGTTGTTGATAAAGATATTAAAGAGCAGTGGTCCTGAGACAAATCCATGAGGTACAACCACTCATCACCGGCTTCTACCTGGACATAGACCTATTGACCACCACTCTCTGGGTGTGGCCTTCAAGCCAACTCCTTATCCACCAAGTAGTCTACCATTTAAATTTGTTTATCCAATTTGGAGGTCAGGATATCGTGTGAGACCGTGTCAAAGGCCTTACAGAAGTCCAGGTAATGACATTGGTCAGTCTTCCCTTCTCAACTGATGCAGTCACTTCATCACAGAAAGTCACCAGAATGCTCAGGTACGATTTACCTGGTGGTGAAGCCGTGCCGGCTGTCTCAGATCACCTCCTTGTCTTGCATGTGCCTTGACACTGCTTCCAGAAGGATCTATTTCATGATCTTCCCAGGCATAGAGGTGAGGCTCACTGGTCTGTAGTTCCCCAGGCTCTCCTTCCTACACTTTTTAGAAAGGGGAGTGATGTTTCTCTTTTTCTAGTCACGGGAACCTCACCTGACTGACAGGACTTTTCAAATATGATGGAGAGAGGCTTGGCAACTGGCTCAGATAATTCCTTCAGGACACTGGGATGCATGTCATCAGGCCACATAGACTTGTAGCCGTTCAGTTTCATCAGGTGGTCTCGAACCTGCTCTTCGCTTACGGTGCGTGGGACTTCGCTCCCCCAGCCCTCACCTACAGGTTCAGGGCAATGAGAGACGTGGGAAGCCTGACTGTCAGTGAAGACTGAGGCAAAGAAGTTGTTGAGTACCTCAGCCTTCTCCGTATCTGTCATTAACAGTTCACCCTTTACATGCATGAGAAAGGGCATACTCTCCTTGGCCCTTCTTTTCTGAGCAGTGTTCCTATAGAATCCCTCCTTGTTACTGGCATCCCTTGCCAAGCTCAGTTCCATCTGTGCCTTGGCTTTCCTGATCCCATCCCTGCACGTCCACACAGCATCCCTGTGCTCTTCCCAGACCATGTGTCCCTACTTCCACTGCCAGTGCATCTCCTTCTTGCTCCTCAGTCTGACCAGCGGGGCCTTGCTCAGCCGTGTCCATTTCCTGCCTTGCCTGCTGGATATGTTACACATGAGGGTGGAGAGCTCTTGCGCTATAACACTAAGAAAAGTGTTCTTAAAGAGTTACCAGCTCTGACCAGTTCACCTGTCCCTAAGGACAGCTTCCCAGGCGATCTCATCCAATAACTCTTTAAATAGCTGGAAGTTTGCCCTTTTGAAGTTAAGGGTCCTGACTTTGCTCTTTGTCAGCCCCATATTCCTCAAGGTCACGTTCTGCAGCAGTCCCAGCAGAGAAATCAAGACCAACTGTATAACATAAAGTCTCTCGTGTGGAAGGCTGCAGTAACAAATGATACTTGAAATTTGTGACTTTTTGAGACAGCACATTAATCAGACGAGAAAGCCTACATCCTGGCCACTGCATGCTGCAGCAGCGTCGGGGTGCTGAGACAATGGTCTGTGATGGTTCAGCAAGTGGGGAGGCAGCAAAGAGGTAAAAAAACAACACAGCAGCACTTGCAGCTAGCCCTTTTAATTTCCTAACTGGACCATTTCCCTTTATGAGCTTTTCTACTAGCTCTGCATATTTTCA
Source organism: Anas acuta (assembly GCF_963932015.1). Taxonomy (NCBI): domain Eukaryota; kingdom Metazoa; phylum Chordata; class Aves; order Anseriformes; family Anatidae; genus Anas; species Anas acuta. The sequence goes on along the minus strand of NC_088980.1, from coordinate 112,731,702 downwards.
GGCGAGGAGATGCAGTAGGCTTCCAAACAACTGCACATTAATCCAGGCAGAGTAATGCAATTCTTCTGCTGAATGTTTTATTAATTACCATTACATTACATTTCTGGCAGCTTTATTAGAAGCCAGATCTTAAATAGCTCTGACTCTTGAACTGCTGCTTTAGGTTTCAATATAAAAGAACACTGAGAAAATCGACCTCGAAGGATCAAGGTTAAGAAGCATCCACGAGGCATAGTGGGGGAAGGCTGATTTACTGTTGTTTGTTGTGTAATAATCGGTCTAGCACTTCAAAAAAGTGGAATTTACTTCTTGTGAATATAAGCTATAAAAATGAATATATATTTAGGGTGGTGGTTGGCATGCATGATTTTAGACTGAGCTGTTTTGTCTGTAGTGCTCTTCACAACTGATGCACCATGTGCTGGTTTGTATGCAGGTACATTCATTAAAACTTGCACTTGAAGGCGTGGAGAAGGAAAGAGATTTCTACTTTGGCAAATTAAGGGAGATTGAACTTCTCTGCCAGGAACATGGGGGAGAGAATAATGACCTTGTCCATCGGCTAATGGAAGTCCTTTATGCTTCAGAAGAACACGTAAGTTCAAGTTTAATGTATATTTTATTGAGACAGAACAGCTTAATTCTATAAAAGAAATTATTGACACAGTATTGGGTCATGTCCTATATCTAGGTCAGCAGAGCAGTAGCAGCTAGGATTTCCATGAATCCTCCCCCCAAATGGAAGCTTGCTTTCACAAACAGACTTTGCAGCTTGGGGAATAGACTCGGGAGGCCGGCTGCCTTTTGCTGCTTCAGTGTAGGTTTTGTTTTCTACTTTTGCTAAAGTTACTCTGAAATGGGAGGGTGTGTGTCACAGTATTAAATTGGTTTCATGTGGTCCTGAGACTTAGTTTTGTTTTGCTCCTATGTTTCTGCATGAAGTGTTTCTTGTGTTCTGTGAGGTGTTGAGAACTAAAAAAAAGAGAATTTCTCACAGAGGTGCTGTTTAATGTCTACAGCTGTGAACCTTCTCTTTCCCATGTGGCAGTGTCGTAGTGCGTACAGTGCAGGTTGCCAAATGCATAATTATGTCTGCAGAAGTAATGCTCTTTAGCATTTTTTATCCTGTTGCTATAGGCAAAATTCTTCAGTGTGCAAACCCAATAATCCTCTATTACCAAAATTGCAGAAATGTATTGTCTGCAAGATTAAACGAGAATCTAATTGCATCTTAGACACGGCACTGTAGACACTGAACAAAGCAAGGAGCTGTAAAGGATCCTGGTTAAATTCCTCAGATACACTCAGGGATAATGATTCAGTAGAGATTTAGCTGAACTACTGCTATTCATGCTAACTAAATCCCTGTATGCGCTGTTCTGATAATTGACCCCTCAGTCTCCACCGGACGATAGCTTTGGCTCCAGAGCGTATAAGCATCAGCCTAATCTCTCAGTAGCCCTGTGGCACTGTAGCCTTTCTTACATCTGTTCCCACAAAGCTGCTGCAGCAGTAGTCAGCTGACTTAAAATTTATATCAAAAGTTGTGCTGAAGCAGCTGCTGAATTGTATGCTTGTCTAAAATAAACTAGTAGAGCACAAACGAACGTTGGGTGCAAGAGGAGCACAAGCTTGTCACTGACAGAGGCCGCTGCTCAGATTAGAAGTGACAGGGGAAAGAGGATTTGTTCAGTGGTGTGGGGTGAGTGTTAGAGAGGAAAAGGAGGAGAAAACCATTATTTTTGCAGGAGTAAACAATCAGACAAATTTGCTAGACACGTGATAACAGGCTAAAAGAATTACATACGTATAGTGGTCAGAGAAAATGTCTTCTGGATTCAAGAACAGTGATTTATTTATAAAGCAAAGCCAGAAAAATCCCTCTTCTCCCTATACCCCTACCACATCTGTCTCTGTTGGCTTAAATGGGAAGCGATTCCCAGCCAAGGAATGCATTACTTGCGTTTCTTCCTGCAGTTTTCCTTGCTGGCAGCACACATGACAAAATGTCCTACTTCAGTCCACATCTTGCTGTGTTATCTGCTTACTCCCTCCAATACTTCTCCTGTTGAAAGCATCGTCGGTGCCTGCACATGAGCTAGATACACGAACTGTGCCTTTATCTAGAATGGGCTTCCAGCTGGAGGCCGTGGATGTCACTTCAGCAGCAGCAGAGCCCTGACCTCTCAGGGAAGAACACAGAGGTCATTCCCCACTCATTTTGTTTTCCTGCCTTTCAGTGACAATTCACCTCCTTACCTTCTGGGGTACACATCCCCTCTTCAGCTTAGTAGACAGACTGTGGTTTGCTGAAACAAGACCCAAGTGTGCAGAGACTGAGAACCAAAGATCGTGGTTACCTTGCTGATGCCTACTTCTTGCTTTCATACTTTACTGTCTCATCGGCCTGCTTCGACTATAACTTCTGTTTTTTCTCTCTGTGTAATGAAGTTGTTCCAAGTTAAATTCTCTTATCTCTCCACACTTTGTGGGTTAATCCCTTGGTAACAGCAGTTTAGATTTCCCAAGCCCCAGATGGGAAATAGCCCCAAAGCACAAGCTACTTCAGCATTCCTGGTTTCTTGCTAATAAGTTCATGGTAAATCCAGCTTAGATTGTTGTAATCTCTGTTTCAGAGTGTCTTAAATATTGAGGGCCTAGAGGGAGAAAAAAGTTTGCATTAATTTTCAGGATTCATGGCAGTTATAAAAGATACTGCGGCCATGAGGTTTTTCTCCAAGGAGGGAGATGTGAGGTAATGCAGCTCACACATACTGCACAAGTCATACCTGACCAAAGCCTTTGTACTTAAATATCACGGCCAAATTAAATTCATTTTCAGTTCATTCCTCCAATAACCATTCCATAGTTATCTCAAACTCTTCCTTCATAGCTGTAATGTGACAGGAGTCTATTGTACTCTTCATGTCCTATTTTTCATGCCAACTTATTCAGAAGGGACAAGTCTCTCCGTATATCCTAATTTTGTATTATGCTTAATTTAATCCTCATAAAAGAAGAAAAGTCTGGACAGCACTTCAAGTGCTCAAGTCTCCCAGTAGCTCATAGGTCCCCCATGAGAATTGTGGGCTGTCAGGTGAATTCTATTGTAGAATGACTCAATGCAAATAAAAAGTTTAGAACTTAAAAGGTATGTTTTCCAGACATTTGATCATTTTAGTATTGCATTGGAGGGATTTTTTGTCAAATTCACATTAAGGGTTTGGTTTTGTTTGTATTTTTTTATAAATATTTTTTCAGAATTCCAAGTCATAGCACAGTTTCAATCAAGTGACCTCATGAGCTTGTTTCATTGAATTCAGTAAAGGCTAAGTTTTTAAGACTTTTTTCCTTTATTTTACTGGTGTTTTGAGTCTTAGAGCACAATTACCTATTTGGATTTCTTGTTTTTAAGGCTCCTTTTCCCTGGTACAGTTCTGTTTGAAACCTCCTCATTACCTGTCTTTGCTTATGCAAGAGGGGTGTTGTATCTGCTAGTTGCATTTGAAGTTTAGCTGATCAGTCTGTAATCCTTTGTAATTTTTGATTACAAATTGCTTATTTGTAATCTTTCAGCTTCTTAGTTTAAAAAAAAAAAAATCAAAGTAGTCAGTGAATCCTATTGAAAAAGGATGCATTTGGGTGTTGCAGGGAAGCGTGGCCTCTAGCACTCATGCTGTGACTGCTACAGACAGCACTGAGACCTTGGATAGTATGCAAAGCATTTGGTAGTCTGGTTTTATAGCAGGAGAGCTTCCGACAGAAGAGCCAGAAGAGGCTACGTGTCTGGTTATGAAAGCTGGAGCCATATAGGCCTTGGCATAAAGCAAAATTGCTGCTGCTTTTGCTTTCCTAGATAGGCTGTTCTGGTCCAGTTCATGCGGAAGTTGGATGGATTGCTGCTCTTTGATCTCTGGGTTGCTCAGCTCACATTTCCAAACAAATTGCTTGAAATTCAGTTGGTTTTGTATCTTTCTGCTCTAGCAGCCGCTACATCTGTTGCTGCTTTTGGGAAAGGCACCCACCCCCACAGCAGCTGGTTTTGATAAAGAATAGCTCTGCAGTCTGCAGGCACACCTGAACGGTTTGAGGCGGATGGACTGAGGGTCAGAAGCGAGCATCCCTCTCAGTGGCAGGCAGAGATGGCCATGGTCGTGTGATCTGAGTCAGAAATAAATGCTCTAAATAGACCTTCCACTACTTGCCTTATTAGGGGATGCTATTCAAGGAGATTCCACAGTCCCAAGGTAATTGTGCAGAGTGATTCTTGTCTTTCCCATTTCACGTATTTATACAAGCTGTGCGTACTGGAAAGCACGTGCCCAAGTCCCGGAACAACTTCTGTGGTAGCCACGTAAGACTTACCATTTCCATCAAAGGTAAGCCTGGCAGGAGAGGAGCCACTGCTCCTCTTCAGAGCTGCAGGGTAGGTTCCCAAGCCACTCCCTGTGGTTAGAGGCTTTCCCTATTATGCATGAAAGGATAGCATGTACATGACCTATAAAATCTGCATGAATGCGCTTTCTACTTGGCGTATCATAAAATCTGCACATGTGGAGCCTCTTGAACAGGTACATAGCAGAGCAGGTCACACAGCTCATTAGGTTTAGGCGAGCCTCAGTTTTTGTACCCTGTAGCACAGGGTCATGTTCTTACAGCTGGCAGCTTCTGCCTGGAAACTGGTGCACCCTTGAATTCTTGCACTCTTGCAACCTATTACAGAAGATGGGATTTTTAGATATCATGCAAAAAGAATTTGACTTGACATACCATATGTAATAAAGGCAGCGTTCCCCCAAGAGGGCCATGAGACACAACTGCAATTGTCCCACCTGATATATGTGGCATCTACCTGAAAATAGCACCAGAGTGATGGAAAGCTTACTTCCAAATGAAATTTGGCTGTTTCTCGATGTGGTAAACAGCTGAGTATTTGTCATATCAGCAAATGTTAGGGACCTTATTTACTTGTTCCTGCCATTTAGAAATATGAATATTTTGCTGCCAGAAGGGGAGCATTTTCTTATTGTATAAGGTGCTCTGAACTGTTCCAGGAAGATTCAAATTATGGCCTCCTTTTTCTTTCAATTTTTGCCTCCAGTTTGAAAGCTTGCTAGTATCAGTGTCTTAAAGTCTGTTGTCCAGGCCGCTCACTTCTGATGGAAGTTGCTGGGAGCCAGGCGAGTTCTGCAGAGGCACCTCATCAGCGAGGGTGCATTTCCAGTGGCAGCTTGGTGCCTTGGAAAAGTGTTTTCCTTGAGAGTTGCCTACAGCTGAGCACCACTAATGCAGGGCAGGGAGTAGATGTGTAGGATCTTTTCAGTGAAGTGTGCTGTGGAAGGATGGAAATGCACTTAAGAGAGAATCTGTGCATGTAGCTACACCTGATGGGAATACAGAGTGCTGTAAGAAACAGCCAGCCTTTCTGAGCTCTGATAGATCTAGGCCAACTCAAGATACCAGGTCTGGTGTCTCTAAATTGGAAACTGCTTAAAAACTTGTATCACGTGCAATGAGGTTCCAGCATTCCTCTCAGTCAGGGTTTCCTCTCACAACAGGAATGTATATGCAGAGGCACAGCTCTAGAAAATACTGTGTAATAATCACTTGCAAGAAGGTGTTCATTAGTGATCGCCTGCCTTCTACCAGTAGCTCTGTAAATCAGTGAATACTGGACTTTTTCCAAAGAAAATGTGTTCATGCTTAGCAAATCTTTGGCTATGTTTTCTGGGTAACATTGAAAATCATGGTTTTGATAGCCTTTGAACTCTGGGCTGTACTAGCACAAGTATATCATTTGGGGAAAGTAGTGTAGCTGACCTAAAAAAAAAAAAAGTGAGTTTAATTTTTAAAGTATGTGATAGCAAAAGCATCTTGTCCATTTTGTGATACAAACCTGGAGTGAAGGTTGTGTGAAAACTGTAGCAGACAGGTTCAGAAATCGGTGGACAGGCTGAAAATGGGAGGAGATCAGGGTGCTATGATACAGCATCTGACTGGAATATCTCACTACCTGGTTATTTGAACTGCTCACTTGCTGGAACAGCTAACGCTGTGAGGATGAAAACTGACAGTTTTTTGGGGGAAGTATCAGTACTGCGTATACATCGATTAAAAGCAAAATAAATGCATTTAATTGTAAGTCACAAAATTCTGCTCTTCTCAGGAACAGCTCACTTTGTACAAGTCCAAAAGTAGTACAGAAACAAACAGTTCACAATATCATGAGCAAATCAACATGAACATGCCTAATTACTCCATGGAAGTGTTTTTACTCCATTTTGAGTTTAACTGTGCCCACACCCCATAGGCTGCAGCAACAAATTGCAGTAAACAGATTTCTCATAGCCTTAAAACTCGTTAAATAAAAAATTATGCAAAAGAGCTACTGAGAGATTCATTCGTACAACAGCTCTGATTTATGTTACCTGAGAGTTAGCATTTAATTTATGCCAGTTTTCATTGCAGCAGAGAGATTTAAAAAACAAAACAAACTCTGAATCTCAACTTTGTCTTAATATTTGAAGCACACAACTTAATATTAAGCAATCTAACTCATACAGCCTTGTGAAAGGCCAAACAGACACTGGATGCAGACAGGGAAATGGAGACAGGATATGAGGGTGTCAAATCAGTGGCAAACTTGAGTTATTCACTGTTCTGTGTTGATGTCTTCTCATTTGAATGAAAGTTAAAAGTTGAACTTGAGGCCAGAGGGAGCATGGTGGGGTGGTGTTACATGAGGAATGCTGTCTGCTGAAGGATGTTGTGGGGTCTTTTTCTGCCTGCAGGAGGGCCACACAGAAGAGCATGAAGGTGAAGAGCAAGTCCATGACCAGCCCCAGCAGCAGGAGGAGTACTGACTCACCCAGCGTCTCTGACAATTTTCATTTTGTGTGAGAACTTTCTTCTGGAGAATGGAACATGTGTGGCCTCAAACTTGAAATCAGTTCACTCCCAGTCTGCCATTAACATTTATGTACCATAGTGAGTGCCAGCCAACCACTGCATTCTGTACCCATACTTTGCCAAGATGCATTTGCAGAAGTCTTCTTTCAGTGTATCTTCCCAAGAGGTTGTAGGGCTCCATCACCTACTGTACATCACTGCAACTTCACCACTTGGCTGCTTGAGATTTGTTCTGCTCTTTTAAGAAAATATATATATTTATTTTTTTTTCTTTTTGTCTTAAGTATGATACACTTGTAACTTGTTCTAACATATTTATATTGGCATTTTGTGTGGCAAGAAGTACCGTACCACTAGCTGTGTCTCTCACTTTGTGGTGCTTTGGCGTTTCCTAGTACATCTGCCTCGGGGCGTAAATTCGGTCAATTGGAATAAAGGGATACAGTGGAAGTCGTGCTCAAGCCATAACGATGAGGTGTGTTGTGGAGGAAAATGCTCGTGTTGCTCACGTTTATTCCTTTCCCGCCTTCACGAAATGGAAGGCGTAGCATCTGTTTCACTAGGAGAGATTTAAAACCTCGTGTTTAGAAAGCTTGTTAGAAAGCTGCATGGTATGTTTTTTGACTTATTTCTGGAGGACAGACATCCACTTCCGTTTTTTGAAAACCCTCCCAGTTTCCTGACTAGTCAATAGACATTTCCCAGCTTTGCTTCCTTCCCGAGGAGTCCTGTCCCAGCCTCCAGCTTCAGCTCTGCCTGCAGAGGGCTCAGTGCTGATGCAGGGGAGGAGTCTCCTTGACACAAGTGTAGCTGCAGGACACGATCTCTGCTGTCATGCTTGGCTTCCCACCCCTCAGAAGAGGACAAAGTAGGCCAGATATTTCTTTTTGCTATCCTCCCCCCTCTGCTGCAAGTCAGGAAGACGGAAAGCTTCCTCACTAGTGCAAGCTATGGGGGAAACCCAGCCACAGAACTAGCCCTGAAAACCCCAGAACTCCCTGTAAGTGGGTGGGGGACACCTCGCGGGTGTTGAGGCCGCTTCTGAAGCGTGGAGAGGCAGCGAGACATCCTCCTTTTGGAGACAGTGCGTGCATCAGACCCGCTGACCAAGGGGGAGTGAGCCAGCTCTGTGCTTGGCTGACCTTCCTGCAGCGAGGCTGGCGTGGTGCAGCAGCACATCCACCCTGGAGGCGCCCGCAGTGAGAGTGCTCCTTTCCAGAACGGTCCCCACCGCCCTGTTCTAAATGATGGTATTTTATAAACAGGTATCTTGAAGTGTATAAAGCATTCCTTGTTTTTATCGTGAAACTGTGCATCCTAGTCTCTCTGAATATTTTATGCTTGGTATTCTTGGTCTCTCACTTGACTTTCCGTAATTCTGGATTGTTCCTCTGATCAAGCAGGTACATGGAAGTCCCAACCCAGTCTGCTGTCACTGAAAAAAATTCAAAACCCCGTTGAACAGCTAAACCTTCTTAGGTCTTCATGCACTCCTAAAGCATGAGCTCCCAGCTGATGCTTCCATAGAGAGGTTTTTAATTAATCAGCCCACCAACACGCGCGCACACATGCAGTTTTCTGTTCCTAAGAAATCTTTTGCAGCTAAGTGGCTCTTAGTTAAATGTGAGAACGCTGCTGTTGTGTTGCACCGCAGGCAATATATAAAATACTGTTAAAACATTAGAACAGGTATTTCTATTTCCTTGATTGCTCCCTGCGCCCGTAGAGTTTCTAGACCCTCTGGGTTGAAGATCTTCTGGCCCTGCCTCCAGCATTGACCTCACAGCCTACCTGGTAATAGCAAACGTACTGCAACCTGCAGGCCAGCACTTTTCTTTCTGATTTTGATTGGTTACAAATAAGATCTGGTTTATAAAACTGTGTATTTTCCAAACTAAGTATTTCCAAGAATCACCACAGATGGGGGAATTGTCATTTTCATTGTATTTGTGTTTATTAGAACCTATGTACTTATTACAATTGTCATTGTAATAAACGGTAGTTCTTCATAATGCTGTTGAACTGAAGAGCAGTCACTAATTTTTTTTCCAGTCTCCAGAACGTCCTTTATAGGGGATTTCAGATGGGGCAAGGAGTTTGGGATCAGGCTACAAACCTAACCATCAGCAGCAGTCTCTGATTACTGCAGTTTGTCCTTCTGCTAATATTTGAGCAGGTGCAGGGAGAGCACTTCAAGAGAAAATGCTTCTCTGAAGGTGCAAACAGTTGGGTTGTTGAGCTCCCAGGGGTTCATAGTCAGGCTGTGGTGCCTCTGAACTTTTCTCTTTGAAGCACATTTAAGGAACAACAACAACAAAAGCTGAACTTCATCTCCTTAAGTTCTCTATATCCTTTTTTTGGTCTGAGGAGTGTAGTGGTCTCGCTGCTTGTGTCAAGGAAGAAGTGACTGATGCAGGGAGCCAGGGCAGTAAATTACCTCTTGGGCACTAGAAATGTGGCTGTGCTGAGGGGAGAGCAATGCTCTGAAAGGGGAAAGAGTTGTCCTTCTCCTCCCACCCCCTGCGAGTAACCCATTATTCCGTTATGGTTTTGATATGCATTTGTAATTACCTTTACTAAATAGCACACCATAAAGCTTTGGTTATATATTAAATGTAAACTGAAAGGAATGTAAACATATGTATTGTTAATTATAAATAGATAAGTAATGACATAATAGATACAAAAAGTCTTATCCAGATGTATCAGTCATTTTACATTATCCACAAATTGTCGCATGGTAGAGTAGATTTTTGTCTGAATATGTGAATAACTTGACTTGCGTTTATCTTTTTACATATTTAATAAAAAAATATATGTTAAAATCTGTCTAGCTCTAGAGACTTCAAAACATTCTAAAACAATATTTTCTGTTTAAAATACATATATTTAATTGCTTTGTTACTGAGTGCATGTGGGAGCAGGAAGAAAAAGACAGCTGCTTTAAAAAAATAAGTTTACTTATCCCAGTGTGTGCAGGTAGTGTCTATTTCTTTCCCCAAGAGCCCAGAAACTGTATCACTTTCTACAAAAAAAAAGGTGCATGTATGTATATATGTGTGTATATATGTACATGGAAACAGAACATTCTTTTTTTTATGTCAAATGCTTTCCAATTTCAGAGTACTAAATCTCCTGTAGCATCACTTAGTTTGGGTACATCAAAAGCAAAGCTGTGAAGGGAGCTGGGAGGTGAAAAGAGCACAACAGCAAAGGCACTTAAGCACCCAGTGGACTTTTGTAAGTGATTCAGGGATGAATCTAATCTTCCTTGCAGTACCTAAAAGCCACCTGTTTTAGACCTTTCTGCCACAGGTTGAAGCCATCTGGTTGCGTGCCACCACTGCGAGGTCAGACCAGCTCCTCCCAATACCTCCAGGTACCCCACGGCCCCACTTTGGGAACGTTTCTGATACGGGGGTAGGTGAAGCAGGGACCTGAGGAGCCAATTTCCAACCTGGGCACCCAAACCTGTGTGAGCAGAGCTAGTTGTATTGCTTTTCGTAAGATGTGGGGGAGGCATGTCTTTGGGCTTGTGTGAATACTCCACAGCATAAAAAGGAAGTAATGCATTTTCCAGTTCAAATAGTTCAAAAGAAAACTCTCTGACTTAATTTCTTGGCCATAAAAAATTGTTCTTAAACCAAGCTCTGGTCATCTTCATACCGTTATCTGACTTTGCAAAATAAATCTGACCATACTGCCGTATGAACAAAGTGTTTTTATTCCCTTTCATTGAACCAGTTACCATCTGAGGTGGCTAACAATTCGATATGTACACAGTGCGTTACATGATCTGTTTATACTTGTCTTTATAGAGATTGTAGTGACAAGTTACTTTCAAAAGGAAAACAAAAGTTTGCTATGTTTTCATGTGGAATACAAAAAAGCTGTCCGGAGCTTAATTTCCTTTTAAAGTGATGCTATAGACACTGTAGAAAGGTACGAGTGCAGGCAGCTTGTGGCAGTTCAAGTTTTATAATTTCATTTAATGCAGTACTTCAAAATACTCCATTACAGTGTATCAAATTGTGCAGCTTTTGTGCCCCTTATTTCCAACTGCTTTTATAAGTAAGTGCAAAATAGAGGGAAAAGGAAAGCCTGTCCGCGGAGTTCCTCCAGTACAACCACTTGCAAGCCAGAGGTATTTTTGTTGTATTCTTATTCTTTTCTTGTCAGGACTTCCTCCAGATGCTTTTGATGGACAGGTTAAAAATATTGAAGTAGGTCAGACTTATATACCAGCATATCTTCTGTCTGAATTAATACTTCAGCAAGCGGTGAGATTGCTTGGTGCAGGCCTGCCTCACACTCGTAGCTGCTGCTGGGGGAAGTCTGCCCTACCAACATCGTGGTAGGCCAACTACTGTGACAGGCAACCCTAAACTGAGGCTGTTCACGTAATATACAGGTGGAAGATATGGCTAGTCAGTGGTCATCCAAAAATCGTAGTGCTCTTACTGATGTACGAGGATGTTTACTGGGGAAAACATCATCAAGCCAGTGGTAAAGCCAAAAAATAAGAGGAAAAAAAGGTCTAAAAATTGAAACAGGTGAACCTGGAGTTTAGTGGCTCAACACCTATGTTTCTGCCCTGCTTCTGGCAAGTGAGATACTTAACAGTTTAATAAACATGCCAGTCAGTCAATCTCACCCCTCTGTGCAAGAGATGTAATAAAATGCTTACCTTGGGGAAAGCGGACAGATTGTTTCATTAGTGCTTCAAGGCCACAACGTCCCTTTGGCTAGGACAGCATATGAAAAGAGATGAAACTCAAATTCCTCCTTCTTCCTCCAAGGCACACAGAAAGCCCACATATATTATAGATGGAGAGAGCAGTTTACATCTGCATGTGAATGTGTAATGTCAAAAAAAAAAAGCTCTTGTTTGATTTGGTTGGGTTTTTTTGTTTGTTGCTTTTTTGTCATTATCTGAAACCACAAAAATTTGTTTCAAGAACACAGGCAAATAATTGTTTGCTTAGCATTTTGCACTGATAGACAAGGTTCAAAAATATTTAGAATGTGCATGGCTGGCTCATTTTTCACTGCTCGTTTCATGGTTTAGAAAGCTGTGTGCTTTGCAGTGAAATTTGAGCATATTCAAGCATTTGTTGGCCAAATTTATTCTCAGCTGGTTACCTTTGTAGGGCATATTGCTTGTTGCTACTTAAATATCAACAATGTGCTTGTTACTGCATAGAAAATAAGTATAAAAGCAAGCGCCTCCGGTATGGAGCCTGCATTTTGGACGGATACAGGTCAGCTGAGTTTCATCTTAATGCTGGGGGGGAGGGATCCTGCATTTCAAAAATACTTCAGTGTGCCCATAGCTTTCTGATCTCTTTCTCTTCACACATTCATCTGAGGTGAAGAAAAGACTGAATGTGCGTAAGCCCTTCAGGAGACTGCGTGGAAGAAATGAGTTGTGAGAAAACGAATATGGAAACTGCAGCAGGCACAGATGTCTGAGTGGGAAGGACGTGGTGGGTGGGTTTGCATTGCCGGGGTCTCAATGGTGAAGAGCCTGGGCAAAGCCAGTTCTGGTTATAAAACACCAAGGATCCCACGTAACCCAGCACAGCTTTATCAAGGGCTGTGGGCACAGTGGCAAGGAGGAGGAAGACGAAAGCTTCAGAGAAGGTGACATGGCATTAGGAAAGAGAATAAATATTAGCAGCAGCACAACTTGGTAAACACGTCTCTGCTGGACAGGACTTTTCCTCTGAGATGAAGCATCTTGCTGCATAGCTCGTTGTCGCAGTTGTTCGAGTATCTGGACTATTCTATTCTTTGGTTATCTTAATCAGATTAATTCCACTATTTATCACATCAAAAGAGCTGGAAATCTCCATGTCAAGTGTTACAGTCTGACCGTAGTGCAGGTGTTCATTCTTGGACGCGTTTCTTCAGGGAAAAGATGTAAATGTTGAAGTGTTCGCTCAGCTGCCTCCCCTAAAGATAAATCACAGAGATTAGCAAATGGCCTTGTACAAGTTTCACAGCTTCCCATCTCTCTTCTCCCGGTCATACTGGGGAGGACCTATCTGCCACCCTGGTGTACTTGGGGCCCTAGGAGCACGTGGGGACCTACGAGTATCCAAGCACGAGAGCTGTGATCGTGGCACTCCTCTTGCAGCACACCGATGGGAAGTTAAATTACTACAGGCCAGATCCACAACCCTCATAAATCATGATGGAGCTGGGCCCACTCATTCAATAGTGGATTTTGACCAGGTGATCCCATGGTGATCTCCACTGACTGGCCCCTGGTGGTGCTTGGGTAAAGTCCACTACACTGGCACTGTCTGCTGACAAAAGGCCTCCTGCAAAGGCAGGAGGCAAAATCCTCGCATCCCAACAGCTATCTTAAATAAAGGAATGCTGAGCAAATCCCTGTGAAATGAGGTCTTTGCCATGCAAGATGTTTTATTTGAACATAAGCCCCCATTAAGACACTTTCCTAAGGATTATTTGACAATGCTTTTTGGAAAAAAAAAAAAAAAGGCATTAGCTGGGGAAAAATGAATTTAAGCAGTAATTCAGAGGATAATAAATGACAAAACTGATATCTAACAGACATAAAAATGCGTGAGTAAGACTGAATGAACTGGAAAACCGTTTGTGTCTCCAGCTTGAGAGATGCTAAATAGAAGGCCATGAAAAGATGAGAAATGTGGACAGTTGTTTTGCCTGCAGATTGAAAGCAGAGTTAGCCACCTTATTGTAGGAATTTTATGCATTTTACTTTGCATTTTACCTTTCTGTTTTTTTCACTCAAGTAACCTCAGGAGAAGAAAGGGCAAAGGGGTGAGGGCATTTGTGCCAGACGGATCAGCTGTTACGTAAACCTGTCCATAAATATTATGACTGTGATAGTTTTAAAGCCAATACCAGTCATTTCATAGGAATTATTCATCACTGAGGCCGCTGCATGCGCAAAAAGGCAATGCCAGCAGCAAACTGATGTTATTTTTATTTTTTTTTTAACTTTAGACTAAATAAAACACAAGAAACCTGTAACTTAAGATTCAGACTCCTGGACAGGGCCCCAGCCTGAGAGCACAGACACCATCCCCAGGCCCCATATCAGTGCCATGCCCCGTGCAGCTCTTGCCCGGTTGTTTCGGAGCTGCCCTCTTACCACGCAGATGCCGTAGTGCACGTGAGCCGCCGTGACCAGCGCAGTGAACGCGGCCAGCACCGCTTCTTCTGCCCAGCCCAGCAGCCCCGAGATGGCTGCGTAGACCACCAGCGCCAAGGGGAACAGGAACCAGTGCAGCAGCTCGGGCCGGGTGCTGCTCATCTGGCAGACGATGACTTTGCACTGTGGGAACAGAGGTGGCCAGGTGAGAAGCAGAGGGCGGTCAGCGTGTTCCTAGACAGCCTGCATCCATTTTCTCTGTGGGTTGCTTTTGACGGGGGGGAAAAAACAGGCTAGACTTCAAAATGGAGCCTGTTTCTACTACTATCGATGACAAACTTTGTGCCTCATTGTCCGTGACTCTTAAAGGACTTTATTGCAAGTAATTTAAAATACACACTTTTTTTAGGGAGACAGTGTTTTGACATGCTGCACTTTATGAGCTGAAGCCCAGCTTTGCGAAAGGGGAGTTTGTTTGACACTGTGCTTTCACACAGCCTCGTAAAGTTGTAATCCCAAATCAAATTGCCACCACTTGGTCACTAGGAGAGCACAGTGGTATTCTAATCACATGGCATGGCAGGAATATATTCTGGTTTGTGGTATGTAAGGGAGAGAAAGCAGTGTATGTCTCTTTCAAATCCTGTTTTTCTTTCCTAGCACTACTCCATATACTAAAACACCCACCTGGGCAGCACCATTTCCCTGGCTCGATTATGGAGATGAGCTCTCTGGAGATGGAGCTGGGATCCCACTCAGAATGGCAGAAAAACAATGAATATACAATGCATGACTCAATGGAAAACAATTAGCTTAATTTTACTGAGGTCTTGAAAAGTCATGAGATGAACTCAGCTAAGTTCAGATTTATACAGTAAGGCACTTAAGGCTTTTACCTGATTTAGACTCCTTAAGTCATTTGTCTCATATACATTCTCTTCAGGAAAAAAAAAGGGGGGGGGGAAGGAAGGGGACAGGAAATTTTTATCTATTTAAGTTTCATTCAAAATTTGAGTGTGGCCACAAACAGATTTTATGCATCCTGAAAACAGTGGGGAAAAAAAAAGAAAAAAAAATAATTCCCTGTACAGTGCTTGAAATCCTGTAACAGCAGGAGTAGCAGTCTGGATGAAATCTAATGAATACAGTGGCTTTCCTACATATGTAAATTTATTTGCTTACTTTGAATTATTGGATATTGATGATAAATTTTTTGAATAGCACCAATTCTGTAAGTCCTTACAAATTGTTCCAGAGGGTATCAGAGATTGCTTTCCAATCCCCCTTGCCTCCACCTTGCTGCACTACCCTGGCCCTGCTGGATTTAAATCTCTGTGGTGTATACCCCTAGGTGGGTCCTGAGCATCTTTTATGATCTTCCCCAGGAGGTTCCTCATGAAGCATCTCCTGAGGCAGCCATCAGGGGACCACCACCTCAGCTGCTGCACTGCCACTGTGGTCACAGCTAAAGGTCTCCACTGTAGGGCCTGAATCCTTCACTCAAGTGAGGACACTCGCCTCTGAGGGCTTTGCAGGAAAGACAAAGACAAGCGTCTTTCCTTTTTAGGCCTTTTTTTCCTCAGTTTAACCAAAAATGTTGGAAATGTCCCGTCTCTCAGGACAGGCTGGAGGCCCTTCCTTCTGCCCACAGACGGGAGGCCACTGCCGTCCCCACACGTCCTGACTTCGTGCAGCTGCAAGGCCGGGTCCACGGCCAGGCCTTTATCCAAAAGGTCAGCGGGGCAACGGAGCACGTTGCCAAAGGCACAAGGAGCTTGAGATAACATCGAGTAGAGAGACAGGGGCTGCAGTCCGTGGTCTGCAGGCCAGATAATGAAAACCCAGCATGTCAGGCTGTGACGGAGCTGGGAGCATGGCTCCGACAGCCGTCCCTCTGCTGCTGGAGGTACCAGAGGGGGCAACAGGAAAGGCGGGCTTGTTTGTCACTTTTAAAACGTGATAAACTACAGCTAACACACATATATTTTTAATGCTCGCTTTTAAAGTGCTTACATTTCAGCTAACATGCAGGCATTTTTAATTCATGTAAGCCTCTCGTACTGCAGTGGATGTTTTTTGGAAAACTAAAACCAAGGCCTTTAAGTGCATGCGCTACACTCAGTGCCTAAGAAAATGCAGTCTACTGAGAAACTTCTGTTTTGCCTTACTGCTTTTCTTCTATGTTTCTGTGAATTTTTGTCATATTAAGTCCTTATGCTGGAATTGTTCGATTTGTGACCCTCAGAAACATGTATTTATAGAATACATGTAACAAGTGTCACAAGTTTCTGGAGGGGTTCTGCTTTCCCTTTTAATATCCTGCATTTTCCAAGCTCTCTCTCACAATGCAAGGCATTTCAAGACTTCCACCTTTTACATTGGATGCAGTGTTGCTCAGTGACATGATTTTGGATGGTGATGGAGACTGCCTTCCTAAAATGCTAGCAGTCGCTGTCCTTTAGGGTCCCTTAGCATTAACCAGAGGAACACCTTTCTACTTAGCTGCTACTCTCCTGGCAAGAAAAGAAGCACAAGGTCTCCTGCAAAGAAGAAAGCCCTGTGTTTCCTGCAATGGTCAGCATTACTGCCTGGCTGCCCATGCTGTTCGCCAAGGTTGATGTCGCCCCATTGGCATTACAAGGGGCAAAACTGGAAACGGTGTTCATGTGGTGTAGGAGAAGGCAACCCTTGGGCAGAGAGCCATCACTATGCTCCTGCATCACTTCACATCTTCCCTTAAAAAAGGATGTGGGTGGCATGGCCTTATTCTGAACGGTGAGGGGGAGGTGTGGGATCAGCTGACGTGCAGGATACAGGACTGCGTGTGCCATGTTAATGGGGAAAGCAGGAGGCGAAGGCTACAGCCACCCCCAGCTCTGACTGGTAAGTCTGTGCCTTCATTGAGCTTCATTTTACATTTCTGCCCATATGCAGTGCATATCTGTTAGATTTCTGGAAGGGAAACCTTCCCAGGGTTATTCATAAAGCCCTGGGGCAAAAAAAAAAATCATTGAAATGTTCTGCTGTAGTGGAATAAGTACTGCAGCACTGTAAGCATCCCCAGCCCAGACAACTGCTGTGATGTATTTTTGTAAGAGAGAGTGTAACACAGAGGTAGAGGAGTGGTGTAGGCGATCCTGCTGAATTTTAACTACAGTTTCTGTTCCCTTCTGTTTATTTATGTAAAAATAGAAGTCTCGCTGACACAAAGCTGTCTCTAAATAATACCACCACCACAAACATACTTACAATAACATTTGAGAAAGTAACCCCAACCATCCATAAAAACAATCTTGGTTGCTTTGCTAATATGTTGCCTGGAGATAAAACCACCCAGACTGTAAGAAGAACGAATAGCAACAGAGGTGACACGAGAGGTAGGAGTCCTTCATACAAAGAACCATTCTTCAGTGTTTTCTTTAGATGTGCTCTGTAAATAAATACAATGATTTTATGGAGTGAGAAAATTTATCCATTCTGTTTCCACACAGTAACTTCAAACTCTAGCCTGAACTCAGCCCAGGAATTCATCTTGCGGCATAACTACCTGTGCAAATGTGTTAGGTACCAGGGCTTTTTAAGAAAAAATGTAGGCTACCCAACAAACACTGATTTCTGGGCTAAAATTATACTGCTTTGTATGCACAGCTTCTGTTCAGCTCCCCTCCCTAATCGCTGTCTGGCAGCAGACCACTAGTTCTGGTACCATAGCTGTCGTCCACATGCACAGCATGCAGACTTGTTGTGAAGTCAAAACATACATTTTTTGATGATGAACCTTCTAATGTGAGACATGTAATGACTTTAGCTAATACGCCCCATGTTTTCAGTGACAACACAGCCACGCACATGGCTGGCAGGAATTGCTGTTGTCTTGGTCAAGCTAGACAATCCTGTATCATTGGCAAAATGCAACCTAAAGGTAGAGAGACAGGGAGACACTTTTTTTTTTTTTTTTTCTTTTACTAATTAAAGAAATGGAAAATTAATTATGAATTGTGTTCTCTTGGACATTTTAAGTTTCCTCTTAGAGATAACAGTATTATCGGTAGTAAAGGAGTGTATTTTCTGTCAGATAGAAAAAAGATAAGTGTAACATCAATAACTTTTGCATCTTTCTTGCTTACTCATTCGAGCAAAATTCAGAAGTTATAAAAGCAGTAGGAGTTTTGATGTACTAAAAGTTCACTAACATTAAACCATTTCTTCATATGTACATTTCAGATGAATGATTCTGTTTGAAGTGTACTGCAAAATATCCTGTTTAAAATCTCTGAATATTTGTGTTTATAAAAGCAGCTAGACAAAAATCCAATAAATATTTTTCTCATTCCGAAAAAAGAGCATTCTTCTGATAAAATAACAACTGAGCACAGGCAGCAGGATGAAGAAAGAAAGAAGATTATTGGAAAACTCAAATCCCTCATCATCACATAGCTCTTGTATGGATTCTTCAAGCAACCCTGACTGGATGTTTAGAATTACTGTGCTCTTCTGTTCAGGGGAACAATAAATCCCACCAGAAGACCTATGTCAGAAAATGACATGAGATGGCAAATGCTAAACAAAAGTCTCGAAATGAGAGGAAAGAGAACAAAAACTCGATGTTCATCAGGGTAAATGCTGCTGCTGCTGCCAGGGCTTGACATGCTGTCTGCCTTCTCCCAGTCCTCCCTGAAGTAAAGTCCCCTGCTCCAGTGCCTCCAGCCCCATCCCAGAGCTGCCCCAGGCAACCTGCCCCAGAGCCCAGCCCTTCTGCAGGTCCTCAACCCTTCCTGCCCTCCATCACCTTCCCTAGGGCTATAGGGCGACGTGAAAAGGGCTCCGTAGGAACTATGCATTATCATCTTAGAGTCTCTCCAAAATTTAAATGCTAATATTCATTCCTGCTAATTCCTGAAGACAGGGAGTGACAGTCCCTCCTCCAAGAAACATAGTATCTGAGAGACCTGATGTGACAGATGAGGGAAACGAGCTACCAAATACTAGAGGAAGGCAGAGAGCATTAATAAAAATAGGCCATCAGAGTATAACCGAGCTGTGTATAAAATGTCTAGGTGCAGCAAGCCAACCCTTGGATGTAATCACAGCTTGCCACGTGCCTAGCCCATATCTGATGGCAATTATCTGCAGCCTTCAGACAGAGAGGAGTTTTACAGGAGGATCTAAAAGACAATAAACTCCTTTATGGAGTGGGAATGATCGGCTACAGAATGTTACCTAGAGCAGGTAAAAGTTACAAATCACATTTGGCTGCAAATAAAACACAGTGTTTATAACTGGAAGGCTTTCATCAGTTTAGCATCCAGGGAAAGTGGGAGACTGTCCGGAGAATGGCAAGGGAAAGAAAAATCAGAGGAGTTACAGACATGGAAAAGAAACCAGTCAGCTGCTGAAAGCTGACCAGAAAAAAAAAAAAGAAAAAAAAACCTACAGTACATATTCAGGACAGCATCTGGCTGAAAGATTACATTTATTTCTCATGTAAGAAAACAATTGCATGCAGAGAATTAAACGGGAGGGGTAGTACTTGTATAATATTAATTCACTTACCTGTGAATGTTGTATAGTGTTTGTGGAAACGAAAGAAATAAACTGAAGCCTGGAAGGAAAAGAAGAAAAAAAAAATGAAGAAGATTCATATGCTATGATTTACAGTCATTCTACATTGACAACCTCACAGTCTCTCGTATGATAGCAGAGCTAGTGAGCCATTTTAGAACCGACTCGGTATCCCAGTACTCCTCACAGGATGCAAACTCCATTTGGAGGCTTTACTCAATAATACAGCCTTCCTTATTTTTCCAAGAGTTAGCTGCTAGAAGTAGCTGCTGATGCAGATTTTCTTGTGTAATGAGTGACAATAGCTGGAAGATTTTTGAAAATGACGATGTAATGAGTCGGTAGGATCAGTTATTTTTAATACAGGTTCCTCTGCTGGACCTAAGAAAGATCACGGCCCCATTTTGCATGAACTGCTCTCTGTTCATGTAGAAAGAGACGAGTCTGACACCAAAAGCTTTCCAGTGGAATATATAAGGACAATTAACCTCCAACAGTGCTGCCCATATTAGTGGGGAAATAATAGGTTTACAGTTCAATATACTGAGATTAAAATAATGAGCTGCTTTGCTGAGACAATGCTGTAAATGAATTAATTTTCATGACAGCGTTTGGATGAGATTTTTTTGTCTTTTTTTAATACAGCTGTGACCTTTCTGGAGCTCAGCTTTAACTGACAAAGGACAAGGGATTTCCCTTTGTTAACGCTGTGTCTCTGCATTGCTGCTGCCGAGAGCCCTGGAGCTGGCTGAAGACCCACGGATATGCTGTGCAACACCCACACACGGTGTGTTGGTCCATCCGAGGGACAAAGAAATACTCCAGCTAAAAGTGGGCATTCAAGGTTTAAGAAAAAGCAACAATATTAGTCAGCCTAAGTGGGTGAGAATGAATGCAACCCCTCCTTACTCTGTGACACCCATGTTTCCCTACAGAGCTCTTCAGTTTGGGTTTGGGTTTTCCCACTTTCTGTGTATCAAGGGCCTTTACCTGGTCTGTTTGCTGCTTGGCGATCGCTCTACGTAGTATGCTTCTGCCTGGCTTTTATATTATAAGGCATAAGGATTATTGAGGGAGTACTAAATACATTCATAATTCATGTTTTGTTATGGGGAAGAACAGCACTCCAATATTGTAAACTTTCTGCTTTTACCTTTAAAAAATTAATTTCAGAAATGCAGTGTAGAGTCAGGACAGCAAACTTTTATCTGGTTATTAGAAATAAGGCAAGTTAAAGGGCAGTAAGAATGGACCCAAGTAAGAACTATTTCCCATTACTTTGCACTGGGGCCAACATGGCTTAATAGGGTCTCAAGCAATGTCAGTGTTTAATGTTCAGTCCCAGCAAAGACTTATTTAAATCTTTAGCATGGCCAGAGTGGCAACTCAAGAGAAGGCAAACTAAAAGAGCAGGAACAGCAGAGATCAGGAGTGCTGGAAAACAAAAGACGTAAAAGGGATGCAATAAATATTCTCTTTCCCCAGCCTTTCTGATTATCGTTTAAAGAGGAAGAAACAAAGAATTGGAAAAAACAATGTCCAGCCTGTAAATAATTTCAGGTATTGCTTTTTCATGTGTTTACTTGTTGTTGCTTCTTAAACCAGATGAGACAAAGAACTCTGCTTCTTTACCATTGCAGAAACTGTATCAAGGAGCTGAAGGCTGTGCAACTGAAGTAACAGCCCAAGTATTTTGTAAATATATTTATAAAATTCGCAAGCTTAGTGCCTTCAGAATTATTTGTGTTGTATGTGCACTACAGTTAGCTATGTTTTCTATTAGGCAGGGAGGGCTAGTTCAATAAAATCTTGAGTTACGTACAGCAGTTCCAACATCTGCATCACATTAGAGCAGACATGAGACAAAACATTGACTCTTGAGGTTAAATCTAAATTTCCTGCTGCAATCCTGAAGTTTGATTTGTTAGGAGAAAAGCAACCAAGAGGAACAGAAATAGAGACTGGAACTAGAAATAGAATTCAAAGACCAATGGTTGCCAACGATTTGTTATTTTTATGAAGTGCCATTTTAGTTAGAAATAACACGCTGACCACAAACAATCCCCAAGCTAGCTAAAAGTCGCTTTCTGAACGGGACAGTTACACCAGTTACTCCTCTGTATTTTTAGGCAGCTTCCCTTTAACGGAGTGAGAGCTGAGGATGCGGTAGGGAAGGCAAAGGGTGTTCCCCCTGTTTCTTATGGGATTTTCAAAATTCCATCATTTCCTACGACATGTTGCTTTCCCCATCTTTTTTTTTTTAGCTAAGGAGGCCTGGCTCGGGGGCTGCTTTTGGTACTCATTAAGTCCGCTTTTTAATTGGCATTAAGGAGTTCTTTGTGCCCGGGAGCTAAACTGCTGCTTCCACATCGCTGCCATTCCCTGCTGGTCCAGGGAACAAAAGGTGCAGCCTGGAAAGCCACCAGGCTGTCCCTCTGGCACTCAGCCACCTTAGCACTGCCCAAGGGATGCTGTTGGTGCTTTTTTGTGTTTTTCTTTCTTTCTTTCTTTCTTTTTTTCTTTTTTTTATGGCCTATTTTATTTTAAATTCATAAAAAAAAAATCAAGCTTAGTGCATCAGAAGTTTTTAATCACACTATATAAAGTAGAACTCCACAAGTATTTATCAGAAGTACCACTGCTGCTGCAGTACTGTTTAATTTCACATTTAATGTTTTCCCTCTCTTATTTAAATCCTGAAGCCCAACAGTAACAAAACAGCTCTGCTCTGGGGGCAGAAACACTAAAGCACAGATGGGTGGCACAGATATACACAGGGAATTCTTGGTCACGCTAGGCTGAAGGCATCAAGCCCAAATCCTAGGATTTAGGTACAATCCTATGCTGAGTCCTGAGCCTTGCGCTATCTTGCCTCTCTTTTCAGAAAAATAAGCATTTACAAAGCTCTTTATCAGGAATTATTTTGTCTGTATTAAAAAAAAAAAAAAACAAAAAAAAAACAAAAAAAAAACAATAACAACAATGTATTAAGGAATTCAGGATTAGAGATATGTCAGAAATAAAGACATGTCTTGTTTTCCAAACTTGTATATATATATGTATGTAGATTTATATATCTATGAACATAGATATATGAGCACACGTGTATATATGTGTATAAAAAGGACCAAAAAAGTAATTCCCACCAATTCTAGTAACAACTTTAGACTTCATTTGGTGCTTTCAAATTCAATTCCAAAACTGCAATATGTTAGTTGTGTTATATTTCTGAGCAAATTAACAAAAAAAGGGAAAAAAGCTAATATGACAGATAGTGTACTACGTTTGTCTGAAATGTTAGTCTAGACTGGCAGTAATATAATTACATTAAGTTACACGAGGGCATCCTAAAGCATGCCCTAAAACCCACTGAGGGCCAGCAGACTGCAGGGCTATCACGCCATGGCCCGATGCAGTTACTTGGTGTGGCTGCTGAACCTGCAAAGAAACGAACTGCCAGCACTGCTGCCAGTCCTGGAAAATGCTCTTTCATTTGCCAACAAAAGAGGCCTGTGCAAAGCCAGAAACCTAGCCCAGGTGTTCCTAAACACACCAAACTACAACGATTTTGAACAACGCTAAATAAAAACCGATTCTAAGTAGGTAGCCAGGACAACGAAAACACTATTTTTACCAAATTATGCTGCTTTAAACGAAGAGCAGCGCTTATCTTCTTATATTTATCTTCTCCACACCTTTCTGATCCTAAATTCTTTCTGACGGGTACCTTTCCACTCTCCTTGTCCTTCCCCAAAAACACAAGTTCCAGAGCAGTGAATCTTCCTCCCATTTTGGAGGCAGCAAAGAGGTCTGCACAGATGTTTGACTTCACATATTGCAGAAATTTAACTCAGTAAAAACACTTGAACAGCTGTAGGTGCATTCAACCTAGAAATTAAATACCATCACCCTCCTCTCTTATTCTTCAATATCCCATAACTCTCTAGGTTAATAATTCATCATAGTCAATGCTTGCTTTAACAAAATGGGGTGTCAAATATGCCATTTACCTTCCTTTTCCACTACACACACACACAAAAAAAATATACACGTATGTATTTAGGCATCAATATTAGCTTGTAAAGATCTTTAAATATTTTTTCCACATTTTTTTCTGAATGTCTTCCACATTTAGAGCAGCAAGACCCATGAAAAAAACTTAACAACTGAATGTTTAGCTCGCTGATCAGTGCCTGAAAGTCAGCTTCATTAGAAGGCGAATATTCAGAGGTATTTATAACTGGAGCAGCAGCTTTTTGTGGAACTGTGTGATTTTCCCAGGCATTTCTTGAGAAGACAACTGCTTAATTGGTTGTCCAAACAGATAATTGCATATCAAGCCATCCAGTAGCTATAAAATTATGTTTTATTATTATATAAAATGGCAATCTTAGGACCATTTAGTAATTGAGGGGGAAAAAAAAAACTCCTAGAAAATGTATATACAATTTCCAGACTGAATTGATCCTATCAAGTCTGCATGCATTAAGCAATTTAAGGACAGATGAGAAGCACCCCTGAACACATCTACACACTACAAAATGATTTTGCTTGGATTAAGAGCAGTGTGTAGACTTGAGCACTGTGTTCATGCACAAAGTTGATGTATGTTTTGGATGCTTAGCACCTCAGACTTCTTGAATATAAGGACTGTAAAGGGATGCATTTATCATGCTTGCTGATTTCATTGCTTATTTTCAGAGTCTAGGAAAGACCACACTGCATTTATCTCTTTGAAGTGAGCTGCAAGCTAACAACTAGCATTTTGAGGGATTTAGTAGAGACTGAGAAATTAGTTTATGGATGTAGCTGCTGCTTTGATGTAGTCCTATTTACAAACCATGTAAGCTTAACTCTCTTTTTCTGAGTACAGCAAGAATCAAACACCTAGGACGTGGTGCCCTTAGTTGAAAATCCAAGGCTGGCTTCCAGAAGGGCTCAGACGGGTGCCCCCCCTTATTTGACCTTCTTATGGGGCTCTCACTGCCTGTGAAATGACTCCTCACCATCATTAACATCACCATCATGGGATCAACTCCATCGATCCCACTCCCACCTGTGAACAGCATCCTCTAAAACCACTCTGCCACCAGCCCCCAGTACTCTTGTTTTCTGGGTTTTTGTTCTGACTGCTTCAGATAGGTTACTCCAACATTGCTTTTTATATTTATCTCTAGTGACAGGTGAGTATTTCACACCCTTTACTTCAAAGAAGCCTTGTACAATCTGTCACAACAATGCTTTAATAAATGTTAAGTTGGTGACAGACAAGTAAAAGCCAACTCATGTTAACTACACTTTGAAAACAAGGCTAGTCAGGGCCTGTAGGAGTGATAACGTTTGGAAAACACATCACTTAACATTTACTCACTGAACTGTCCACCAGTCAGGTGGAACGATCAGCTAATTCACAATGGGAACTGAAGGAAAACAATAGAGAATGACTTATTGGCACAAAGCAGAAAGCATCTATAAGTAATATATGTAAACATGAAAAAGAAAAATTCCTTCCACCATCAGAAGTGCATTTAAGTTGACTTTGTGGTCAGTACTTTGCACTGCTATGAAGGCTCGTGGGTTCACCAGCGTGCTATGGGAGAGCAAGGTGCCTCACTGCAGCTGCTCCCTAGAGCTGAGGTAGAGGACCACGTCCAGATTACTCCAGCCAAAAGAAATCTGCCTGCCTGCTCTGATGCAGATATGCTGAGTGGATTTACAGAGAAAATATTGTTTAACTATGGCCTTCCAAACATTTCACAACATTGAAGAAAGAGCAGACTGTTGTGTATCTGCCAACTGCATGGACTTCTGTGTCCTCCTTCGATACGTATGATAGAGGACATTATTTAAGTACAAGGCACTGTTTTAGATGGATAACTGTGTTTTCTCAATATTACAAAATTCAAATATTTGGCATGTTCCAAATGGTGTGGCTTAGTCTGATCATTAGTGTTTTGCTGCCATTATGTTTTTCATTTACATACTTGTTCCCTGTTTCATATACTTAAGCAGCTCAGAGAATGAGCACACCTCAAGTCACACACACTCCTTGCAGAGGCCTGTAACAACCCAGTACACACCACAGGACAAAATTCTGAATACCTTGGCCTCATCTCTGAAAGAAAGTTCAAGTTTCCAATCTCTGACAGCTGTTAGTACACCATTCACATTTCATGTTCTAACCTGTACTTCGAAAAATTGTGTCAGCTTTGGCACGAGCTTCACTAGTTGGATCTGGGCACTACTGGCTTTGAACACCTCCAGGGATGGGGCATCCACAGCTTCTCTGGGCAGCCTGTGCCAGTGCCTCACCGCCCTCTGAGTGAAGGATTACTTCCTTATATCCAACCTAAATCTCCCCTTTTTTAGTTTAAAGCCATTCCCCCTTGTCCTACCACTACCCCCCTGGCACAGAGTCCCTCCCCAGCTTTTCTGTAGGCCCCTTTAGGCACTGGAAGGCTGCTGTAAGGTCTGCCCGGAGCCTTCTCTTCTTCGTGATACTACTGCTCTCACCTCAGTGGTGCCCTTTGAAGAGACCCGGGCTAGCCAGACAATGCTATGGGACAGTAGTGGTTAAATCCCAGCAGGGTTTTTGGAGTGCCATCCACAAAAGCCTTGCTGAGAGAAGAAGTAATTAGTTGCAGTTGAGCACACAGACACATACCTTTAGAAAGGTCTGGCTACGTTCATGCTAACAGGAAACAAACAAACAAACAAACAAACAAACAAATTTCTGTTCAGAATCCAGGATAACACACTCTGGAAACAGAACAGCCTTGCTTACTTTGATGTTTAGCTAGGTGTGTGTTAGGGGGCTTAAGGACTGCAGCTTCAGGATGGAATTGCATTCACTGCCTGCAAAAATGATAACTGCCTATCTGCTAGATAGCAGATCTCCCATAAAACACTATGCAGAAGTTTTTCAGCTTCATGTGGGAGTCCTCCAAGGGCACTCTTCAGCAGCCCGAGCCTTGACCTTGGTACAGGTGTTCACAGTGTGCTAGACAGTTCCCAGGGACACATGTAAAACTCCCTCTCTCGGGAGGTTTCCCTAAAACATCTAATCTAAACACCGGTATTGCTGCGGTTTTTATGTGTATCTTTGTGTGTTCTGGCACCTGATAAAAATTCCATTTTTAGTGGCTGAGTGTCACCTGGTGATACCACAGCTTCCACCGAGGATGTGCTCAGAGCGGAGTTCATCCTCAGGTTATATGTGGATTTTTCTTTTTTTTTTTTTTTCCCAGAAACTCCACATCTGAAAAACTCCACTCTTGTGCTTCTCGTTTGGATTCCTTCCCACTGTAAAAGGTACTCACTAAAGCCCAGCTGTTCTCGGGAAAGAGGCAGCTCAGCAGTGGAGCTCCTGTTGTGTACAGAACAGTACAAGCACGGAGCTGCAGGCACATGCTTCGCCAAGGACTGATGAGGCAGGCTTGTAGCCCCATTGTTAGCAGGAACACTAGTGCCTCTTAAACGCCACCAGAGGGTTAAGGATAGCCAGTTACAGTTTAATGGCTCCTCTCGGGGTCCTGGGAAACAAACTCATAAAAAGCGTCTGAGGCCCTACTGCATCGCTCTGGTTTTTGAGTGGCCACAAAGGCATTGCTCTGAGCATGCTGGAGAGGGGGTTCCCTGAGTGAGCAAGGCACACTTGCTGCCGCCTCTGCAAGGGAGAAAATAATTTAATCTTCCTGCTTGCTCAGCCCTTGGCGTAGGCTAGACCGACACTTTTCAGCACAGTGGGGTCCTGAGATTTACTGGAAGCTTCTAAAAACTTTACATATCCATACTCGCTGCATGCAGGTTATCCAGCGATAAACCCTTTAATCACTATTGCTGAACTGAGATTCAAACTGGCGATGAAGTTGAAGTCCTTTCTGGATCAGCATGATCTTAAGTAAAAGGACGCTACCAGTATTTTAATATTTAAACATAGTCTCTGTTTTTAAAAGAATTACTAAGCACTATGTGAACGGGGTAATATGCAGTCAACCAAGATCATTTCTTGCACACTTCCAACCCATAACTTGCTTTAATTAAGCTGCTACTGTCACCTTATTAAATGGCATTATAGTTAGTGTGTGATGGACAGTGTTTTTTAAGAAGTTTTTGGCTCTTAGTTCCATTTGTTCTGCTTGGGACAATGATGGAAGAAGTCCCCAGTTCTCTGCTTATGGATCCATTCACACGAGCACATCAGGCACAAGCAGTGCTTCTCTCTGACTCCGAGGGACTACTCCATCAAACTCTGCTTTGCAGCAGAGGATGAAAAAAGGATGCTTGCTTCTGCAGCCTGTGTCACACCGACGTGCTTTCCTAGCACAAATCTTCCTAATATGTTGACTAGCTGGAGTTAAACCTTTGCCCGTGGCTTCCCAAGCACAAAGGGAGCCATCTCTTCATTCCCTGAGCTGGCTGTCATGCGCCTTGACAGCAGGAGCAGCCGGAGCCATGTGCGTAGGGTGGAAGGAGGGTGCCCAGGGGCTGGTCCCTGCGGGCAGACACCACCAGCACACGTCTCCCTCGCAGGCCAGCACCCATCATCTCTGCTGGACCTGCAGCAGGCCCTCCAGAGCCCTCTGCCCTCCCTCCCTGCCCTGCAGCCACCAGAGGGCATTTCCTAGCTACGCCTCTGGCCGGCTGAATCATTCATTGCCAACTGAAAGGGCAGATGCTGAGATTTCCCTTTCCTTTCTTTCCTTTCCATAAAGCACACAAAGCAGGCCCGACAAATAAAAAGACTGCTCAACCTTGGTCGCACACGGTCAATTTTACAGCCGGGCTAGAGCACAAAGGGCTGTCGAAAACACGTCCTTGCACATGCTGCTAACAGAGAGCAGAGCCTGAGCCCAGGGTGGTTGCAAAGAGCCCTTGCAAATCTGTGAACGCTGGTGAGCACCTCTGAGGCTGGGGACAGCATCTGCTGTATCTCTGTGGGCAAGGTGAGGAGAACCTGTGTCAACGCAGTGGCTTCAGGAGCACCCCCAGGAAAAGCTCAGGTAGCTCCTAGCGGGAGGCACAAACACCTTTATCCAAGTCCTTTATTTGGCTCGAGGCCTGAAGGCATTTCTATTTCCCCTGCCTGTGCCAAACACTTCTTTTGGGGCCCTCTTGTCATAATTTGAATGTTCATATAAAAATCTCTAATATATCTGTATGTATCCTAATTTCATCACCTTCACCTTCCAAGCAACACATCGAAGCCATTTCACGTGCATACCTCTTCAGCTAAGACTACCGTGGTTTTAGTTCATTAAAATGTAAATCCTTTGTTCTGAGTCTAGCTATAGCAGTTGAAAGATGCTCAGTGCTTATTTCAAACTACACTGACAGTGCCAAGTAGCGAACAAATAGGCCATTGCTGTGTATGAAAAATGCATCACCTCTGCACTGAAAGTAGCTCTGAAAGTAATTCTAAAAATAGCCTAGAAACCATCTAAGACCTTCTTAAGATTTACACCTATGCTGCCTAACATTATTTAAATAATACCTTGCTTCCTTTTATCCATAATGTTTTGGATCATCGTGTGCTGCAGGCCAAAACATTAATTTTACAGCGCATGTAAATGTGAACAACATTTTACCTGAGTGACATTCAAAGTTCCTGAGAATCTGAAAAACAACCAGTACAGAGCATTCATCTCCACATGTAACTAGGGAACGGTTTTTGTATTATTTGAGTACTGTGGATACAAATTCAGTGAGGAAAAAGTATTTCCATAATCATCTGCCAGCTTAAAGTTTTCCAGTATTAACCCTATTAATCACATCTATTCTCGTAGCTTGTGGCCTAGCCAGCACTTACAAAAGGAAAAAAGAAGTTACAAAGGAAATACAAGAATCATCTAATCAAAATAATTAAAAAAACAGTAAAGTTTTCCATGGATCCGGACACTTACCTATAAGCAAGATTACTAATACATCTGTAATGTAATAACCAAACAGCAAAGGCTTCTGCCAAACTTCCACACCAACAAGACCAGTGAGCAGATATGCTGCTATTAAGACCTATAGAAAAAAAAAAAAAGGATAAAGTACTTTTAATCCTTTACTTCTAAAGGCACACAATTTCACTTATCTCAGTATAAATGCAAGTCTCCGCATTACAGGACCTCACGCTGCCATCACAAAACAACTCCTTGTAAGTAGTGAAGCAATGCTCAGAGTAACGTTCAGACAAAATGGTTGAGAAGTCAGCAAGCAACTTGCTGATAATTGATATGATTATTTCTGCAGCTCAGCACCCTGAACTGATCATACCAAAATAACTATGAGAGGAAAAAAAATCTAAGTTCACCCAAAATCATCTCAAAATTCCATTGAATGTGACGAAATCAAGGGATGAGCAGGGAGCTGACGTCTTCCCCAATTTTTGATTTGTTTGACAGAAAACATTGTTACAGGATAGAAAAAGAAATAAGTAGTCAAACTTCATTAAGACTGAAAGGACCCATACACAAGCCCCAAGCCTAACATGCTTGAGTACCACCGGATTCAGTAATGATGTAAATGTAGTTTCTGCTCTCTATTGAGAGCTAATTTTGAGACCCAGGTGAGGTCAGAAACCTTAATGTAGCCAAAACCCTATAGCTCCTATAACAAAGCTTTCACACCCACAGACTTGTAGCAGCGCTGCCCACCAAAGGCTTACAGCACAAATTTGACCAATTTCCACCATTTTAGGCATGCAACCTGCAACTACAGCACCAAACATGATGCAGCAGTTCCCAGGCCGTTTTGTCCTTATGCCACCCCTTTCTGTGCCCTCCTCCTCCCTCACTACCAGCTCCTGCTGGTGAGGGACCAGCCAGCACAGTTTCGTGCCCCACTCCTACTCTTGCTTCTTTGGGTTTGGGCTGCTGGTAGTTTTTACTACATTCTGTGTTTCTTCATTTATAACTTTGACAAACACATTTCCAGCCTTCTAAATCAAACAAATGCTTTAATGTAAAGGTACACAAAACTCTTTTTTTTTTTTTTTCTAGATAACAGGCTAAAATCACAGATTAGCAGCAAAACACTGCTGTTGATTAAACTTCCTATTACACTTAGATACTGCTATACTTGACTTCACTTACTTCTCTGTATCTAAATGCGAGATTCTTGCCTTGCCATTACATAACTTGCAAAGAATTTGCTTGAATGGGGCACTGCAGGACTGCATGAATGAACTGCCTGTGCAAGGACAAGCAAGAGAACTGCAATGGAGAAAAGCAGGCACTAGGACGAAAATGCTATCGTAGGCCATTGAAAAAAAAAAATGGCCTAAATGAAGGATGTGTACAATGGGTTTTACAACCGAGTACAACAGAGCTAACATTTGGCTTCCTAAAGAAATTGCATTATGTTATCTGTAAGACATGACGGTTGGACTCCTGGCCCCAAAAGAGCTGAGGGCACAACTCCAACTGGCTTTGACAGAGCTTGAATTTACCCTCACACGTTGAATTCTGAACAGATATTTTTGGCAAGTGATGAAAGGGGAACTTCAGTATTATCCACTATTACAGTCAGTATTTTTGGCAGTACATTCATGAGCATCGCTGTCAGATGCCAGCACACCTCTAGGAACAGGAGCGCTGATGCAACAGGCTCTCTAGGGAATCCCTGTGCCTTGGGACTCGGTGATTCAGCACTCATGGCTCTGATTGTCTCGCATTGAGCAGATGTTTTGTATGAGAAACACTCTTTGGCTTCAGCTCTGTGGTATTGCATTTTTTAGAGAATTTTAACTGAGGCCCCAGCATCACTGAAATTCATAACAACAACCACTTTGACTTAGCTGCGGCACTCTCGCAGATCTCCTTTAGAAAGCTGGGAAGATGAGAAACTGGCTGTGTCCCTTGATCTAAGCTGTATTAGCAAAAATTGAAGATTGTCAGACAAAACCTAAGTACGTTGATAATCTGTATAAACACAAGTCTGTTTTAAAAGGCACTGTTGGTAAAAATTAAAAAAAAAAAAATACATACATACATAAATGTAATGTAAAGTTGAGTTCTGAAATGCAACTGAACAATTCAGCTTGAGAAAAGATGGCCAGGCTTTTTATTCCCATCTCTGACATTGATTGGATTTAGTACTTTTCATATGTAAAGCTAGTATTTAGCAAGTACATTTAATTACAACACTTTGCAAAATGAGAAGTCCAATTTAAATAACACAAGTAAGGATTGTATTGCAAGTGAGCATCAGACTTATACAGTACTGGATTCTGCAGCATCTGACCAGGCCAATTTTTGCTTTGTCAAGGCTTCATCTGGGAGATAATAGCACTTAGTGCAGACAAAAAATCTGAAAATAGATGGTGTTAATTTGTAGGTTAAAGTGTTCTGCACATATGCTCATCAAGTATGCTGCATGTTGTACTACACAAGAAAAATCAAACATTTTCTCATCATTTTTTAAAATACGCTGGCTATGCTTTTAAATTTTTAGGATTCCACCAGAATGATATTATTTTTACTGCAATATTCAATTTCACTAGCATATTACAATAATATTAATTGATCGTGTCTTGAAATGCTTTCCATTAACACAGTACTTAAACTGAACATCTAGAGAGCAAAGTCATTTAAAATACAAGTTTATGTTTCCTCCTAAAATATGACATTTTCTTAAGAGTAAACTTGAACTACTCCAGTGCACTCCTACCTTTAAACTAAATAATGACAAACATTACTTCTTCACCAGAAACGCAGTCACTTATTTTTTTTCTTAGTAAAACACTGAAGGTAAATGTTATTTTAGCCTGAAATAAAAGGACGCTCAATTCCCATAATGTGACCAAAGAATGACAGATGCACATCTTTATTTATCTTTTTAATGTACTTTTTTTTGTCCCTCAGTGGAGACAGACATTTTTAAAAGCTGTGATGTGCGTTGCTCTGGCTTTCTTTGTTGATTGCTGAGATGCTGGCTGCCACAGCACTTCCCAGGAAAAGGGGATATGAGAAATACGCCAGCATTAAGTTTTGCAAACTGCTTGTCAAAGGAAAGCCTGGTACATAGCATTCAAAAATCTCCTTCTCATACTGAAAGGAAGGACAAAAGTAACTTCTACAATGTTGACATATGTCATACACTTCATTTATTTGGAGTTTCAGGGCAAGCAGATTTTTCTCACTGGGACTGTACGTGGGACTGTCCCAGGCAGGCAAGCAGGCATGGGAACTAACAAGGGAGGCACCTCAGACTGAAAACCGGGGGCTTGTGGTCTGCATCTCCGTGCCATCAGGCCAGGCTCTACCATACACAGAGCTTCTGGCCATCCACTCCTGGCAGTGGCAGGGCAGTGCTGGAGCGAGCAAAGAGCTGCCTGCTTCCTTTCACGTCTGATGTTTGTGCTTTCTTGCTTTATTTTTTTAATTTTTTTTTTCTTTTTTTCCCAGCTTGCCCTCTTGGCTGGGAATAATGAGAGGAGGGAATGTGCAAGCCACCTGGGTCACTGCAGCTTTCACAGGGTTCTTATTTTCACTTTTAAGCTGGTATTTAAGAAAACCAAGGGCACGTCCCTGTTACACTTAAGGCAGGTGTAAAGCTTACAGCACTGATGGCAGCAGAGGTACCACAGCATCACAGTAAAGAAAGATGAATACTCTGCTCCCCTCCTATGAACTCAACTGCAGTGGCGTATAAAAAGCCACAGCAGAATTAGGTAATACTACATTTTTCAGCGGAAAACAGATTTTTAAATAACCAAGGGAATGTCTGTAAAAATTAACACATGGCAGGAAGCCCAAAATTGTCATTTCTCAGGAAAGCTTTGTCCTTTCGTCTCCAAGAAACTTAACTTGCAGGTATTATATTCGCTTTCTTTGGTTGGGCTTGTGACCAAAAAACAAAAGTGATCATTTTCGCTAGATGTATCTAAGATGAGTTCCCACAGAAAGAACCCGGGGTTTCTTTTTAAGCCTTGCCTGGAGCCCATGACTTTGGGGGTTTCTAATAGATGTGCTCACTTGAAAATATACCAAAAACTGTCTGGACGATGTGGTATCAGGAGGCCGCTCCTCCTGCATCTCTCCCTGCCTGCAGAGGACAAGCACGGGACAGCTTTGTGCCAGGGGGAGCAGAGTGGGGAAGAGCTCCCAGATGCTGGGCCCATAAACACAGCAGTCCTCTGTCCGACTCTCTCAGCCCGATCACAGCCATTTTTCAGGTTTACACGACACGGCTTCCTCTAAATGGCTGTCTGCTGTAATCAAAGCTAATTGGAGTGCCAGCCACAGCCCAGCTCCCGTAATTAGGTTACCAGTTCTGATGAGTCATCAAAGCACAGAAAAATGTGATCTGCATAAATCCCACCAATTTCTCTGTTCATAATGAGGCACTTTTTTCCTGATGAACAACAGCTCTTTTAATACCACAGCTAACACAGAGCCGGTCAGAGAGGGCTGCCTGTCTTTATATACAGTGGAGCTGACTCAGCAGCAGTGCCCTGGGAAGCTACCTGCCAGTTAAGTTTTCATTAGGGTCAACAGTTACTTATCTGCGCTGCTTACCTTAATTACAGTATTCCTGAGCTTTGTGACAATAATGAAGTACAAAGCCCCTGGGTGCCGTACATTTTTAAAAGCAGAAGTAGGGGACGAGACCACCTGAATGTCTGGCATGCCGATGCGATAGCATCATATTGCCAGGGAAATTATTTAAGACAGAGCACAGAGGCAGCTTGATAGGAATGCCATGGAGGAAACCCAGAGCTAACTGCCTGGAATCAGCCTGAAAGCAGCCTGCAAGTGCTTCCTCACCCTCTTCCTCTGCAAGCAACTGTGGCAATGTCTGGCGGATGAGTAGTGGGGAAAACAAACCAGCCAAACAAACAAAAAACTGCAAGGGTAATTTTGTCTTTACTATTTATCGTTAGCCATTTGCTACAGTCCTCCATATCCTCTCCTCCAAGTAGCTGGAGAAGAAGAGCTACATTTATTAGTGCACACGTCATATGACATTGCTGAACTGGTTTCCAAAAAAAAAAAAAGAAAAAAAAAAGAGCAAGGCAATGTCTGGATGTCTGGTGGAGAATTGGAGAATTAAGATCTTTTACCAGACTGATTAGTACAGCTGGAAAAAAAAAATATGTATGGGCTTTCTGGTGTGCATACTACTATTTAGTTTGTACTAATGAAAAAAAAAATACTACCTTGATCTACAAGTTATATAATGCTTTTTTGTTCACAGACAACCACAACTACAAAAGTTAATTTTTACAGATGAGAAAACTGATTTACAGAGCACCACTGTTGATGATTGTACTAAAAAGCATTAAAAATTTCTATAGTTGTATGTTTATCATTTTGACTATATAAAAAAAAAAATCATCACAGAAGTACTAGACAGAAAGCATCCTGGACAGCAATCCAGCATCAAAGGGGAACAGGAAATAATACTTGTTAGCACCTTGCATGTGACTTAACCAAAACAGTTTACAAACTTAACCAAAATTAAGCCTCACCGCAGATCTGTGAGGCAGGGAAGTGTTATTAGCATTATTTTCCAGATGGGAAAGCTGTCACGGAGGGCTAGGTCACTAAAAGCCCTGGCAGAGTGCAAAATACTGCTCCATTAGTTGATAGCCACTCATGTTTATCCACTAACACAGTTCTGATGCTGCAGCAATCAAAAAGAGCTTTCTACATACGCACATTTATATCTACAGTGGTCATTTGAGCAACAAGTGAAATCAGGATGAACACAGCCACTGCTCTCCGGCTGAAGGAACTTCACTAAGAAGCCTCACACAGACAGGGCTGAAACTTGCAGACCAGCTGGCTGCCTAATGTCTTCGTCCTGAGCCAGCTCCTTCTCCCAGAGCCTGTTTTCTGGGGGATGAAACAGATGCACCACAGCTGGACCACCGTCTCCGAGCTGTTCTCAAACCACTGGATTCTGATTATGTTTACAGCAGTACATCTGCAGCCATTAATTCAAATACTCCATTTCCATTAAAACACGTATTTGAACGTCTGTCAAACTTCTTTTCAATTATGTAGAGTTGGCTGTACCTTTCATCTCATGCCTGTGACAGGAAGCCGAGAAGACTGGGAGTGTGCTCCTCAGGCTGCAAGAGCCTGGCTATCTCAGAAGCTGGTTAGCCCCCAAATCCAAGCCCTGGCCCCTTGGCAATGCAACGAAGCTGCTGCTACTACTGCTGCTACTACTCACTTGTGCCTTTGGTCATGTTTCTGAGGAGGCCCACGTCACAGCAGGGCTGTAAGCCGTGCAAGGAGTCACCTGTGAGCTGGCTGTGGACTGACAGGTTATCCGTGTTACACCATGCCCAAAGAGGAGGCCTCTAACAGGATGACTTTTTCACAAGTGTAGAAGTCACTTGACAGCCGTACAGTCCAACGCTATTGACAGTACCACATGCCACGTCAGAGGTGGTAGAATCAGCCAGGCCTAGCGATCTATAACAGTACAATTACTGTTAATAAACACTGCTTGGACTGATCTGCATAGTGCCTCGTAACCTAGTGTTTGTGGGAAAAATTGCTTATGGCTTTAGAGAGCATCATAATTTTTGTTAATATCACAAATCAAATGCAGTTAAATGACATTCTCACGCATGCCATCTGGCTGCTAGGCTTGCTGCAAGTTTTTTCTTTCTCCTGCAAGGCAATGAATCCCTGATGCTGACAATTTGCTTGAGAATTTCCCTTCTTTGCAAACGCAGGAAATTTTTTTGAATTACTTCTAGGGTTATGCTATTTCACATTCAAACTCTCAGCCAAATATATTTGCCTTGAGCTATATTTTTCTATTTCTGTAATATTATGAAAACACTAACATAGTTAAAAAAATAAAAATAAAACAGGAATGATAAATACTTACCACTTGGCTTAGATCGTATCCCCAAGGAAGAAAAAGAACTCCCGTGTTATATTTCTCCCAGTGTGAACACATAAAGTTAAACAAGACAATGCTTAAATATATATACATTGTATATACAGAAACTCCGGTCTTCCCATTGTCACGGGAACAGACGGAAAAAAAAGAGAGCACAAAAATGGAGGTAGCCCAGCTATCCAGCCCGTGGTCAAATAGTTCTCCCAGAGGACTGCTAGACTGAGTCCTTCGAGCATGTTTCCCATCTATGGAGTCTGGAAGGGTTGGAAAAGGAAAAGAAAGAAAGAATTAGAGCACAACAGGAGAAGTAACTTTCTTCACATAGACTTAACTATATATATATGCATATGTATGTATATATTTACATACAGTTCACTGCTGTATATAACATGGGAAAAATACACTGCAAAGGGAAGCACAACAGTCTTTTCAATACCAACACATTAGGATTGCTCGTAAAATATTTGCCTCAGTTCTCACGTAACTTTGTCCTTACCTCAGTTCTTCTACTGAATGCCACCATCCTTACATGCTTTAAAAAGACATTCATAATTACTTGCCCCCAGCAGCCTTAACACACTTTTACATCAGTCCATGCAACCACTTTCTCAATAAAATCACAGAGTGTCCATTTGGCTCCACAACCATCCATTGGTGTTGTGGACTATCTATCTGAGACTTCAGGCTCACAAAGTGTGCTTGTGGGGTGGATTCACCAAGGCAGTTATGCTACCTGATGCTAAGGGCCCCCATGACTAAATGGAGCCAATTTCACAAAACTCATTTGTGCATGTGCCTACATAAGATATTTTAAAGAGACTTTTGGCTGAAGTCTGAGGATACAAGAATACCTTACTGCTAACCTGAGTTACATGTTTATCGCTTAAGTGTTTGAAAGATGCTCACACTGCAATGGATCTCACTTTGCAATACGGTTTGACAGTGTGGCTTGAGTCGATCTGAGTCCATCGCCACTGAGCAGGAGAGGACCCACAGCTTGCTCAGCTAGTGGAAAGACACCCAAACATGAAGTTTTCTTCTGTCACTGAACAGAGCTGGCTCTGTGAGTGTACAAAAAGGAGTGGAGGTGCCACAAAGGAGGGACAGGGAAGGCAGGGAGGAGGAGGAAGGTCTAGCAGCTGTAACTTTTCTTGGCTGCATTGTCAAACCACGCCCGTAGCCTCTGCTCTGAGGCTGTGCTGGTGAGCATTTCAGAAGTATTTTCTTGTTTGAATTAAGTGTAAAAACACAGGTTGAACCTCTTTGGAAAAAGTAAACAGAACAAATCTTACACAAATTGCTCACTGTAATAACACAGAAAAGATTTTTTTTATGTTGTTTGGAAGGTACTATAGCTAGCAATTATTTGCTACCGATAGCAT
Organism: Anas acuta; assembly: GCF_963932015.1. Classification (NCBI taxonomy): domain Eukaryota; kingdom Metazoa; phylum Chordata; class Aves; order Anseriformes; family Anatidae; genus Anas; species Anas acuta. The sequence goes on along the minus strand of NC_088980.1, from coordinate 112,693,851 downwards.
TATTAACCCATGGCTGACTGAAGGGACAATTCAGCAAAGTGAGACCAAAGAATCCACAGCTGCTACAGATCACGTGCTACTTACTTCTCTGGATTATTTGGCAGCACTCTGGGTTTTGTTCAATGTAAATATACTTCAGGGATCTAAACCAGGAAAACATGAAATTTCATTTTGTCACAGATTTTAGAATATCTCCCAATTGTAATACCTGAACAGCTGTGAGATATCTTCAAGTCCAATACAAAGCTCTTGAGACAGTTCTTATAACTCTAAAAATTAAAGATCTCATAGGGGATTTCAAACATGTCTTGCCCCCGTCTTGAGCCATATTCTTTCTCCGTTAACATTGCCATTGAATTAACAGCATCTTACTGAAATGTGCAGAGAGAAGATTGTGTATAAGCTTGTGGTTACTTGAATAGTGTAGTATAAATGTAGAAATTCTTTACTAAAGGTTGCTTCTGAAACTTAGGTTAGCAAATAGGTACCTAAGCATTCCTAAGTATCATATGGTCTTTCGTATTTCAAGAGAATTCAGTCATATGGGTAGTTCTTTTTTAAAATGAGAATGAAAAAAAGGTTCATATATTCATAAATTATTTTAGGTTGTCACCAAAAATACTCACATTAGATACTAAAATATGCACATCATGGTGAAACACTGGTTTTTGTTTTGTAGGGATATTTTATTAAAAACTTTTAGACTCATAATAGGATCAAGAAATACAGAACTTCTAATTATAACAGACATGGGGAGAAACATGGGAACTTTATAATACATGCATAAAAATGTTTTCATAAAATCTTTATCCACCTTTTCCCTGTGGTTTTACTAGCTCTTCAAGATATCACAGAATCATAGAGTCACAGAATGGTGTGGGTTGGAAGGGACCTCAAAGATCCCCTATTTCCAAACCCCCTGCCATGGGCAGGGACACCTCCCACCAGACCAGGCTGCCCAAAGCCCCATCCGGCCTGGCCTTGAACACCTCCAGGGATGGGGCAACCATAGCTTCTCCGGGCAACCTGTGCCAGGGCCTCACCACCCTCTGAGTGAAGGATTTCCTCCTAACATCTAATCTAAATCTCCCTCTTTTAGTTTAAAACCATTACCCCTTGTCCTATCTCTCCACCCCCTGACACAGACCCTCCCCAGCTTTCCTGTAGGCCCCCTTAGGTGCTGGAAGGCTGCTACAAGGTCTCCCCAGGGCCTTTTCGTCTCCAGGCTTAACAACCCCATTGCCCTCAGCCTGTCTTCATAGGAGAGGTTCCCAAGCCTTTTGAACACATTTGTGGCCCTCCTCTGGACTCATTCTAATACCTCCATGAAATGATATGTCCATATCAACAGTATTTTCTGTTTTAGGTGTCATTTTGAAATCATTCATGCCAATAACAGTGCATGTTCAGTAGTGGACGTACACTGCCCTGTGTTTCCATTGCTCTAGAATTTTTATATTTTGTCTCAGGAAAGTTTATAAATATTCCATTTTATTAAAGTTTACATAACTTCAAACTATTAGAATTCAAAATAAGAGATAAAAGCATTCAATTTTATGGAAAGGGAAAATATACTGAACCACCTTAATAAGGGGGAAAGAAAGAGCAGCATGCTAGAAAATTTGGAGAGAGTAACTGTGTCATTAAAAAGAAGCTGAGAGAGACTTACGTTGCATATCTGGTTAGTTATTATGGCTCTTTGCAATCTTCCAATGGGAAAACTTTGGCCATAGAGAATTAAATCTGAGACTAAATATTTCATAAAGTGGCTTGGACAGCAGACACAAAAATCTGCATATACATCAGTTCATTATAGCTTTGACTGTCAACATCATACTCCTAGCCTTCCAAGCATTCGGAACTACAGGCCTCACTGGCAAACAGCATCTACATTAAGAACCTCAGAAGCCAAATTTCCAAAGAGCTTTCTGGGGTGTCGTACAATAACAGCTCCAATATGGAATTCCTATTTATGAAACAATAGCCACTTCATGACATTTCCTACAGTTACAAAACAAATGGTTTTCACAAAAGAAACTATGGCTTCTGCTAATGATTAGAGAGAGCTGTTAGGGAAATCTGGCTGGTAATCAACTTCAAGTGATGGTTGTCCCAGTGATTTTTAAGGTACAAATATGAAGAAATTCTGGACAAAATAATTTTGACCCAAACACCCACTTGAATGTAAAAAGCCAAGGTACTCACAATATAGAGAGAGATGTGTGCACAATGGGATACACCCAGGTTAATGAAGATGTCTCTACATGCATAGGTCTGGTATCAAAAGCGGCCAGTATCTTTGCCCCACACAGCATTGTACATGTAGAAGACATTTGCATCTAGCCCAGATATCTTAACTATGGCACACAAATGTATGGCTACAGTGTGCTGTGAAGGTCCTTACAGGAACCAGCTCCAAAAGAGCTGACACACCTGCACAGCACAGTGTAGTCCATGTAAACATACCAGCTTGAGTCCTCCCAGAAGGAGCTCTGCAGCACCGTGCTCTAGATTGGCATGGGTTAGCTTTGCAGAGAGAGCAAGACATCCATCTGATGTCCATGTCGCTCCAAGATGTGCATCAGTCCATACCTACAACTGAACTCACTGAGGTGTAGCTTTACAAAACTGCCCAGCAAAGTGTAATGGACCTAGAAGTATCAGTATGCTGTAAAATATGGAATATAAAACAGAAAATGGTTTAAAGGTGTTATTGAAGAAAAATAGCCACAGGGGAAGAAAAAAAAAAAAAAGATATCCCCATGAGAAGCTCAAGCTGGTCATCCCACTCATACCATCTCTCCTGACACACACCATAAGTACCAAAGTGCCTTAAACGCCAGGTTAAAATGCTACATTCATTTTCCTTTTTCTCTGCTTTGTCCTTTATTTTCCCTGTCTTTGAAAGCACTTTCTGTTAATACAAGTGTCAGGTACCTCCTCAGAATGTCACTGCTGCGTGCCAAGAATTTTTATGAAACCCAACAGCAATGACTGCTGCTATGTAATGATTTCTATTGTTCCTCTATAAAAAATTGATCTTTACAGATAAGAGCTATAGTCATAGAAGCTTTAATATATCATTAAAATTGGTGGGTTTTTATCTTATTTTTGTTGTTGTTGTTGTTTTGTTTGTTTTTGTTTTCATCTCAGAGAACAGTTTTGGGGAGCAATAATTTATTTACTGTAACTCTTCATCTTGGAATCAGCCCTAGCAACTAGTAGATAAAACTACGTGAAGACGTCAGATGTGTGAATCACTGCATTGTACCTTACCTAAAGCATAAGCACAAAAGGTGGTAAAAGCACTGAACAGCCACACCCAGGTTGGAACAAGTCCAGGACTGGTACCTGAAATAAATTGGGTAGTGAGTCAGCACAGCAGTGGTTAATATCAAAGCAATGCACCAAGATATGCATATACATATACACAAGCTGCCACTGATTAGCCTACAATGGCAAACAGAATTAAATATTTGCTTTTGACCTTCAATCAACTTAGGTCATCAGCCAGCCCTGCCATTTCAAGCAAACAATGACCAGGCTTGAATATATTTGTGCTGTAAAGAAAAGAAGATAAACTAAAGGTTTTTGGTCCTGAAATGAATTTAGTATTGCACAAAATAATAATAGAAGCTAAGCAACAATTTTCACAGGTCATGGGAAGAATGGGAAGAATACCCATCAAAAATAGTTTATGTCTATGCAATATTAAAATAATAATAATAACCTTTAAGCCTGATCATTTTTATTAGCACCAATATGGGTTTTGTATGGCAGTTTTAACATACAGATCTGAACAGGAAAATTTTGCCCTTAGACTAGGACAGATATTAGTACCTTTTTTTTTTTTTTTTTCCATTTTGATAAGGTGCCTAACATTTTTAATGAATCTGGGAAAGAAAGCTGAATTAGACGGAACGTGAGGTTCTGTCACTGCTCTCCTGACAGCAATAGCCTGAGGTTATTTTTCAAGAATTCAACCTTGTTTTCCAAAGAGCGTTCTGTTCAAATTAAACATTCTCCATTGAGGGCATGAAGTAAGCCAGCAGTAAGCTCTGCAAAGCCCCCTGGGGTTCCTGCACGAGGGAAGGCTTGCACCCAGGGGTGCGCCCAGACCCAGCACCTAAAGGTGCACTCCTCTCATCTCAACACCTCGTGCTGTCCGCGTGAAAGAGAAGATGGCACTTCCTGACTCCTAGCTGCACGTTTTCAAACTGCGGAATGAAAAACAGCTGTCCAGGAAATTAAGTCTTTTATTCCTGATCCTTTGCATGGAATTGATATCTGATATTCAAAAGACTCGTTAGATTGCATGACCGCTTTCAATCACTACAGAAATGATGGACGCTGTGCTCCCGTGAAACCAAGAGCCGCCTTGCACACTGCACACAGAAGAACATACTTTAGTCACAATCTCAAATATCTTCGACTTCAATATGTATCTACTGGGAATGTGTCAAGATGAAATTATGCATCGAGAGACCTGTGCTGTCTGCTGTACTATTACAGAACTTGCCAATTATCAGCTGTATGGAATAAAATGCAAGTGTTTAAGCGTGAGGGTAGGTAGTTACACAACATGTAACTGGAGATTCATAACCTCTGAAAATGTGATGTTCATACAGGATCATTTTTGAACCAAATCTGCTAGCAAATATCTCTAGAATTGTTGCAATAAACATACAAACAGCTCACCACAGAGTACCTCCCGAATCCAACCATATGCACAAGAAATTAAAAGTAACAAAAAAATCAAATGTTATTGTTTCAGGAAATAAAGTGCTAAGCTTTGCCCAAGTTGTCTAATTCAAAGAAAAGCAAAGATCTCTATATGTTAACCACCTGGGAGATGCTTACCACTCTTGTTTTTTCAACAACTGGTCTGAGAAGTCCAGAATTGAACATTGCCTACACTCAGGAGCAATCAGCTCCAAAAAGCTTTTGGCTTGGTCTATCATAAGGAGAAAATACAGGCTTGGACTTAGAGTATTTCAAGAGACATTTGTTTAAAAATTTATTTTTTTGTCTAGAAGCAGTCTTGAATGGAGGGGGGGGTGTGATTTTTTTATGGAGAGGGAAATTAACTCATTCAGGCATGGATTCAGGTATTAGGAAATGTGAAACCAACGAAAGTTTTATGAAGAATATTAGGGTGTTCTTTGTGCATTAAAATCCTGGCACACACTTTAAATAAAATGGGATATTATAACAGAGTTCAAATAGTACATGCTGAAACCCATATTTAGGAATTAAATTATTTTTTTCCAAAAAAATGACCTAAATTTATAATGCCATGTGTGAGGTCAGACCCTCCCATATGCAAATGAAGCCCTGTTAAGGGAATGAGTGTAAGTTTCAGGTGTGTCCCCCCTGTATTACTCAGAAGTGTGACAGAAGCAGCTCTGTAATTCTGAAAAATTACAATATAAGGATATTTACCTGAGGCAGTGTAGTCCCAGTCATAAAAAGATATTAGAAAATAATTAACTAAAATCATGACAAATCCAGAGAATGTTAGCAGGTTGGGAGCAATCCACAAAGGCACTATCTGTTAAAAAGAAAAAAAAGCTAAGAAATATCCTCTTTCAAATTAGAAGTCCTATTTTGAACAAATATTTTATATTTTTTATCAGGAAAGGAGAAGCCTGTATAAGACATAAGCAATATTCATATTACAGCATGTTTTTCCATTTTCAAATTAAAATGCAATTTTAATTTCTGGAGCTATTTATTTTCAAATGCCACCCTTTTGCGTTTGATCATTGTGACTGCAGTAAAAACATGACATAAAAATGTTGCATTTCCTCTGTTATACGCTATCCTTGTTTTCCCAGACACCAAGGAAAGCCTCTCACCACTTTCTGTAGCACAACTGACAGAAGCCTACAGCACCCCAGTGTGGCAATTCAGCATCTAGGTGGCAGGGTTTTGCTAAATTTTCTATTCCCACACTGCAACAAGGAAACTTGCTCTTCTAAAGCATGCTAATAATTTCCAATTCCAGACATCAACAAAAACAGAGACTTATAGATTAAGCAGAACGCGTTACAAATAGCTCCTGACATCTCCAGATAGTAACTTTCTGCAGAGTCACCATCTTCAGCCATAAACTATGAACACTACATTAATTCATTTGACTTTGTAGAGTGCTGAAAAGGACTCTCTGTTTCCTCCTAAGCCTCTGATTTCTTGTCCCATTAACCCTTCTCTGCTATTCATCCCCCACGGCTTTCAGGTATTCCTTACACTGCAGCAGTGGTCCTTTATGGTAATGCTCTTCCCAAATAGACCATTTTTTTCCAAAATATTTTCTGAAATAATATACACAACTGCCTACATGATTTTTAGGCAGAATATACCTGCAAAAAAAAATGTCTAAATAGCAGCTACTTCTGTAACTGAAAAAACATATCAATATATACAACATAAAAATATTGGAGACTTATAATCAAATTCTTTGCAGCATCTATGGACTAGAAATGTATATAAAGATGTACTTCAACACTATAAAATATTACAAAACAGTTTAAATATTATAGAATAAGAAGCAGAACAATTTCATATACTAATATTAGTTTTGAAATCAAAATTTTGTTAATTTCTTTGGACTAGATACATGGACAGATAGATGAATAGATATTAACTTATATACATTTTACATTTCCTCTCTTCTACTTCTATGTAAAAAAAAAGTATGAAATGTTAGACAGATTAACCATCACAATTAGATCTTCTTTCTTCTAGTATATTACAAACAATAGTATTCAAGAGAATCGGTACAACTGGTAATATACACTGTAAGGTTTCAAAAATCAGATGAAAATTCCTGAATGTTTTTCTGTTATGTTTCTTAGATGTTTTTCTTAAGTGCATTGGAAAAAATATCAAATCTGGTAGCTGCATTCCTTATGACTAGGAATTTGTCGGTAATTTTAAAACATTGTATATCAGATCTTAGAGTAATTAAAGTAAGGAATGGAATGCACACAGCTACTACACATCTATGTATACCTATATATAAGTCTGAGTTTTCAAAACCCCAATTCTAAATCCCTAAGATCAAGTGATAGCACATGTTTCCAGAAGTTCCTTTAAGGGTTCACGTAAGGAAAAGCTCTCTTCACTGCACATCTTACTAAAGCAACTGCACAGTCTGGATGCAGTGACAGCATCACATCTCCTCTTTTTGATACCTGAGGATGCAGAAACTTAGTAAGATGGAGGTTTGGTGCAAATCTCCTGGTATGGGATCTGTCTATTGTCTGTGATCTTACATGAACCAAGGACAGATGCTGATGAAGAAATTATAGACTGGTCTCTTTTACTGTAAAATGGGATAAAAACAGTGCCTTAAGACAACTCCTGTATGAACCATTACGTGGATATACAGATGCCATCCAATGTACTGTCTTAAATGACTGATTTCTCCTGTATGATTCATAATAATGGTTGACTAAAGTGACGTGCCATAAATGTCTGCTTCCTAATTAGGTTTACCATTCTAAATAGCCTCAATATCATTAGCAAGTTATTATGGGAAATAATTTCTACTTACACAGTACAAACATGAAGACATTATTTTAACCCACTTTCTTGCTAACCTGTATTTTAGGAAGGAAACCATCAAAGCACGTTGTTACAAGTGCAATCCCTTTGGTAGACTTGCAATGAAAAACAGTTACAGGAGATCGGTCCTCAGGAAAACAGCCTCTCCTCCAGTTAGTCATTGTTTTGATCCTTAACTGACCTAATCTGTCTAGGTATTTAGAAAATATTCCAGTTGCAAAATCCCTTTTGTTATAGTCAATGCCCATTATTCTTTTGGTTAGCATTACGCTACCATCACCCTGTTTCACAATTCAGAAATCACAGGGTGGTGAAAATTAACTTCTCAAACATTTTGGAAAAACACAGTCTGACTTTACCAGTATCCTAGTATCCTATATAAGAACATCTTCCAAACTTTATTATCTAATTAACAAACAGGAGAAGTCTAATGCATTGATGCACTACATGATTAATACAACCAGAGGCTCCGCTGGGAAGCATAACATCTGCTCTCTTGCAAAATGTTCTTTATAGTTCCACAAAATACTGATTTCTGTTTTAATGGGTCCACTGCCATTCATGCTTAAAGCCTTAATCCAAACAACAAATGCTTTAACATAATCAACTGCCTATGTGGATAATAATCTGTAAAGTACATGTATTTATATAAGGCTCTGTAGAAACTTGAAGTATTCTTTAAGTAAGTCACTTGAGACCACTAAAATTCTACTCATGCATGATTCTAATGATAAAATCAAAGTTCATAAGGCAACTGGGGGGTCGGTTAATTGACTTCAATGGAGCTGGCATACACCTGTGTATCCTAGGGGGACTTCCTCCTTTTCCTCTTATTGTCCTGCACAAGTGTGATTTCTCATGAATACAAATACAGGAAGAAGATTCAGTGAGTATAGGAGCTAAGTAATGCTATCCATTATCCATCAGATAGCAAGCCATGGTGCTTTATTATAAAACACAAATCTTAATTAAAGGCAAAAGGACTGCTCATGGAATTAATTCATTAAGAATACGTATCTATAGATGCATAATCAGAATAATTTTAAATAATACGTAGAGAAAGTTAATTGTTACCCTATAGTTTCATGCACAGTGGCAAAGCTGCCATAGGAAAGCCAAAGACAGGACAGCACCCACTCCAGCCCTTGGTTCTGCATTCAGATTGCCCAATTTCAGCACTGTGCTCTGCTTTGGGTTCTCCCCAAAGTGAACAAAATCATGCTCAGCTAGAATTTAAGGAGGTTTAAGATATGTAAACCTCATATATAAGCTTATATAACATATATAAACATTTTTCATAGGGCCTATCACTCTGTGCTCCATGGGGACTGTCAAGCAGATTGATGCTTTCCTGCCAGGAAAACCCTGCAACTGTTAGAAGAACTCAACCCCAAAGGAAGTTTTTCTCTGGTGATACTTTCTCTTCAGTTTGATAGCAGTCAAATATTTTTGAATCTCCCAAACCAGAGCATGACTGCACAGTAAAGGCTCATCTGCATGGGACTTCTGAGTGCTAGGGGTGCTTTTCTGCCTCAGTGTTTTCCTCTATATTAAGATGGGAATGGAAACAATTTTCTCTTAACTAAATTACTGAATTTAGTTTCACATCTTGGAATTGCTTTTCTTTTATACTAGGCTCTGGTTATTTTTTAATTCTGAAGTTAGGACATATAAACAGTTTTGAGAAATTACATTGAGGTAATGAACAAGATATTACAATTTTCTTGCTGTGCCAAGCATAAGCAACAGCTGAATTATAAAACCCAAGCATGGCAGGCCACCTGCATCCATTTTTCTTGCATATACTTTTCCTTTAAGTCTGCTCTACTCTAAAGATTTCCATTTCAGAGACATGCAGAAGTTATTGCTTCCTTGAAGATCAATAAAGTTTGTATTTATTTGAGATAAAGCCTCTTCTTTTGCCAACAAAAGCAAAGCTAATTGTGAGCAGTTTTATTTTTAAAAACAGCAGATCATAATGCATTCAAGGGATGCCATCTCCCAATCGTTACGGTGATCATGGTAACCGCTCTCATTTTCAGCTTCTTAGAGAAATGCCGAGCTCCCTCAAGCAAGTACCCTTGGGAGAAAATGAGACAGCACTTGCATAAAATCACTTGCACAGCACAGAGATAAAGCCATGCTGTTGTTAGGTGGCATATGCTGTACAACAATAATGTGTACTAAGTAAACCCTTTAATGTCTGCAAAGCTGTTTAACGAAAGATGCAACAGAAACTGATGCCTGCTGCATAATGATCAGAAAAATAAAAATAAAATAAAATAAAATAAAATAAAATAAAATAAAATAAAATAAAATAAAATAAAATAAACCTTGTTTCTCCCCCCCCCCAAAAAAACACCTCTAAATCCATACATATTCATCTTATATAGCTATGTGTTCAGTAATATGTTATCTTTTATATGGATGTCTTAATTTCAGCTTTATTAATCAATATGTACCTTTAAATGAAAATACTTCTTGTATTTAAAATAAATTCTTAGATTATCATGTGATATTCTGTTAAATAAGACTCCTACCTTAATAATTTTGTTCCAGATGGGCTGCATAACATACACAGATAAAGGATTTGTATCCACAGCATTGTACTGTAAGGAAAAAAAGCACAGGTGTTAAACAAAGCAGTGAACAATGCATACTTTATCCCTGTATGCTCATCAGCATCTAAGAACAGTAATTCTGGGTGTGCCTGGTGCAAATTTATTTTATTCTGATGAACATTCTTCCAGCTCTAAATTAATTGAATAGCGCTAACCTCATTTATGTTTATCTTGACAGTATCTTTACGTACAACAACAAAGGTCTGGGCTGATATAATGGCAAACAGTTGTGCAATCACACTTTACTTTTAAATTCTCAATCATTTTACAAGCTATCCTATGAGACCCTGCATTTCTAAATTATTTTTTAATTAATATCTTTATTTGCACCATCAGTAATGCATAGCCTCAGCAGCAGTTCATTGTTGGTGTGTAAAAAATATAGTGCATATGGAATATGGTCATAAGTGGAATATTGTCTCACAGAGATACACAGCTTTGGACACAGTCATATCTCCACTATGCTAAGTAATGTAGGACAATGTTACCATAAAAATATGTTCTACAATATCATAGTTCATTACCAAAATAAAATTTTCCTATTGGACGGAGTTATAAAAACATTACACATTTTTTTTGTAAATTCCAGTAATTGCAACTTCTGCAAAGAATTTCAGAAATCTGAGCCTGCCTTGAATTGCTGTCGTCTACCTTCTCACAGAGGACAGTATCAAGATGTAGCCTGCCTTCACACTTAAGAGCACACACCCAGAACTATATGCACAAGAATGATTTTCATTGATAATGTCGTTCACAGTCAAGTTCTTGAACACTGGCAAGTCTGCAGCAGAAGAATTTATATTTATTGGGGTGGACATGCAATTCTTTCAGAAATTTGTGGACTTTGAAAGAACATACATAGCATATGTGTTAGCATGATGCATGAGACTCCCAAAAAGAATCACGTGTATCTGTACACAGCTTTGTCCAAACATTGTGGGCAATTAGAGTAAGATAGTGACTCATTAGACCACAATCTGTTGAAGGTGTTCACACATGGAAGAGCTGATGATGGCTTTCATTTCACCTAGCTTTAACGAATAACTCTTTGTTTGTTCTCTCTGTAGTTCATTTATCTACCTATCTCAGCCAACTGCACATGGGATGAGCCTACACTCTTGAAATACCTGTTTCAACTCATTAATTATCAAAGGAGCCTAGACACTTATCTTAAACTTGGGCACCTTTCGGGTGACTGAGGTCTAGCAACATTAATCTTGATCTCTGTATGCCCATTCTCCAAGTTTTAACACACACACTTCACCTGCACACTTGAGTTGTCAAAGAGCTTTCAGTGCACAAGTGCCAGCAGGACAAAAAATTAATGCAGCATGCCTCCATTTTTGAGTTCACAGTCCATGACTCTTCATTCAATCTTCCTGAGCTCCTGAGGATATCAGCCTACAGAGGGCTTCACCACATTTCCTTTTCCTATCTGCATATAAAGGATGTATTTAAATTACTTTCCGGGAAAAAAAAAAATACACTTGCTTAGTTATTTTTAAATTTGTGGTTGTATTGATCAAGATAATAAATGTAGTATATTTGTAAAACTTAGAACATAGCTATATATTGTGAACATGTACATATTAAAAGAATCATAGAACAGCTTGGGTCAGAAGGGACCTTACAGACCATCCAGCCCAACCCCTGCCATGGGCAGGGACACCTCCCACCACACCACGTTGCCCAAGGCCATCCAGCCTGGCCTTGAGCACCTCCAGGGATGGGGCATCCACAGCTTCTCTGGGCAGCCTGTGCCAGTGCCTCACCGCCCTCTGAGTGAAGAATTTCCTCCTAATCTCTAATCTAAATCTATCCTCCTCTAGTTTAATACCATCCCTCCTTGTCCTATCATAATCTGCCCAAGTAGGAAAATGCTCTCCATCTTTTTTATAAGTTCTCTTTAAGTACTGAAAGGCTGCAATGAGGTCTCCCTGGAGCCTTCTCTTCTCCAGGATGAACTTCTCCAGGATGAACATGTGCTGGGGGCACTTTATATTAGATATTAGATATTGACAAATATCCAGGAAATCACCTATAAACTACTGGTCAGACAGGGCAGATTAACTTTCCACTTGGAGTAAAACATACAGTTTAGTGAAGTGTACATCACTTATTTTTTCTAAAGATATGTGAAGTTTCACTTATGTGTATCATTTTTCTCTGCTGCTGACACCCATACTTAAACCATGACATAATTACATCATCAACATCTTTTCTGACAGAATATATATTAAAATTCTGAAATACATTACATAAGCAAAATCAATTTGCGGGTTAAAGTTTTCACTGTTATGTATGTATTTGCATCTCCACATACTGTATGTTATACCGTATCTTGCAAACACTGCTTGTTACAACTGATCTTTTGATGGCACAGCTTCCATATGAATAACCCAGAGTGATTTGGGATGTAGGATTTGCTTATATTAATGCCAGAATAACAATAATACCAAGCCATAAGATCCCTAAGTAAATAGAATAGTCAGCTAGTACTTAATTCACCCAAGAACTAAGGGAATCCACTGAAAATGGGGGAAAATTCAAAGTATTCATTAGTGCTATTGAGGTTGCAGGTGTCCAGGAATCAGACCAAACTTTCTCTATACCTACTGCTTGTTTCCTCACCTCAGCTTTTATTCGAAAACTACATGAGGTATGTGACAACTTGCTGACCAGCAAGCTCAGCAGATTGAGCCATACCTAAATAAGAAGGCACAATACGTCACCTTGGCTCCTGCTCTTTTTTCTTTGGCTTTCTCCTTCTCCTCCTCACCCCAGCCCTTCAGAGTGATGAATAAAATCATACAGTCCTTGTTAAATAGCAGCAGTAAAATGAGGCTTTCTACCCAAAGTATTCACTGGCTTTCCAGAACAACTGCTTGTTCCCAGGAGAAAAAGGAAAAAAAAATATTTATTATTCAAAACAATTCTCTTCTCACAGAGATATTTTGGAAAACTGAAGACACAGTCAGCTTCTGTCTCCTTGACGGTTTCCAAAGTCAAGGATCAAAAAAGTCTTTATTTGTTACTAAAAAAAAAAAAAAAAAAAAAAGAGCATGATGGTCAGGTTGTGTCACCTGGAGAAGTTTCAAGAATCCTCACGCTGCTCCCCGTTCATTTCTATGCCTGTGGATCAGCTGCGGTCCTCTGGGTGGGGACGGAACATTCAGATTCAGTAGGCATGAAGAAGAATGGAAATTTCTCTTCCCTATTCAGTAACGTTTTTTTAGTCAGACCAAAGGAAACATACATGGAAAAAAAAACATTCTGCCAGTTTTCTGTCATGGCAAAAATAATATTTAACAAACAAAAGCTGCTATGCAGTTTAACACTCTGCTTTGCTCTGCTCCTAAGAAGCTACTAACTTCAAGGTTGTTAAATCCTCAGGAGTTTAATTGTCATAGCTTCCCATAAAAGTAAATTACTTGGTAATATGCCCACATTATGATCAATGAACGTGAATGTGAGAGCATACCAGAACATGATGTGAAAAAAGTGCTGCCATTTGCTACTGCATAACTCTGACATTTTCAGGGTGCTTATGTTAAAAGACAGCAGTGGAGGATAAGACTGTTGGAGGTGTTTAAGTGATACAAATGCTAAGCACTCTCCAGCAAACCCTTTTTGTACTAGAAAAGGGGTTTTGGTTGTTCTTTTATTTACATGAAGAATGGATTGCATTAATCAGAAAGTTTCTATTAGTTATTACAAAAAGAAAGTTGCAATATTTAGGAGGGAACGGCAGTAGCAGAATAGGAAAAATGGCATTCATCAGCTCCTTCTTACTGCCAGGCTTGAAAATTACTTCTGGTGGTGTTGTTTTTTTTAAATAGCTGATATCTCCTTGAAAGCCATCTGCTTTCCCTCTCCATGTTGGCAATGGCTGCTGCCAGAGGACGATACAGAGGGCAGGCAGGACGCACAGCCAGCAATGCACACAGACACACACACATACGTGTGCAGCACGTGTCAGACACGCTCCCCCTGTGCTGACCTCCACCCAGCCGCTCCAGCACATCGAGCCGGAGCTGTTCAGAGGAAAGGCGAGGGGATTAAGGCAAAGGGCTGGGGTGAGGATGAAGGTTTGAACAGTGAGAAAATGCACACTAAGGAAACAGAAGTGAGCAAGGGAAATGAGAGGAAAGAGAATGAGCCAAAGCAAAGGTTTGGCTACTCAGCAGAGAGAAGAGATGGGCAAATACAAGAGGCAACTGGTCCAGAGGGGGCGAGCAGCGACAGCCTGTCAGTGGGTCCAAAGCAGTCTCCATGACCAAGGTCTTCACTGCTCAATGCATGACAAATGTTACCTTCTGGCTCACATCCACACATTTTAGCAACACCTCCTGTTACTGCAGACTGGTCACATCCACACCTCACTGCTCTTGGTGGAGGGGCTTGGGGTCATGTTACCTGGTCCTGTGCAGCTAATACACTGTTAGCATTGAGTACAAGTACATCTCAATTCAAAGTATCTGAAACAACCTGGAGACCATATCGTAACCTGGTAATATGGTATTTTCATAGCAGGAGAGTGAATGTTGTGCATGTTCAAAGGCCCAAATGTCCGTGTGGAGAGAGTGCTGAAGGATGGTGAAAGACACATAATGGTGCATAATGTCTCCAGAATGGACTATTTACAAAACAAAGCTATTGTCTTGGAGACAGTTTCTGGAAAAGAAAAAAGAATGAGTGAGTGAGCCAACCATTAACCAAAGCAGGCATCTGGATCCTCACTAAGGTCCCTGGCCCTTTCCAGCACTGCATTATGGAGTTATCCCAAGAATAAAAATGTGGAATGACCACAACGAAAAGAATAATATAAAACATATATCCACATTAACTTCAGAGTCAGGAAAGAAAGCAAGTTGCAAGAAATGTAGCTGCATTACTTGCTGGGAGATACTTACTTTAGCCAAGCTGGTCATTATGCTAACAGACTATTGCTTTTCTGTTACTTATCTTACTCCAGGTAGCACCGTACTGTGCAATGCAGCCACATCCATTCAGAGATACAGAGCAGAACTGTTGTGAATTCCTTACATCTGAATTGCTAGCATCATAATGACTCTGTAGGTGTTGATTTCATCTTAGCAGCAACAGATTTTCAATGCTTTACATTCCTGCCCAGAAATCAGCCGATTCAACCTGTTCATTAAAATTCACGAGAACTTCATGAATCAGCACAGGCTTCATTGTCCCCATTGTATATGTTGCAAGACTGAGGCACAGATGGACTGTGATTCACCCTAGGAGTATCTAGCAAAGGATACAGCCACAATGTTGTTAGACGTGTCATGTTTGTATAAATAATTTAAGTATAAGCAATAACAGTACCAGTGTATTCAAATAAAGTCACCCAAATTAGCTCAGCTTTATGCTCGAGTTCACTTTTGCGAAGGGAAGTAAGTCTATCCAGAATGCAAAGGCTGGAAAGCTTCTTTTCCAGACAAACTAATGTTTAAAACAGCTATTTATCAGATAGCAATCACAGTTTTGGTTGCAATATTGAAGGTGCTGTGATCCCTCTAACATTTAATGTGAAATTAGATGCCTGCTGTGGAAGAACACACTAGTTGTTCCCACGCAGAAAAGATGAGAACCATCTAACAACAATGCAAGGATGAACATGAAGGACATAAATACTGTGAAGCCTGCCGTTTTCCTGCGAGCAAACTCAGCAAGCTCAGGCACAAGTATCAAAGAGCCACAGCTGCATACATGTGCTGCATATGGTCCTGCAGGCATGGGTAACCTCCACAGCACCTCTTAAGTCAAGTGTTCATCATATTTGTGTTATCCATGCAAAAAAAAAAAAAAAATCTGTATATATTAGTTAGCAATGCCTGGCAAAAGAATGAATGATGAAGAAGGGTGAGAACGTGCAAAGAAGTTACTACAAGGTAACAGTATTTGCCTTGAGAAGCACTAGAGCAGATCTACGTGTGCGTCATTACCTCTAGATGAGGATTTGATGAATTGAGATAACCCATGCCTATGGTACATGGATAAAGTACTTCATAGTTCTTGCTGGGGAAGCCAACCAAAATGAGAGAAGCTGAAATGCAGTAAGCTCCCCACACATGTTACTCAACATAAATTATCTTATTCCTCCACTCTAAAACTAGCTCAGAATGTTATCAGACTTTTAAAGTGTTATCAAAGGTTTAATTGAACGTTGAACCTATAGTCATTTACATCTGTTCAAAATGAATGGAGAAGAGAGGAATGGACCAAATCATTTTATCCTCCTCTTAAATTAACTTTTCAAAATTAACTTAGGCAAAATTATGGTCTTTCAATAAGTTATCTATTGAAAATAATAACTCCACAGAGTGGTTTCCTACAATATTTGTACAGTGGCACATTGCAATGGTGGAACCTGAACATCTCCTGATCATTTCCCAGTAAAGCATAAACACAAGCTTGTTATCATTTGGCCTGTAGTTATATGAAGGACTCTATATCTTGGATGGAAAATCTGGGGAGATCTGCTGATGGAAATGCTTGAAAACCCAATGTTCAATGGTATATATTTGAAATAATACAAAAAAAAAAATAACAAGTGATAATGTCTTACTAAACACCCAACTATCCCTCCAATACTATTTATATCAGTCCAAAATTCTATCAGCTTTGTTTAAAAAATTTTGGATAAAGAAGAAGGCATTACACATAGTCTTGACAGTGTTTACCCTTGCAAGGGTCCTGGGTGCATCTCTCAGTAGGAACCCTATACCTGGCCATGGACCCACTGATACGGGATTTATCCTTACCCATGTGCCAACATCCTGGCCCAACCTCTTCCCACCCCTATCTCCAGGAAGGTGCCTGATGCCCAGGACTGGGACTGCCCTGGTGTCCCCAGGTCTGCCCTGCTCCTGGCCAGGGTGGTGGGATGGATCCTGGCTGCCAGACCCTATTCTGCTCACCCTGGGTGGCTCCTGATGTCCCCAGCCCCCAAGGTAGGTCCTCAGTCACCTCAGTGGCCCAACAGCTACACATACCCTCCTACAGCATTATTTATCACATCTCCTCTCTGCATACAAAATGTCACCATAGATTGGTAACTAACAGACAACAAGAGGAATGGCAATGGATTAGGTGAGGTATGTTCTCTTTTGCATTAGATGAGTTTTTTGTGTTTTCCTAAGCTACAAAAATGACCCTCCCAATTTAGGGATCAATCAGGTGTTATTTCAGAGAGCTCTGTAAGAATTCTCCCTTCTGGGAAAGTTATTTCATAATTATGCAACACAAACTTTCCTTCTTTGGTGTTTTGCACTTCTGGAACCACACAAAAAAATTAAAGAAATCACTGAAACATCTGGTAATAATTTTCCATCCACCTTCCAGATACCTAGAATGCATTAAACACAAGGTTTTTAATTGTACTTTATATGTATTTTTACAGGTTTGTATATGTTATGGGACAGTCTTGGGTTTTAATAAAAGCTTCACAATGGGAAAGAAGAAGTAAACTATACAACAACAAGACAGATATACAACATCGTGGATGCCAAATAAATTCCAAATGTTCAGCAGTTCGAAAGTGCTGATATATTCCAAAACACAAGCCCAGTACTTCTAATAATGAAATTACTTTATGTTATACCATCACTTAGTTAATTATTCATAAATAAATGACTCAGATTGTATATGTCCAGTTGCTTAGTTTGGACTACCTTGCCTTTCCCCTCTGTCCATATATCTATACTTTGATTAGGTCATTGATATCTAAGACCAGGAAGTATAAGCCTCTAAGACATCTAGGGCTGAAGCCTAAAACACACAAGTAGAAGCTGAAGAAAAAGGTTTGTAATTTAGCCTGGAGAAGGGTATGGAGTGTGGGGCATGCAATCGCATCCTCAGATGCAAATGATTGTCTTATTGGAAGGTCTGAGACCGTGGGCTCTGTTATCTGATGGTGGTGCTGGATGTAGCTGCATGGTGAGGGAAGGGAGGCTGCCCAAGCTGTGCTCCTGGGAGGTCCTCTGTCCCCTGACCTTCTCCCCTCTAATTCCATTAGCCTGTGCATGCTCACAGTTAGGAAATATGATTAAGTTACCCTTCCATCTTAAACTATTCCTAGTAAAATGCTCAAATCCCAATGTGATGATTTGGACAACTCAACAATTCTGGTTGATATTACTAAGACGTTAGGAAGCTATTCTTACATAAACTGCTGTGCTATGGATACTTTGTGGATGTACAGTCATCGTTCAGACCTCCCTCCCCATTTTCAGGAATCCTGACACATGCATTAGGCCACATGCCACATCCTGTCATTTAATGGAAATCTTTATGAACCCACATCT
The DNA here is from genome assembly GCF_963932015.1 of Anas acuta. Classification (NCBI taxonomy): domain Eukaryota; kingdom Metazoa; phylum Chordata; class Aves; order Anseriformes; family Anatidae; genus Anas; species Anas acuta. The sequence continues at coordinate 112,675,340 of NC_088980.1, read as the reverse complement.
ATGACGCCATGGGGCACGTGGAGCTGTAGGTCAGGACGGCTTGCTCTCAGGGAGTCATGCCTTCTAGCAGCCCATCCTCTTGCCTGCAGAGCAGTGCCGTTGCCTCCTTCATCCTTCGTCATTCCTTCACAGAATCACAGGTGAGGATCATAGGGTAATTCGGGTCAGAAGGGACCTTAGAAGGCCAGCACTGGGGTTCTGGTGTTAGGTGTGCCTGGAGCTGACTCATCTCAGGCACAGCCAAGCACCAGTCTCACAGCCTCTTCTCACAGGGGAAATGCTCCAGCCCCAACCATCTTGGTGGTCCTACACTGAGCTTGCTCCAGTTTGTCAAGGTCTTTCTTGTACTGGGGGACCAAAACTGGATGCAGAATTCTGGATAAGGCCTAGCAAGTGCCACGTAAAGGGGGATTATTACTCCCCTCAGGCTATGCTACTGTTAATATGACCCAGGCTTTTGTTGCCTTCTTTGCTGGCGGGGCTCACTGAAGGCTCACGTTCAGCTTCCTGCCTCCCACAGTCCCGTTTGCCAGGAGTAAGAGGCTGATGGCCTGGTCTGCTGACTACATGTATGCTTGAAATGTGGGATCTCTGAGAGACAGCAGGGCCACACTACTACTGAGAGAAAAGCACATATAGGGGCAAGAAGAAGTCATAACATCCTGGCCTCAAGAGTTAAGTTCTTGCTCAGTGTGTGAGACAAGATAGATCTAATCCATTACTGACATTCATTATCCAAATACATTCAAATCCAATTCATTACCCAAACCAGGGAGAGGTGGAGATGTAATGCTGAAAGGCAGCAACCATTTTTCAATCAACAGTAGTTAAGGGTGCTGCCTAACTTATCTTCAGGTGAAGGGTTTGTGTAATGGAACATGTCCAAACACTTAACAAAGAAGTCAAAATTATAGGAAAGAACTCAGAAATATGAACAGATATTGAGCAAGAGATAACAGAAGACAGGTGTAAATTTGTTGTTGTAAAGCTAGAGGCTAGCCTAGACTGGCAAAAGCACAAACGGTGCTAAAAAGCAAGCTTGCCCACCCTCAAGGAACTGCACAAAAAGATCTTTAACTACCCCTATTCAAATAAGCCCTAACATGGCAAGGAAGTTGATTTCTATGCATTTTTTTTGTGTAGACTTGTCTTTGACAGACAGCAAAAGGAAATGACATTAGGATTCTGTGCTATATCTCTTTGTGTATGTGTACAAACTTGCGTTGCATAAACAGTAGCCAGAATTCCCACCCAGCTGGAGCTCTGCCAGGGTTTGTACCCAAACCTCTGGGGAACCCAAAGAAAGTGCTCTAGGCCCAAAAGGGCAGGCAGATAACAGTGGGTTGCAGTTTTCAGGAGGGATGATAAAGAGAGTTTCTGTACCACATGTGCTAAGTGGTTGTGTGATCTAGTATCCTGACGCATAAAAGAGTGGCGGTATTTCAGATAAGGATGCAAAAACTCAATTCCTCCCTCTACAAAACAACCCTTATAAAAGAATAGCTCCCCTACTTTTAAAATAAATAATCCATATCTAATTCACAGATTCATCTTCACAATTAGTCTTCTATTAAAAAACAGATGAACAAACAAAAGTACACATGAATACATAAATGTGTATGTAAGCATAGCCTCACATATCCCACATAAAAACACTAAGCATTTCAGAATGCTGAAATCTCTTGATAAAGCAATAAAATCAAATTATGTAGTTGTTGTTTGCACTTTTGAGAGACTCAAGAAGGCATACAACACTTTATATCCAGAGTATTTGCCCCAGAAGTGATGTCAGGAACAGAAAACCTTTGTAAATTCATGAGTGTAATGTAGCACTCAAAAATATGTACAATTACACCATCGTTGGGAAAAAGTCCAGCAGCAGGTAATATCAAATGCAACATCTTTATGATATGGTTTCATTATGTTGCTGACTCATTAGCATTAGCATTTGATATGTATGAGGAAAATAATGTTTACAGAGCTCTTGGTACGCCACATTATGATCTCAGCTACCATTACAGCAGGATGAGGAATATGAAATCATGGTTTATGAAGACAGTCTTTCAGAATTATGTAGTTCAGTTAGGCCATGACTCTTCTACACATGCATACAGTGAGAGAAAGCATAAGAGTAATGCATGATTTGTTTTATTTTACATATTATTCAGCAAATTTAATTACACTCCCAGTCTTCCAACTCACAGACTCACAGAATGGCTGAGGCTGGAAGGGACCCCTGAAGGTCACCTGCTTCAACCCCCTGCCCAGGCAGGGCCACCCAGAGCAGGATGCCCAGGCCCATGTCCAAGCAGTGTTTGAGGATCTCCAAGGAGAAGACCCCACAACCTCTTTGGGCAGCCTGTGCCAGTGCTCCATTACCCGCATGGGAAAGTGCTTCCTGATGTTCAGACAGACTCCTGTAGCCCAGTTTGTGCCCATGGCTTCTTGTCCTGGCACTAGGCACCACTGAACAGAGCCTGACTCTGTCCTCTTTGCATCCTCCCTTCCAGTGTTTATAGACACAGATAAGATCCCCCTGAGCCTTCTCTTCTCCAGGCTGAGCTCCCAGCCTCCCATCTCTCTCAGCCTCTCCTCATAGGAGAGGTGCTCCAGTTCCTTCATCATCTTGCTATCCCTACCTTGGACCTTCTCCAGCATGTCCACGTCCCTCTTGTACTGGGGGGCCCAGAACTGGACCCAGCACTCCAGGTGTGGCCTCACCAGTGCTGAGTAGAGGGTAAGGATCACCTCCCTTGACCTGCTGGCAATACTTTGCCTGATGTAGCCAAGAAAATAGTTGGTCTTCTTAGCAGCATGGGCACAATGTTGGCTCACGTTCAGTTTGGTGTCCACCAGGACAGTAAGGTCCTTTTATGCAGAGCGACTTTCCAGCTGGGTGCCCTCAGCACGTGCCTGGGGTTCTTCCTCCCCAGGCGCAGGACTTTGCACCTCTTCTTCCTGAACCGCGTGAGGTTCTTGGCAGCCCAGAGCTCCAGCCTGTTGAGGTCATTCATTAAGGTAGTTAGTATGAAGATGACTGCAAGAGTTTCTTGGTGAGACAATGACTTGCAATGACTCACCAATTTTATGAAAGGTGGAAAACGTTATTCTGAGGGAATCTTTTGCAGTGCCTCAGACAGTCAAATGCCTTATTATACTGAGGAGGTTTGAAAAACTAACTACAGCTGATAAAGCTGGTGATAGCTGTTTTAAAATAATATTCATAATTAAAATTTAGGAAAATGAAACTACCATCTGCAGTAACACTGTATAATAAACACTGTACTCGTCATACACAAAGCCATCCATGCCCAACCATGATGAGCATTAAGTGTCTCCTAGGAAGTTCCAGATAAATATACAAATGCAAGTCTCCTGCCCTAAATTTTTATAACCATGTAAGAGTCTTGTGCTACTGGAGTTGAAAACAAAATGCCTATTCCAACAACGTGAGCAGAATCTATTACATTTCAAAATCTTCTAGGTATACAGGTAGCCTCGGAAATGTATGAGGACTTAACAGAAATCCAGTCTTGTATTTTTTTGACAGTGGTCCAGTGCTGGATTTGCACAAAGTGATCTCCACTGTACTATACTGAACACACTTTGCTCTTCTGTTATATGTGGGCATGAGAAGGAACCATCAAACCTTGAAACACTATCACCAGCCCTGATACTGTTTCCCTAACTCACCAAAAGCAAGGCTGGGGTGTAACCTGAGAGGTCTTGTAGCCCAGCGCTTTCATCTAATGCAGGATCACCTTTATGAGACGTGCAGGAAGTAGATCGAGTTACCTGGAGGTAATGAGCCTTCCAATTGCTAGTGATAAATAACCACGTTGGCAAATTAAAATAAAACACGTCAGACAAAACTTTGCTAAAAAAGTGGTAAGCAACTGTTTTTTAACACTAAGCTCTAGGTTTTATATCCTCCTGAGGGAAATCAAACCATTTCTTAGGACTGGTGAAAGGATTACACAGCCCCTCCCAGTACCTGCTATTCCAGTGCTTCTCAGCCCTTATCAATGCAAGGCTGACACAGCATCTAACTTAAATTTCTCTTTGTGCAGCCAAAGCTTGCATATTATCTTTCTTTTAAAGGGCTTGCATGAAGATTAACTGGCAGTTATTCTCCTATTCCTATTGTGTTAAGATAATTTCTCATGGTTTGTGTTTTCTAGGTCTCTTAATATTTTTAAAGCCATTCTGTGGACTGTAAACTGTGTGCCAAAGCAAGCAGGGCACACTGCTCCAGCTGCTATCTGAGTGGTACCTCAAGACCAGCAGCACACGTAACCCCTTTGACATATCTATGACACTTTACACACAAGAACTTTTTTTCTCTTATTTAGAACAGCTACAACGCTGCTGACAGAGTGATCCCCAGGTATCAGTTTTGCAGTCTGTCGTCTCTTACTTTATGTTTGAAATGCTGATTTTCTTTCCCTTAAGCATTGTAACTTACTTACCGGATTTTGCCATATTGATTTCTGGCCATTATGTATCCCTCTCTCAAAAACACTTTAAATCATAAGCCTGTTCTTCAAAGTTCCTTGGTGTCACATGAAAATTTTACAAGAGTATTCTCTGTTCTGGCAATTAATGAAAGTATTGAACAGTAATGGAGCCAGGAAAAAGAGACAGGTCTGTAGGTAGGACTCTATTTGATATATCCTCCTACTTTGACACAGAACTTAAAATTACTCTTTAGAGCAATACATATCCATTTTATGCTGATTTGTTCTTAGTTACCTCTATCTAGTTTACTTACAAGAACGTGGGACAGTATCAGAAGTCTCACTGAAATGAAATCACATACACCTCATTTAGTGTCCCCTTCTCTGCACAGGGAGCTAAGACCTTAAAAAATCACCTTAAATGACAGGAATACTGTAGACATACCAGGTGAAAATGTGGCATCTTTGACCTTAATTTCATAGAATCATAGGACGATAGATTCACAGAGTCATAGAACAGCTTGGGTTGGAAGGGACCTTAAAGGTCCCCCAGTTCCAACCACCTGCCTGGACACCTCCCCCCAGACCAGGTTGCCCAAAGCCCCATCCAGCCTGGCCTTGAACACCTCCAGGGATGGAGCATCCACAGCTTCTCTGGGCAGCCTGTGCCAGTGCCTCACCACCCCCTGAGTGAAGAATTTCCTCCTAACATCTAATCCAAATATATCCTTTTCTAGTTTAAAACCACCCCCCTTAGTACTATCACTATCTGACCAAGCAAAAAGTCACTCTCCATCTTTTTTATAAGCTCCCTTTAAGTACTGAAAAGCTGCAATGAGGTCACCCCAGAGCCTTCTCTTCTCTAGGAAGAATACCCCCAGCTCTCTCAGCCTTTCTCCATAGGAGACGTGCTCCAGCCCTCTGATCATGGCCCTTCCTCTGGACCCGCTCTAACAGCCCCACATCCTTCTTGTGCTGGGGGCCCCAGCCCTGGACGCAGCACTCCAGGTGGGGCCTCACAAGGGCAGAGCAGAGGGGCACAATCACCTCCCTCACCCTGCTGGCCTCTCCTCTGTTGGTGCAGCCCAGGACCCAGTTGGCCTTCTGGGCTGCAGGCACACCCTGCTGGCTCATGTCGAGCTTTTCATCCACCAGAATCCCCAAGTCCCTCTCTGCAGGGCTGCTCTCAGTGAGTTCATCTCCCAGCCTGTGCTTGTGTCTGGGATTGCCCCAACTCAGGCGCAGCACCTTGCACTTGGACTTGTTGAACCTCCTGAGGTTCACATGGGCTCACTTTTCTAGCTTGTCCAGATCCCTTTGGGTGGTATCCATTCATTCTGCTGTATCGATTGCACCACTCGGCTCGGTGTCATCTGCAAACTTGCTGAGTGTGCACTCGATCGCACTGTCTATGTCACTGATAAAGATATTAAACAGCACCGGTCCTGAGACAGATCCCTGAAGGACAGCACTTGTCACCAGCCTCCACCTGGACACAGAGCCACTGAGTTTGTAATATCATATCTGATTTTTGTATAATGCTTTGCAAAGCCTATTCTTTGAGTCAAGCTCATGTATCTTTTCCTTGGATCTCATTAATCATGAAATATGATGAGGAGTGCACGTTTTTTGTCTTGGAAAACCTCAGCCCATAGGTCCTGTAGAAAAGCCAGTTCAAGGCAGACTTGCAGGGGAAACCCTAAGATCACAGCGAAAGGAACAGGCAATGGCAACAAGAGCTCATCATTGGCATTATTCAATTCTAGTGAGGAGGACAAAAATAAAGAACCACAATTCTGCTTTTATTTGTTCTCATTACATGACTGTCTCAGAACTGCATCTTTCCAACAGAAATCCAAACAGAAAATGCAATTTTCATAAATTCCATGGGTGCTTCTCTAGAACTGCCAAATGTTGGTAACAAACCTAACTGCAGAAATCACACGATCCAAGTCCTATAGCTACAGCTGGCTGCAGCATTTCAGCCATGTCACACCAGATGCTAGGCAGTGGCATGAAGTCTGGGTATCGGATCATTCTGCTCTACAGTTGCAGCAAATCTCCTGTGCTTGCAATTGCCCTGAAATCAGTGCGTGCCCATCTGCCCCAGGGGCAGGTACAAGGCAGGGTTATTGCAGCAGCAATACCCAGGATTGCAGGTGTCTTATCATCACACCCCCGCCTGTTCACTGCACACTTCCAACCAGAACACTCTCTGAATGGCTATGTCCTCACTCAGACACAGAGTAGACCAACTGGAGTATGTTTATAAAGTAAAATAGCTGGCACTGAGGATCTGATGTCCATGCCATAAGGATTTCAGAAGGTTTTACACCAAAATGGTTTCAGTATGGGCTGAACGCTCGTAAGTGTACCAGTGTGTTCCCAATACATCTGCTTTAGGGTCATTCAAAGAATTCATTTTGTGTGCTCCAGGATGGCTCTGTGATGTGAACCAGAGCTCATCAATGAGAAAAAACTTGCTTAAATGCATACTGATCTAAACTAAAACGCTCGCTAAAATACTCTCACACCTGATGCTGCTAAAGGGTGCTGAAGTCTTTGCATTCATTAGGTCTGCCATTCCCTTTGCAAAGAGCTGTACTGGGTTTGTTGCCAAGACCCTCCTCCGACTGCAAGCAGGAGACAGCAAGTGGCTAAGGCGTACAATTGAGGCATTCATGGCAAAGAAACGAGTTCAGCTGTGCGAAGATTTTGAAAATCACCAAGTAATTTATTTGTGCAAGGTTTACCTTTGTGAAATTGAACTGATTTCACATTAGTCTTTTAAGCTGGGTTGTGATCAGCTCCCAGTTGTTGGTGGAGAAATTGTGCAAAGCGCAGATCATATTGAGCCACTGACGTTAGTGCAAATATAATGCTGCAACATAGTGCACAATGGAGAGATGGATGCCTCCATCTAGTTTCCCGGGCACGCTTCAGGTCTGAAGCAAGAGTGTTTTAGCTCAATATTGAGCATGTGCTAATAAATCTTTCCAGGGATTATCTAGCTCTTCACAGGGCCAACCTGTGAACACCTCCACTGTACTGTAGGTCTGGGTCCACCAGGAAACGTGCTACAGAGATACCCAGGTGGGTGCAAAAAGAAGAAATGTGTGTGCTGGGCAGAGTTTAGTGCCAGTCCTGTTGACTCAGCAGCAAAGGCAGCAGCGCTGGGAAGGTGGAGGAGCAGGATGAGGCCCTGGATGTAGGGGAGAACGGGGGAGATGGCAGCCAGAGGGCAATAAGAGGTTGTCTCAGGCCTGGGAGGGGTGAGAACAAAGCAGTGGTTGTGGCAGCAGCCCTGGGCATGGGAGGGAGAGGAGAGGAGGTGGAGAGGAGATGGTGACAGTGATTAGCTCTCCTTGCCTCTCCTGGCTGCATTCCCCTTGCATTTTCCAAGGGCTTTAACCCACTGTGAGCTGCACTCCAGGAACAGGCAGGGCAGCTCAGGGGCAGAGCTGCCATCGCCTGCTTTGCCACCTTTTCCTGCAACCTGGAGCGCCAGGAAGGTGGTGCAGACACCCCACCAGCTCAGCGGCGCTGACCTCACGCACGCAGTTGTGTTTCTCGGGGTGTAGCCTGCATCATTTGGGTTTATGGACTTCTCAATGTCCCAGTCCCGAGCCACCTGAGATAAAAGAGAAGTCACTGTCTGATCTCGCTTTTCTAAAACCTGTACTTACCCTAGTGTTTCAGAGCACAGTTCAACAGACATTTCTCAAGCACTTTGGCTGATTCCTTTGGTTAAGAAAACTGCCAACAGATTTTCCAGCGCTCCTGAGAAACCAAAGTAATCTGAATATACTCAACTAAAATGTTGCAATGTGAGATTCTGTGTTCAGGTAATGATTCGCCCTGCAATTCTTAAGTAGTATGCAGAGATTATGAGTTTAAAAGAAGATGGCATTACACTTCTTTCCCAACTGCATGTGTTTGCAGCTACTTTTACTCAAGTGATAAGGAAGAACGTAACACAAATTCCTTGCATTTGCACTACACACTCAAAACGTTTTAGGCGAGTTAATCCCCAAACTATTATGTCTGTTTAGGCTAAAAATAGCCTGTTATTTTTCCTCTGGCAACCTCAGTCGAGAGCGTGGCTCCGCCGTTCAAGCAGGGGCCTGCACAACTCGGAGCCAGCAGCCAGATGCAGCCTGCAGCGCGTTTTATCCCCCTGGCACGGCAGACGCCCAGACAGGTTAGTGAATTTTAACAAGCTGCTGGCACAACCAGTTGCTGCTGCTGGTAAGCGACCTTGCGGAGGCTCTCGCAAGCACGGCTGCTCCCAGATAAGGCCCTCTGCAGCGAGCAGGGGAGCAGGAGGAGGTGCAGGGAAGGCTGGCAGGGTGCGTGCTGGAAGCAAGAAGCGTGGGGAGCGCAAGGTGGAGGAGCTTTGGGAAACAGAGCCTAAAATACAAGGTTGGCTGGTGGATGGTGTGCATCCCCCGTGGTTGTGCCAGGGCACGGGGTGAAGGTATGGCAGCAGGGTGGCACTGCACATCCCGGCCACCTGCAGCCCCACTAACACACCCTGCAAGGCAGGGGCTGCGTCCTGGGAACGAAACCCGGGTATCACCGCACACACCTGCAGGTAAACCCAGCAGGGTAAACCTAACAGGTAAATCGAAACCCTTCACCAGACACCTGACGGCTTGAATCCCGCAGGCCTGCTGTTTGCAGCCGGGAGGTTTATTTCAGCCTCCTTACCCCCAGCTTTCCCCCCTCCCTGCCTTTCCCACCCCGCGGCCGCGCACGGCGCCCGGCGGGCACCCCCTCCAGGCTGCACACCCGCTGCTCGCCCCCGTCCCTTTGCACGGAGCGGGGCGGGGGGGCTGCATCCCGGCTGCCTGCGTGCCCCCGGTACCTTGTAGTGTCGGAAGCCGTCCAGCTGCCGGGCGCTGACATACCGCCGCCGCCACATCGCAACGCAGCGGGCGGGGAGGGGAAGGGAGAGGAGGGGAGGGGAGGGGAAGGGAGGGGAAGGGCCGGGCCGCCAGGGGCGGGCACCGGGGGCGGCTCCTGGCGCCTGCCCCCCTGCTGGTGGGTCTCGCACAGCCCTTCGTCTCCCCCTGTGGCTGTGGTTTTGGGGGCGTTGTGGTGGTGGGCACTGAAAGTGGCCTGCTGGTGGGCCCTGAAAGTGGTTTTCTGGCTGACTGGTTCTTTCTGGGCTCCGCGTTGCAGGTGCGGTGGTTGTAGGATGCGCCACGGTTGTAGGATGTGCCACATCGTTTAAACTGGTGTGCTTTAGAAACCAGCGATACTGAGGAGTGGAGATTTTGCAAGCAACAGCCCGCGGACTGCCTCTCTCGCAGAATCGCTGAGGTTGGAAAAGACCTCTGAGATCATCTGGTCCAACCCTCTTAAACTCTGTTCAAGCACCTGCACCAGAGATCCGCACCAGCCTGCTGTGCTGCTCATTCTCCCACGTGCCTGGTGACAGGACAAGGGGGAATGGGCTAAAGTTGCACCAGGGGAGGTTTAGGTTGGATCTTAGGAAGAACTTCTTTACCGAAAGGGTTGTTAGGCATGGGAATGGGCTGCCCAGGGAAGTGGTGGAGTCATCATCCCTGGAGGTCTTTAAAAGACGTTTAGATGTAGAGCTTAGGGATATGGTTTAGTGGAGGACTTGTTAGTGTTAGGTCAGAGGTTGGACTAGGTGATCTGGGAGGTCTCTTCCAGCCTAAACAATTCTGTGATTCCTGCTGATTCCCAGAGAAGGGAGGCATTGCTGTGGGCAAGGGGCTGTGGAGAAACGTGGAGCCGCCTTTCAGCTGCGAATGCCTGCGAGCATATGGCTTGACACCTTGCGTTACCTTTGCTGCACGCTATTCGATGGAGAGTTGAAATCATGCACATCACGGCTGAGATCCCATTAACCAAAGGGAATCTATCCAGAAACAAAATCAATTAACATCCATTACTCAGGGCCTGTGAGTGCTTCCAGGCACCTAATGTATTGTGAGAGCCAGTGTTATTTTACAAGCTCTGCAGGTTTGATAGGAATTATACACAAGTTAAAATAGCTAAGTGCAAACAGTATACAATTGTTCTCTATTATTAATTACACATTAATCATTTGAGACATTCTTACATCCACATACTGCTTCTAATAGCAGTGTTTTCTTCCAACTTCAGCTCTTGGAAACAACCAAAACTTAAGTACTGAGCTTCAGATTACTGAGTTACTGCTTGACTCCAGTTAGGAAAGCTAAAGTATTTGGATCCAATAACTTCCAGGAACCAACTCCTGAAATGAACGTGCACTCATACACTAGATTTTGATTTGGGATTCCTTTCACCTCTCAGTGTTACTATCGTGTTTTGAAGTCGTATCATGTTATTGAATTAATTTACATGGGTGTTTGAGAAGAGACCCTGCCATAGTCAACAGAGATTTTTTTATGCAAGTAGGTTGCCAAAACTGACCCAACCATTTTCTAGTTATCGCTTTCATTTTCCAACTTAAACACACATAAGCCTCAAACATGAAAGCAGAAATGTAACAGAACAACTGTGAGGAGTGTGATAGACAGTGGTAGAAAAGGCACGTGCTTTTTGAAAGCTATGAGTTCACAAACTATTTTTTCTCTCTGCAGACCTCTAAGTGCATCTTAAAAAGAAGAATTGCCATCAGGAAGATACTGATATAGAAGATATATATAGTAGTTACAGAGCACAAGCTATATTTCCCGTTCTTCCCTGAAAACTATCTTGCTGATAAGCACTTTAAAAATAATAATAATAATAACAAAAGGGGGGCAAATACTCCACTAACCAGAGAATGCAAGAGACTGCCTATGTGTAACAACGCAATTGCATGAATTTACACCTCAGCATGTTCTCTGTCTGCTAATCACCACATCAAAGCAGGCAGTTTTACTCTGCTATACTGAGCAGAGGGAAACAGGCTAATGACTGGGCATGAAACATCACAGAACAAGCCACGACATAAGTAATACTACATTTGAGAAAACTGTGGAAGTTAGTGCTAGTCATTGATTTAAGAAACTTCCGTGATTTGGGGCAAACTGAGGACATTCATAAACCCATGGGCCCTGATGGGGTGCATCCATGAGTGCTAAAGGAACTGGCAGGTGTGATTATGAAGCCACCCTTGTAATCTTTGTTCAATTGTGTCAACTGGGAGAAGTGCTCAAAGTGGAGGAAAGTAAATGTCACTCCCACCCTCAAGAAGGGCCAGAAGGAGGACCGAGGGAACTACAGGCCAGTCAGCCTTATCTTCATCCCCGGGAAGGTGATGGAACCTAATGATGGAACCTAAGCTAATCCTGGAAACTGCTCCCAGGCACATGAAGGAAAAGAAAATCATCAGGAGTAGTCAGCACAGATATTGTCTACCTGGACTTCATTAAACTCTTTGCTGCCATCCCCTATGAGCTTCTCACAGAGAAGCTGTTCAAGTTTGGACTGGGTGAACAGACAGTAAGGTGGATTGAAAACTGGTTGAACATCCAGACTCACAGGGTAGTGGTCAGCGGCACAAAGTCTTCTTGGAGGCCAGCAATGAGTGGAGTACCCCTGGGGTCAATACTGGGTCCAGCCTTGTTTAGAATATTCATTCATGATCTGGACTGTGTGGTGGAGTGCACCCTCAGTAAATGTGCAGACAACACAAAACTGGGGGAAGTGGCCGGCTCACCGGAGGGCTGTGTAGGTGAAGACGGGTGATCAGTCTGCTCTACTCAGGTGTTGGTGAGACCACACCTGGAGTGCTGGGTCTGGTTCTGCACCCCCTCAGTACAAGAGAGACCTGGACATGCTGGAAAGGTTCCAAGGTAGGGCCACCAAGATGATGAAGGAACTGGAGCACTTTTCCTATGTGGAGAGGCTGAGAGAGCTGGGGCTGTTCAACCTGGAGAAGAGGAGGCTGAAGAGGGATTTTATCAGTGTCTATAAATACCTGAAGGGAGGTACAAAGAAGATGGAGCCAAGCTCTTTTCAGTGGTGCCCAGTGCCAGGACAAGAGGCGATGAGCATAGACAGGAGTCTGAACATCATGAAGCACTTCTTTCCTGTGCAGGTGACAGAGCACTGGCACAGGTTGCCCAAAGAAATTGTGGGCTCTCTCTCCTTGAAGGTCTTCAAAAGCTGCCTGGACATTTGTCCTGGGCAACTTGCTCTAGGTGTCCCTGTTTGAGCAGACGTGTTGAACCAGATGACCTCCAGAGGTTCCCTCCCACCTCAGCTATTGTATGATTCTGTGATATATTTAGAGGCTTATCCCATGGTGTTTTTTTTTTCAAATTGAGATGTTTTAGAGTGCTTTTCCAGACAGCTATAGTCCAAGCTGGCTGTCCAACATGCATGATTGTGGGAAAAACAAAGAAAGCAGCCTTAGTGCTGTAGCACATTCCCTGGTCACGTTTCTGGAAAATTAATGAGCTGGGGCCTGAGGAAAAGGGAACTCTAAGTGGCACCAGCAGGTGGGTATCACAACCAAAAGGAAATGAGCTTAAGTATGGGTGAGACAAGCATTAAGACAAATGCCCAAATCAGAGCACAGTTAACTTTCATTGTAGAAAAAGCCTGAGTTTTATAAAAACCTTGGCTGGAATGTTTGTGACAGTTCAGACTTTACTGAGGAAATGACCCCAACAGGGCTTTCTGCAGCTCAGGGAGAAATAATTCAAAGCCAGATCTGAGTCTGGGGAAATTAGTAGGGAAATTCCCAGGTCTTCAGTGCTGTTTACTAATGATGTGTAGTACTGAGAGAAAAACAATGATTTATTATTTTGAAAGAGCAGACATTGTACCACTAGTAGATGCAAAAAAAATGTTTAAAAGGATAACAGTTCTACAGATACAAATGTTATGAAAGAATGAAAGAACGAACGAAAGAAAAAATGAAAAAATAAATGAACAAGGAAAAGGAAAAGGAAAAAAAGAAAAAGAAAATAGGAAAGAAAAAAAAAAAAAAAAAGAAAAAAAGGAAAGAAGGAAACAAATCAAGACAAGTTACATTTAAAATGCCAGGAAGAGAGATGAGGGCTCAGGATGGCTTAGAATGAGTATCTGGCTTTCAGTTTTCATTTTATTACAAGTTATAATGGGGTTTCTTGTATAGGGAGAACAGCTAGTATGGCAAGTTCAGATTTAGTAATTTATGACACTTTTTTTTTTATTCCCCAGCTTAAAGCTGCCTACAATGCAATAGCCTTTATCTAAAAGACATCTAATGGTACATTTAAGAAGATAAGGAAAAGTAGAGAGAAATCAGGCAGAAAGCAACCCCAAAATAATCAGCAGCCAAAGCAGGCAAGGAAGGAACTAATGTACTGGGAGGAACAGATGAGGCGGGAGCAGTGTGGGACACCTCAGATTTCCCCAAAATGTGTAACATACGGGACCTCCTGCTCCCCCCGTTACTGCATGTTCTAGCAAAAAGCAAAGAAGTAAGCAAACAAGTATACCATAATGGAAGCAGATAGAAACTGAAAAACACAAAAACCACAAAATCATGGCATGTTAATATTCAAGGTGTCTATGCTGCAAAAGGAGAAGGCTGTTCCAGCATGTCTAGAATCAGTTTAGAGGCCCAATTTAAGTTTCAGGCTCCCTTTAACCTTCTCCTGGTCTGTACCCCGTTTAGCCTAACATTAGAAATGCATCCTAGAAAATGATCGCATCTCCCCACAAAAGGTGATGTATCAGTTCCTAAGCCAGTTGTCCATTTGCAGTTTCAGCTTGCCCATGGGCAGACAAGCTCCATGAAGGCAGACCCCTACTGGGAAAAAGGCCCCTTAGGGGACCTTAAGCTTTTCTGCATAGATGACGGTCACTTGCTCTACAGCAAGGCAGGGCTTCCCAGTTCCAGACTGTTTGTAGCACTAAGAAAATCCTACACTTGGAGCAAAGCAGGCTTATAAGTAAGCATGTGGTGAAGATAGATGGTTAAAGAAGATAGGACAAATAACAGGAAAAATGTAGCATCTTGGTTTGGGAAAATGTAGGTAGTGGCAGGGCTGTACCTTTTGGTTCTTAGCTCAATTATGGCAAATTTTGGAACTTGAAGCTACTCCTGAGGGGAGCCCATGGGACTCATCACCACGGTGGACTCCTTAAACAGACAAGCCTAATCCTTGTTTCCTCTACCTCCATCCCTGCAGGTCC